>NC_138047.1:600000-993268 GCF_964194185.1 Rhinolophus hipposideros
GAAATTTAAAAAACTGGTGTGCTATCAAGCACCAAATGCCTGACTAACGTAACTATAATTAAAGGGGCAAAGGGCAATTTGAGAACATTCTGTTTTCTGTTCTAAGTCAGAGCAATTTTCTCAACAATACTTTCCACTGTAGCACAAGAGAAAGCTTTCTAGATCTGAGCCGAGCATTCTGCAGATGGTGAACCTGTAATTTGAAGTCCACGCAGTACTCACCACAGAATTGCAGTGCTCTATAAAATGCTACATGTGACCTAGCCCAAAATACTTCAGCAATAAGAAAATGGAGGTCCAGCGTAGCTCAGCACATTGTCCAAGAGTACACAGCTAGCTAGGACGGGAATATTTCCTTTCTTTGAGCTAGGTCTCAAAAAATTTGTGAAGCAGACTGAAATTTTTTATACTTCTATAAATATGCTGATTCCTTGCACAACAGTTCTCCTAACAGCCTTATTTGAACATAACTGAGCTGTTCGGCAATCGTCACATGACAGAGTGGTCAAGTCTTACCAGTAGCTGAGAAGGCATTCTCAAGCCTTTGTTTAGCCATATGGCTGGGGCGCTCCGACTGTTAGTTGTCTTGACAGCACCCCCGTGCGCTGGCCAGAACTTCATCTGCTTCCTGCACCCTCCCACGCCACAAGTCCTCCCAAATGGCTGATATTTTTACTGCAGTTCTAGAAATAAAATTACTGAACATTCCTAATCTGGGGATGCATTTAAAATTCCCCTCCCTAATTATAAAATCAAAAGCAAGTAGCGTAAACTCCGTACAGCTAGCAAAATGAAGATCTGCTGTGAAGAGAAGTCATGAGCACTGAGAGCCATTGAAGTTCAAGAACTTCCTTGATTAAACTAAGAACAACGTTAAGATCTTTCCCATGGATATTTCCAGTCTTACTGCCCCTTCTAGAAAGCACACTGGTTTTCCCTATCATTACTGATTAGCTTAATATGGCCTGAAAATGAACTCACAGATGGACCAGTTTCTACTAACCACACAGTAAAACAGACCAAGATCTCATGCTACTCATATGCAACACCTTTCAAAAACCAAAAGTAGACTATTTACTGTCACACTTGATACTGAATGTATCCCATTGGCAATAAATTAAACAAACAAACAAACAAAAAGTAAATCACGTGATCACAAAAACAATCTCTTATTTTCTGCCGTTTTCCTAAGCTAACCAGAGAACGTGTGTGTGTGTGTCGGGGGGGGGGGGGGTGGCGAAAGGGTAGGTTGAAGGCCCAGGGGATGGCTTTCCTCTGTCATTTTCACTTTCCTCAGGGCCATCTCAGTAAGGTGTGTGGGCCAGGTCAGAGAAGGCTGGCCCTGCTCCACCTGCTCCCCTGGAACAGGGCTGCTGCAGCTGGGGAAGGGAAAGGAGGCATTCCAGTCTGTCATTGTGCAGATGTCTTTGCAGCGTACCCACTGGCTGGAGTGACAGGAAGATAAAACATAGCATGCGTTTTCCTACTGTGCCTTGCTTTCATTTGTGTCCAGAGAAGGGGGTTCACTGAATTTCAGGGGGGAACATCAGCCTTCTCTCTGCACATTAGCTCCCAGGGTAGGCTGTGAAGTTGAAAGGAAGGGATGAGGCAGGCAAGTAGCTTTTGGGGTTGCCCAAGGAGGAGCTGGGGTGATTAACAGAGTAGGAGTTTGTTTCAACATTCATCCCTCCAGAAAAAACCAATCAGACTCAAGATGCTGATAAGAATTCTTTTATGTTATTCCAATAAAAAATACATTCATACAGAAATATAACAATCTTGCAAAAAACAATTTCAAATAAAATCTTGTAAAACAAAATTTTACAAAAATCTTACAAAGATTCTTTAGATAACAGGGTGCTTCAAAAAAAAAGAAATTTCACTAATAGAAATTGTTTTTAATGTCAAGCAAAAAGTTTCTGCTTGATTGAGGCTCAGTTATCACCTGAACAGAATGTAATTCTTTATGTACTTGCTTATTATGAAAATTACAAGCATTGACATACATGGCACCCAGCCCCACCCAAACAACTCCATGGTGTTGCAGAAGTGAGACAAGCCAGTGCAAGTTTTTTTTTTTTTTCTTTGTCTTTTGTTTACCTTCTTGCTTAATGGAATTGTTATGGCTAAGCACACAGCAGGGCCAAAAAAGGAGTTTTCCAAAATCCTGCAAATCAAGTGCTTGGATTTTGAATTGCCAAAAGTGCATTTTCCCCCTTAGCAAAATGAAATGAGTTCTTTAGCTAAGTGTATTCATCAGCCCAGATAAAGAACCAGTTATGCGAGCTTTCAGCATTGCTCATTTCCAGGAAGATCAAACTAAATACCAGCTCAGCCAGACTCGTGTATGTGTATATATATATATAGGTGTGTGTGTGTATGTGTGTGTATATATACATATATATACACACACATACACACACACACAAACACACACACCTATGTGTGTGTGTATGTGTGTATATACATACATATATATATATATATATATATATACACATATATATATACATACATACATATATAAAGAAAAAGTCACACCCACAAGCCAGCAGCTGGATGGAATATCAGCCGTCCACACTGTGGTGTGCCAATTTGGGGAAATTACTCGTTGGAAAAACTGGAAGAATCTATGTGCTGGAAAAAATATCTTCATCTGCATAAAAAGTGTTCTAAAAAAAAATCCCTGTGATTAGCTGACTCTTAGGTTAGATCTTCTAATAAGGCTGAAATTCAAAATCAAAACCTTAGTGTGTGTGAGACCAGCCCGTGGGCTAGCATTCTGTTCGTGCCACTTTCGAATGGCTGACAGTACGCTGTCCAGACCTGCCGGTAACGGGGAGCAGTCAGCAGTCTGGAAGAGTCCTGCCAAGAGTCTGTAGCAGATCATTAAATTAAAGATAAAGCCTTTATAAAAGTTAGATAATAGTTTTCATTTTTACCTCCTTTATGGCCATTTTGAAATATCTCTTCACAGGCTGTGGAATTTTCTAGCTAAACATCTAATTTCTCCTTAAAAAAATATTTATATATTATATATATGTGTATATATACATATATATACACACACACATACTATACACACAAATATACATAGACACGAATTCTGCCCACTTTTTAAAAAAGTAATATACTTTCTGTGTTACGAACAAATAGCTAGATAGACATGTGAAACTCGTGCCTTTTAAGCAAATACATTAACATTGTTTTTTATACTTCCGTATCTTTAATATGTCTGAGAACATTACATATTAAATACAGCCGGTGTGTGGTCTATACAGTTGTTGTGCAAAGTCTATAAGAAAGTGTCACGGTGGCAGAAACGGTCAGTTTCCAATTCTCATGTGTTTTCCACTTTAACACTGACAGTCAAGTTGTTTAAAACATGGAGCCAATACTGACTTGTGTGGGGGTTTTCATCTATTTGTCTCTGTGAGGGAGGACCTTGAAGACATTTTTGTTTCTGTCTTTTACATTGATACAGTACAATGCCAGGTGAAAAAAGAGCCTTAATGAAGCATGCATCACCCAAAGCCCTGTATGAGACCCCGTGGGAGGGGTCACGCGCATAAGGCACCATTATTAAGATCTACAGTGCATTAACAGCTAGAAAACCAGAAATTAGTCCTCAAGGCATAAATAAGAGAAACTTAGCTGCATGAGAAAACAGTATCTAAGCTTTAGTGGTTTTGTCCACCGAACTGAGAAAAATTGTAGGTCCTCAGTCTATCGTAACATTAGACCAGCCATTCCCAGCCTTTGCGGTCTTGATACTCAATGTCTCCAACGGCACCACGAAATTCTCCAAAGGTCATTCAAATTCAGTATCATTTTGAAAAATAACCTATGCTGCACTCTGCCTTTCTGGAAGGGGAGTGTCACAAAATTGAAGGGGGAGAAAGGTTGTGTATTGCCAGGCCCAGACGGCTAGGGATTACTGAATTCAACAAATTGTATCTTAGCTGCTTAGGAACTGGAATCAAACTTGTAGTCCTGATTTAAAAATGGAAAAGCAGAAATTTCCCTAGACCATGCATTAGTTTTGTCTTATAAGGAAAGGTTACCATTGTGTTCTATTTGTAAATACACAGCTTATACAATGGGTAACAAATGAGCTCTGTTGTAGCCAAACAAGCTATTCAACACATTGCACATTTCATAGCTGCACCAGACACCAAAGTTCCTCTCACACAGGGTAGGGCTCCCCCTCCCCACACCCACTCACCACGCAGGGTCCTGACTGCCCACTCCCGCCCTCTACAGTTTCCCTTTTTTCTTTTTTTTCCCCTAAGGCGCAGACACCCTCCCCACCCCCCTACCCTCCAGGAAATGATTGGTGGTCATCTCATCTCATGGTATACTCATCACACACAAAACATTCAAACTCCATGTTTTCTGTCTCGTGCAGTCTGGCCCCTGCACAGGAAACAAGGCTTCATCACACAGTCTGTAGTAAACCCCTCCACATTCAGCCAACCCAACCATTAACATTCTCAGTGCACATGCTCACGGCAGGCTTAGGGACCACTCAGAAGACAGGTACCGGTGGCAAGCCCAGGGCCACCCAAACACCACACACCACGGGCGCTCTGTCACTTCTGACATGACTTTTTTTGCCCTCAAAAGACCTTCCAAGGAGAGGTCCTGGAGGCAACTGGGTGGGGTGCAAAGTGGCATGCTTCGGCTGGAACACGCACCCTCCTTCCAGGGCCATCTTTCAGCCTGGAAGCCGGTTTAGCCGCAGGATTCGCACTCTGCTCCCTCAGAGGTGCCTTTTCATGTGCAGGGCCAGGTGGTCGGACCTGGAGAAACACCTGCAGAGCGAATGGCCAGCAGAGAATTAGGTGTCCAGGCCTGGCTGGGTTAAGACCTCCCACCCTGCACGCCCCACGCAGCCCCTCTGGAAGGGAAGCTGGCAATCCACTGAGTCATCACAACTCATTTTCAGGGGCAGGATATGACAATGGATAGGAATATAAATTAAGGAGGTCTGCATTCAGCTCTTTGAAGCCTCAGGCAGGACCTTACTGCCCAGTTTTCAGATTCAGAAGCTGATGAAGGCCTATCTTTGGAAAATAGGAACAAAGTCACTCTAGTTTCATGCACACACATGAACACAGCGCTTCCTAACGTGGACAGTTAGCAAGTCCCAGGCTAAACAAAGCCGACACGGACAGGAAACTGCGAGCCCCCTCCATGGTGAGATGGCATTCAACCACGTACCTGTCACAGTGAGAACATTTAAAAGGCTTGGCACCCGTGTGCTTTCTGAAGTGTCTGGTTAACTCATCGCTTCTTGCAAAACGCCACTCACACCCTTCCCAGGAGCATCTGTAAGGCTTTTCTCCTGGGGAGAGAGCACACGACAAGCACGCCATGATTTCACAGATCAGGGAGGAAAGGGGCCCTGCTCCAACAACACGTGGTGAAAGTCAACTCTAGCAAGCAAGGGGCTGGCCCAGCAGCCTCAGGAATCCCTCCACACCTCAATCAGAGACAGCAGCTGGCGCGCAAAAGGTGACACGCGGGAGCTCTGTCCTGACCTCGCCTCGGGCCCCCACGGGCTGAGGAAGGGACCAGGGCCCACAGGGCCGTCATCAGTTAACAGGCAAGAGGACAATTCCTCAGACGGGAGAAATACTTGGGAGGTGATGTGTCAGCCCACTGGGCCCACAGCCTCCCGAGGACAGGGTTTTATTGCTTTCTCCATGGAAACAGTTTCTCCCAAGCACTTATTTTGTTCCTTACTCACTTCCCTGTGGAACAAGCTTTGTTGTTTCCTCCGAGAAACTACATTTCTCCAGAACTGAAGTCATGAGTTTCTGGGAAACCCCATCCAGGGCCTTCAAAGAATTTTCTAAATGGCAACCAAATAACCAAGTCAGCTTTGTTCCTTGGTCAGATTATAAATACAAATTCAGTAAAAGTGCTACCCGAGGCTATTACACATTTTGTCAAAGGCAGTCATAGAACGTGCTATTGGGAAGGGCCGGGACCTGGTTCCAGGGCACCTGGGTCCTGATCCCGCTCTGCTGTAAGCATTTTGGGGACCCCAATCGAGGGCTCGACCATCTCCTCTCATTGTTGGCAAGAGGAGAGTTTGAATGCCTTGATCTCTAAGATCATTCCAGTTCTAAAATTTCTGTGACTCATCATCTGTTACCCTAGAGACTATCAAGGTAATTTTAAACGAAACTTTCATCGAGGTTGGGGTATTTCATTAAGAAGTTTGTTCTGTTTGTTTGCGGATTCTTAAAATTGGCATCAGGAAACAAAGGCAGCATGATCCATGGAGAAATTCCCAGTAAGTGCCCACTGGTCAATACTGCTTCATACGGGGCCCATGGTGGTCAAGCTTGGTCCTCACATCACCATTGACACCGGCGGGCCCCATGCTGCCCCGCCACCCTCACCCCTGATCCTTGAGTTTCACTTCAAAAATGAGAGGCGACTCCATGTCATATTGTCTTGTCGTAGACGCTGCAGACCGCGCACAAGGGCCCTGACACCCGGGGTGGTCGGAGGGGGTGGGAGGGAGGGTGGGTGGAGATGGAGAAGTGATTTACCTCTTGTCTGTTTATTCTGAAAGTGGCAACCATTCATCGGGCACATGTCCAGTCTTTCACCTCCTACTCTGTCTTCCCCAGAGACCCAACTCTTTGGGGAAAGCATGAGGTGAGGACGTGTCTGCTCTGACAGCCTTCTGCGGAGCCCGGCCCCCTCCCCGGGCTGCTGCAATAATTCAGTGGCGCCCACCAGCGGCCCGCCTCCCGGGTCGCAGGAGGGACTGACCTGTGTGAGTGCGCTGATGCGCTTTCAAGTGGGAGCTTTTGGTGTAAACCTTTCTGCAGCCATTAAAGTGGCAGCGGTGCACCCTCCTCCGGCCGTCAGGAGAGGCATCCCCACTGCCCTTGTCACCGGGCTTCCCAGGAGTCCCACCGCGTATCTTCCCAGGAGGGTGTGGCTCACTGGGCGCGCAGCCCCACAGGTGACAGGGGTCTCTGCTGAGTTCTGGAGAAGAAGGGGGTGTGGAAGGGACAGAGGAGCTCAGGTTCCCCGAGGTGACCAGCACTTCGCTGATGGGGTCGGAGGTGAACTTGGAAGTGGGCGAGAGCTCCTCGGAGCTGTCGGAGGACTCACTGCTCAGGTCAGAGTTCAAACTGTTGGTCTCCAGGTTGTAACCAAAGCCGGGGCTGTTGAGAGCGTCCTCTGGGGGACTGGAGGAAACCTGCACCTCGGGGTCCTCCTTTTTCTCCCGAGCCAGGATGATTTTGGCCCACAGATCTTCCTGGCTGTCGAACTTGATTTCGGAGGCTGACACATAGCAGGGCTCACTCTGGAGGTAACGTTCCAACTCCAGGCAGGTCTATGAGAAAGGAACCACAAGAAGGCATGTGATTATGACAACCGAAAAAGGAACCAAAAGCACATATCCCAAAACATGCAGGGATGGAGGACAAACAGACTGTGGCCATGTCACTCTAGGAACTGTGTCTTCAGGAGAGCGAGAGGACAGCTGCTTCTAGGAATGCCTACGAATTCAGAAGAAACACATGAGGGAAAACCTCTCCTGGCTGCCCCACATTGGACCCAAGGCCACGCTGACTGATAGCCACTGTCTGTTATAGTTACCAGGATTGCCATTCCTCAATGAGATTCTGTAAACCACACAGACAATCAGCCTCAAACGCACCCCAGACAGGTGTAGCCATGTTATGGGACAGTCTGGAGAGCCATGGGCACTAAGAAAAGCCCCAGCCATCCTCCTTTTACAAGCACGAGGCAGAGAGGCTGCACTGCACGCAATGCAAGGTGTTCTGACATTGCACATGTCCCCCTTTGCAGACACAACTGACAGCACAGTGCCACACAGCAAGCAGACATAGCTAGCTGATGGGCTATATTCAGGGACATCAATGGAGCTGCACAGAAACCACCCATTTCCTGCGTAGCCCGGACCTAGTAGGCTTTCAGAGAATGCCATTCCCAAGTGCAGGGCCATGCACACACACAACTTTCATGACCCCCACAGCGGTGGGGGAAAAACAAGAGCTTCCACAGCAGAGCGGAGACCTCATTCCACAAGGGCCATCTGCTATGGAAAAGGATGCAGGACGGGAAATTCCTCCAGGCCCTGCTGGGAGTGCCACAATGGACACGAACTTTATCTACTGGCCAAGAGTACAACTGTATGAGTCATCACTCTATTTCTTTCACGCAATGCCAGAGGAGACTTCCTTTTGAAATTCTGAGCAGCAGCCAAAAAGGACTCGGTTCAAATATACATGCAATGTGTCATGGGCAGAGTGTCCCTCCCCAGACCCACAACCAACCTTTCAAGAAGCTACCACTGCCGAGAGACCAGCATCCCCTCTCCCCACCATCTCAAACTTTCTAGCCACTGGAAAAGAAAAATGGTAGGACACATTTTAGGATTACACTGTATGAGCCCTTATCTCATTAGGATCAAGAGCCTGTATGACCATGTAAGGTTGTCTATACTCCCGCAATTCTACAGACTAAATTTCTACAGCACTCTGCTCTTTGTAGCAAATCTTCAGGACTAGCAAAGCCTGCCCAGAGGGCTTGTGCTCGCGTACTCAGTAAGGTGCTTTGCTATCATAGTATACCACATACCCTTCCCCCTACCCAGACTCCTCACAGAGCAAGCATGAGCAAGCAAAGGGGAAAAACAACCATTGTTTTCTCTTTACCCCTAAAATTAGACGTCTGGCTTACAGGACACACTAGAGTGTTCTGAGGAGAGCCAGCTACATGTTTTACTGATGTTCCAAAGGAAAACGAAAGCACATTTATTGAGATCCTGTTAAACTTTAATAATCTGGCTGATTTAAAATCTCCATTATGCTGATGAGCACTGGGGACCAAGAGGAAGCTCTGAGACTTTAAAAGCCTCAGAAGGCAAAGGGGAGCTCGGCCTGGCTTGTGGCCCAAATCCCAAAAGCCCGAAGGAAACTACTTAGATCAATTTCAATCCCGTCCTAGGGAGCAGCTTCTTAAGGAGGAAAAGGGGGAGGGGAACGGCAGGCAGGGCAGAGCTGCGAACAATTAGGCAGCAAGTGAAGGTGGCCACAGTTCGCATTTCATCCCTCTTAAAAGCATTCTCGGCTTTGAAACCCACAGAATATATTTGATCAGCTAATTCACTTTGTGACAAAAAGCAAACAGTCTCGCAGGGCAGACAGCCCCAAGACCTTCTTCTATCTTTTTAAACACAATGGGACAAGTGACAGAATCTCTCTCCCTTCAGGCGATCCTAACGAATTAGAAGGGGGATAAATTAAGTTTCATAATTGTCCAATGCCAAAAATTCCAGTTTCAGTAAAATATGCCAGAAATCGAGGTTCAGACTGGAACCAATTCGGAAAGGCTCATTGTCATATGACTGATAAGTCACTGGTTGTGCAAACATTGTTGGTTTTTTTTTTTTTTCCTGTTGTTTTTTTTCTGGTCAACAGAAGAAGGTAAGAAAACCAAGGCAGATGAAGTCAAATGTTAAGGATTCCTGAGAAGCAACTGGAAATGGCCTGGTAGAGAAAAGGAGCTGGTAGATGTTTTGCTGGTGACATTTTTAATTTAGAAAAAAACTCTATTTAGAAACGCCAAAAAGGAAAACAAAAACAAATCCCTTTAAAAAAAAAAAAAAAAAAACCCTTGGCATCCACGCAAATTCCTATGACACGTTCCAGCTGTGGCGTCTGGAGCTGGTACAAACACCACACTTCTGCCACGGGCTCGGGCCGGCGTCAGGCCGCGGCCTGGGTCTGCCCCCCGTTCCGAAGCCCCAGACACAGGCAGACACACTCGGAGCGGCGGAGCGCTGCTGCGCCCCACGCAAATGACAAGCCCGCCGCGCGCTGGGAAAGGCCCTTTGAAAGGGCCTCGCGCACGGGAGACAGCACGGGTACGTTTGAAGACGAATTATTTAAATTTAAAAAAATTAGCCACACTACAAAAAATCAGAAGAAAAGGAAATGCACCTCCAGCCACACACGGTCCTGTCCGCGCCTGCATGCACTCCGTCCGCGGCGCACCGGGGCATCTGGCACAAGACAATGTCTATTTACCTGTTGCCAGTATTCCTCCAGGGAGGGCAGCGCTGAGAAGTACCCGGTCTCGTGCACAATCTGGAGTTCCTGGAAGATGCTGCACATGGGGAGTACATCCATGTCGGGTTGGAAAAGACAGTCCCCGCTGCTGCACCAACAGGGAGGAGTGCGGTCTGAGGTCAGGAGCGCAGCGGCCGTGCCTGCAGCGCCGGGAAAGTTTCATGCAAACTCAGTGCACAGCAGTTAGGAGCGGCGGGTTCGGATCCGACCGGAGCCCAGAGACGCGCTCGCGAGCCCACACAATATTTGCAAACAGCGGACTGACTGCAAACGTAACCCCTGCAAAACTTCCTATTCAAACCTCCGCTGCCAGCTCCCCTCCTCCCGGCCGGGCTCCCCCCACTCCCTCCCCCCACGTGACTCCCACGGACCGCCCCGCGCACCGCCCAATCACGCCGCGCCCGGCCCGGGGGCTGCCCGCCGATGATGTCAGCTGCGGCCAATGGCGGGCGACGGCTCACCGCGGCCCCGCCTGGCGTGACCGAGCCTCTCCATCACGGCCTTCTCCATTGGCCCAATTCGAACTTCGGGCGGCTCTGATTGGAAGGAGGCCTCGCAGGCTATTTTTAGCAGGCTATTTAAGGCCCGGGCCGCCTCGCGCCGGAGGAGTCGGTGCTGGGAGGTGCGCGGCCGAGCGGCTCAGTGCTCCGCCGTCGGGCCGAGGCCGCCGGTCCCCTCGTCGCCCCAGTCCCGTCCCCGTCCCCAGGCCGGTCACCGATCATCCCGGCCCTCGCCACTCGGGCCCGTGCTGGTTACCCGGTCCACACGCCGTCACCCCGGCCCCCCACCCCTGACCCGGGCCAAGCAGCTCCGGGCACCGCGGCAGGGCCAGGGGCGCCGGGCGGGTCCTCGTCACCGGCTCGTCCCTGCCCCCTCCTCCCGGTCTCAGTCTGTCCAGCCTCCTCCAACCTCCGGCCGTTCGGCTGCCCTAGGTCCTCGCTGCGCTCCGCCCGCGGTCCCTCCTCCCCCGACCTCGGGACGCCCAGCCCCTCTCCATCTGCCCTCCGCCGGCCTCTGTCCCCTTTGTCCTCTACTTCCCTTTCTCTGCCCCTTCTACCGCCTCTACCCCCTTTCCCCACTTCCATGCCGCTCTGTCCCCCTCGGCCCGCAGGCCCAAAGCTGTCACTTGGGGGTACAGAGCAGCCCCGCGGTGGTAAAGGGCAGGAAAGCCTGCAGGGAGGAGCGGGCACGGAGGCCTCGGGTGTTCTGTGAGCTCGGGTCCCTAAGGCCCCCCCCCCAAGGGCAGGGGACACACCCTGGACACACCTGTGGGCCCGGGTACCTGCCTAACCTTCAGGAAAAGGGTCAGAAGGGCTTAGAAGACCTGTGTTGGATCTGCTGGCTGTTGAGGGGGGATACTTTAGGATGCAGTGTAGATTTTGCACTCTGGTTCTGTGCGAATGAATTCTGCCTTTAAAAAAGAGGCGCCCTACAATTGATTTTCAGTAGAGTTGGGACTAGAATAGCATCCACATCAGCTGTGAACTTGTTAGAAATGTAATTTCCAGGGCTAGGGGCCCCCAAACCTATAGAATCAGAAGCTGGAGGCTAGGGGACTGTCCGAGCCATAGTGTTTGAACAAGCCCCCCAGGGGAATCTGTTGTCCATGTGAGTTTGCAAACCTTAACTTAAAATGCCCTTTGACTTGTTGCCTACCAAGCAACAACCCACATTCTAAGAAGATGCAGTCTACTTCTAACTGGGAGAAATCTGTGTATTTCACAGAGCTGCATCAAAGAATCCACCAAGGTTAACAGCTAGCTAGGCTTTCCCCCTGTGAATGTGTAAACAATTTAAATTAGCTTGAAGTTGACATTCAATGTGTGTGTGTGTTTCATAGAAATTACCTCCTAAAAATACACTGTAATGTTCATTTTCAACAAAAATGCTAAGACCACGAAGAATGCGTTTTAAATTCAAAATGGAAAACTGACTTATAGCTGCTATTTTCATTTTTATTTCTAATTAGACTTTAATGAACATTCTTTTAAATGAAGGTTGTTTTTTTTTTTTAAGTGGAAGTGGAATATGTAAAAGAATTGTGCGAGGATATTGTATGTTAAAGTTTAACAGACTGGAGCAGAGTAGATTATACCAAGTTCAGGACCCTGTAAGATTCTAGGCAGGGGCCTTTGTGAATCACAAGTTAGGAAAGGGTATTATCTTATTGTACCTATTACATACAGTCTATGAACATGATTCAAAATGAATTGATAAAATGATCATTGGCCTGTGTTTGTCTTATTTTACCCAGAAATGAAGAGTATGATTGGCCCTCCAAAGCTGAGACATAGACCTTGAGTCTGTTTCCAAGAACAGAAATGGTTTTGCCTTGAACCATCCACAGGTTGGGCCAAACCTGGTGATCAGTAGCTGGTGGTATTTGGGATATGGTTCTGAGAGTGTGGTTACTTTTGGGATAGGGTTTTCTTAGTAACTAGCAGCAAATACGGAAGGAAACCAGAATCTGTTGACAATGGCTGACCAGTGACTATGCACATTGGGGTAGATCCATGTCAGGTTGGAAAAGACAGTCCCCGCTGTTGTACCAACAGAGAGGTGTGCAGTCTGGAGTCAGGAGCACAGTGGCCGTGAACCATTTGGACCATTTGGAGGAGAGTGAGGTGAAGGGGTGGAAGATGTTCCCCAAGTCGAAGCCATGATGGCGCTGTGTCCATCCATGTCGGTGTCAAGCTCAGGATATCCTTACTGACCTTTTGGACAATTTTTCATTTTCTTAATAATTTTCTTTATCTACATTCCTATAGAATGTAAATTTTTCCTGTCTCTTACATGCACTGACCAGTACTTAGAAGATTGTGTAATTTATTTTTAGACTAGTAGACCTGGTACAAACTCCCAGTTATAAGATAACTAAGTACTAGGGATGCAATGTGCAGCATGGTGACTAGAGCTAACACTGCTGTTCGGTAAATAGGAAAGTTGTTAAGATAGTGAATCCTAAGAGTTCTCATCACAAGATTTTTTTTCTCTTTATTCTTTCCCTTCCTTTCCGCCCCCCCCAATTGTACCTATATGAGGAGATGGATGTTAGCTGAATCTATCGTGGTAAACATCTTACAAAATATGCAATTCAAACCACCGTGCTAGATGCCTTAAATTTACATAGTGATTTATGGCAATTATTTCTCACTAAAGCTAGGGGAAAAATAGTGAACCTAATTGGACATGATACAGATACACTCAAAATGGTACAAACAGGTGCAAGTGTCAGTAGGGGGAGAGGCAGGCTATTACAGAGATCTTAAAACAAGGGCATTGCCCCTCCTGGTGTGGGTCACTATTTGGTGAAGATATGGTGTCAGCTTCCTTTGTAACACACACACACACACACACACACACACACACACACACACAGGGATCTGAGCAATACTCGGTGTGCCTGATTGTTAAAAAGGTTAACAAAGACACATCACAGAAGGAGAGAGTCACTCAGGGGCAGGACATGGCATGCTCTAGAAAGACGGACTTAGTTATCTGCACTCACTGTGTGGCCTTGGTCAAGTCCTTTACATAGGAGATAAAAATGCCTATTATAGTCAGTTTGGTAGAATTAAAAGAGATGCATTAAAATCCCTGGTTCATGGCAAATAGTAGTCTGTCAATGAATTGAGGGCAATATTTACTTATTCAACTTTCATTCATCTCTAAGTGTGCCGTTGATATTTATTTTATAATTCAAAAAATATTGCATCAGTGAGTGCAGACAGCAAAATGAAATCAGCTTTCCAAGTCAATAGCCAATAGGGAAAATTTGGGTCCATAGTCAGGTCCAATAACTAACTCCAAAAGACCTCTGTGTCCTACTGCACACTGACCATTCTTGCTCTCTCTACCCCTTCTCACTCTCCCAGTCCTGGAGAGAAAACAGTAAATTCCAGATGGTGAGTGCAGCCCTTGTTCTCCCCTCATCTCCATCTGCTCTTTTCTCAATTGTCATTGCCACCAGCCTATACCACCATCTTCAGAAGGTCAGGGCCCATTCAGCATGACTGCCCTAGGCTCCTTTCACATTCCTGGATGATGGAGGTGTCAGAACCCTTTGCAACCAACCCAGTTTCATTTCCTCAGTTCCCCTAACCCACCTCCTCCACTTTCTTTTCTTCTTTCACACTTCCAGTTACACTCATTTATTTTATGACACTAAGCTCTCTCTGCCACATGTAGAAAAAAGTCTATTGTTTAAAATAAAGTTTGCATTCTAAATCTAAGTTTGAACTGAATTTGAAGATTTATGGAATCATATGTTAGTTTTGAGTACTTTTGATCTTCCTATTCTTGCAAATAATTCAAGAGGGGCTCTTAAGAGGAGCCTTATGAATCCAAAGATCATTCCAGAAATGCCCTCCAACGATATTGACTGAGGATGCTCCCATAGGACAAGAAGCCACTTTTGTTTCATTTTGTTTTTAGTGTCATTACCAAAACATCAGTTACTCTATGATGTTGCAGTACATATTCACTCTTTAAAATAACTATTTAGTGCTGAAACTAGCTAATAAGGAACGTTCTCTACAGATAGTTTTTAATAGGTGTTCAACTTAATTTGTTTCTTCTGGGAGCATTTGAACACCTTTTGAAATTCAGTCACATGGGTCAAAAAGTAGATTATTCTTATGAAAATTTCCATAAGCTGAAATAGCGTAAAGTGAAGAAACAATTACCTTGGAACATCTCTTGCTGAAGAATGCACAGAATAAGTCTGGATACAACACAGAAGCTCACAGACACAGCTCACAGCTCTGGGGCTTGGTGCTGAGATACTGAGTGTGGTTCCCAGGAAAGGACCTGGGTGGGGCCCCTCCTTGACCACAGTACAGGATGCCGCTGGAGAAGCTCTGCTTGCTGTGGTGAGTGACCAGAACTTTCCTGCACTGTTGGTGGGGACATAGAGCGACAACCACTCTTGAAACAGTTCTGGCTGTTTTTAATAAAACTAGACATATATGCATTCTGTGACTCCACTATTCCACCTACCAGGCATTTAACCAAAAGCACTGAAAGAATATGTTCACAAAGAGATTTGTACCGGACCGTCTATAGCAGTTTATTCATAACATCAAAAATCTGGTCATCACCCAAGTGTCCATAACCAGATGTGGTGTTCTTGTACATGCTGATACTGCTCATCAACAAATAGAACAAACTACTGTACATGCAGCAACATGAAGTGTCTCAGAATCACAGGCTGAGTAAAAGTAGCCTTGCACACAGGAATACCTATCCCAAGACTCAGATACATTAAATTCTAGAACACGCAACACTGATGTTTGGTTGCCTCTGGAGGGTAGGGGTGGTAATTGACTGGGAAGGAGCATGAGGGTGATGGGTGATGTGTGATGGTGATGGGTAATGGTGATGATGATGGGGATGATGGGGATGGTGATGGTGTTGGGTGATTGGTGATGGGAGATTGGTGATAGGTGATGGTGATGGGTGATGGGTGATAATGATGGCAGATTGGTGATGGTGATGGGTGATGGTGATAGTAATGGGTGATTGGTAATGAATGATGGTAAGAAGTGATTGGTGATTGTCATGGTGATGAGTGATGGGAGATTGGTGTTGGGTGATAGGCAATGGTGATGGGTGATGGGTGGTGATGATGGGAGATTGGTGATGGTGAGGGATGATGGTGATGGGTGATGGTGATAGTAATGGGTGATTGGTGATGGTGATGGGCCTGTTCTATGTCTCAACAGAGGTGTGGGTTACATTTGTCTAATGTAACCCATTAGACAAATTTGATGCATTTGTCTAAACTGCATTTGTCTAAACTGAGCCAATGGTACATTTAAGACTTGTATGTTTAACTTTCTGTAAATTTGACCCCTCCCCCACAAAAAGAACCAAAACCAATATTGAACTATAGTGCACGATGTGCAAACGGCAGAACGGCAGTGTGCTAAAATATGCAGTGTGCTTTGAAACAGAGGTTGAAAGAAAGAGAGAGACAGAAAAGAGGAATGTCTTATGTTGATCTAAAGCATCTCATGAACCAGAATGTAAAATCAGTTTGTAGATTGTCAGTTTGTAGATTGTGTATTAGTTTCCTGCGGATGCTGTAACAAATTGCCACACACTTGGAGACTGCAAACAGCTGAAGCTGTTGTCTCACAGTTCTGGAGGCCATGAGTCGGAGCCAGAGTGTTGGCAGGGCCACGGTCCCTCTGCAGGCTCTGTGTGAGGACCCATCCTTGTCTCTTCCATCTCATGGCTGCATTACTCCAATCTGTCCCCCTTGGTCACACAGCCTTCTCCTCTTCTGTCTCAAGTCTCTCCTCTTTTTCTTATAAGGATGCTTGCCATTGGATTTAGGGCCACCTGGATAATCTAGGATGAGCTCTTCTCAAGATCCTTAATTTAATCACATCTGCAAAGACCCCTTTTCTGAGGTTCTAGGGATGTGACTGGATGTCTGTGGAAACCATTTGTTGACCTACCTCACATTGTAAAGAGAATGTAATTGCCTTATATTAAATATCACTTAGTAGTTGAATAATGAGACATGACAAAATCCACCTAATTGCCTAGATTCTCAACAGTAAACATCTTCGTACAGTAGAGAATATGTTACTTAAAACTTTAGACAATATGCTTTCTTTTAGGGCTTAATCATTTTGTTTCCGTTCAAAACTAGTGTCCATCAGCCCTTAGGGGTACAAGTCTCAGTGCTCCGGTTAGAAACTTGATAGACTGTCAACACAAACCGACCACAGAGAGACACTCATGTTGAGGGCTGTTTGCATAGGGTTCCAAGCTGGCATTCTGCTAACTGCCCAGGCAAACAGATTTTCTGACCTGAATATACAAAGAATTCTCTGGACTTGTGAAAATATCAGTATTCCTGGGTCTCGTTTCTTCATCCGGTGGATGAGAGGTTAGGTATAAAGTGCCCTTCCTTCTACATTCCAGTATCAAGTCAGCGGCCTAGAGAAGGTGGCAGTGGACACCCATAGAGGCACACCGTGCAGCGGAAGCCTTCCTGTCGGAGAGGGAATGGGGGCTCCATGGCGGGGGGCCTGAAGGGCAGTGACAGTTAGTGTTGGCGAGGGAGGGCTGCCAAGCAGGCAGGACCACCCGGAGAGATGCCTGCACCTAGGAGGGTGAGGCTGGGATCAGGAACAGAATTTTTCATGAGAAACCATTCTGGCAGGAGTGTGGACGATAGCTCGGAAGAACGGGCAGAGAGAATGTGACAAGACTGGAGGCCGAGGTGGGAAGGGCCTGGGCAGTGACCTCCGTGTTAAGCAACACTCATGAGACAGGCTGAGTACAGAGTTGGGCACCTGCGATCCCCGTTCCTAGGTCACATGCTTTCTATGGACTGTCCACTTTAATTCTCGGGACCGCCTCACCGTCGCCATGGTAAGCAAAGGGGAAATTGAAACACAAGAGATTCTGTAAGTTGCTCGAAATCACCCAGCTGGGAATAAGGAAAGGTGACGCTTTGTGTGTGTTTGGCAGTACAGCCTTCTGAGATGCAGGCTGTTGCTATTCCATTTCACAGCTCCTGACACTTCACTGCCGTCACTTCCCTGAGTTCCCTCAGCCGTGAGTAGCAGACCCAGGTTGAAGTGTGGGGAGAGCATGGGGCTGGAATGAGCTGGAGCTCACAGGCCCAAGGCCTTCGGCATTAGACACAGTAATAGGGATGGGATTGGCCCGGGCAGCTGAGCCCAGAGCCCACAGGCAAGCCCACAGCACTGTGTGATTGCAGTAATGGGGACACAGGGAAGCGACTGCAGCTTTGTTTCAGAGGAAGCTCACCAGGTTTGCTAACAGGGAGCTGAGGGAAATCCCATTTTGGAATGGGGGTGAGGAGCTGGGGGGCCTGCAGACCTGCAACCCTGGCGTGGCTGCTGGGTTGTCACATGAACTGTCCCTGCTTCTTCCTGATTTGGTCAGTCAGGTATATGTGCCAGTGTTAAATACCTGAGAGCCCTCTGTGACTTATACCCCTCACCCCTTGCATGTCCTTTGAGACTCCCCCAAATGCACCCCTAACACCTTCCCCAGCACCCCATCAAAGTGCTAGGCATCTTGCCGGGTCCTGGTCACCTTTGCATGAATGGCCCTGTGCCGTGACTGTGGGTCACTGTGCTTCTCTCCTTCCAGAGGTCTGAGAGCTCCCTGAGAAGAAGTGCTGACTTCTATCTCCACTGTTCACTGCCACAATGCAGAGCTTATAGCGTGAGTTGGAAATGTCACTCCACTTCCCGCCAAATGGTGCTCAGCAGGCAAAGTTGCCAAGTGTTCACCTGCCTGGAGGTGTGCTGCTTTACAGTATCTGTGAACCCTTCCTTTTCCTATTGGATGGTCAGTTCCTAGGAAGGAGTAATTGCGTCTTCAGGCATCTTCTTTCCTTGGCAAATGTCAGTAGGCACTCATCCGGACAGAAGTTTCTAGAGGCAATAATGTCACCTACTTGTCTGTGAGGCGCCTCTAAAAATTAAGATTCAGAGCGAGAGTTTATAAGAAGACAAAAAGGAAAGAGAAGGTTGCCAGAGATTAATGATTGAAGCCTTTGGTATAAATCCAATCCCTGTCATTGAGCATTAAATTGTTAAAGATAAAAAAAGAGAGAGAGAACATGAAAAAAATTATAGTTGAGCAAAAGAATTGAGACCAGCAATTACAGGTACAGTTAAAGTCTGTCCTTGTAAATTAAATAAGTTATGATTATGTTTGCTGGTGAGTACCTTTAATCTTATTTTGATCTACTATGTTCTAAATTAAAAGGAATTACCTTCTAAAAACTTAGCAACACTAAAAATTTCCCAAGGAAATTAAATTTCATAGGTGGGAAATAGTATAGATGGTCTTTAGGTACTGAGTGCCTGCAAATATAATAATCATAATCAATGTTTAACACAATGCATGGAATCTGACAGCTACTCAATAAACACCTTTTGAATGGATGAGTCCCTGGGTGACTGTACAGGAATAAGGTATGGATCTAGAGGTTAATGATGTCACTTCAAAACATTCTCTACTTTTAGTAAATGTAGATAAAATTGGCTCTTTAATTTATTAATGATTTTGCTTCACTTTTCTCCCCTCTTTTTGTCCACCTGTAAATATAAATAAAGGATGACTCTTTTTACCCTAAGTATGTCATAGTTTATTTTGTTTTGCATCCGAAATTGTTTTGTGCATAGGATCCAACTGTATGAGTTGCAGTCCTGAGCCCATGTGTATCCATGGGATAAATTACAGGTTAACTCAGAAATATATTAAACATTTGTATTTTATTGTTTGCTAGAGAAACTGAAGGAAGAAAAACTCTCATGAACTCTTGGACAGGGTGTTCCTTGAGGTCACAAGTCACCAATCTTTATGATGATGTACTACGGTTGTTCCTGGGTTCTGCCACTCTTTGTGAATTCCATTTTCTCTTGTTTTCTACATTTATCCCTTCATTGTTCTGGAGTACCTCCTTCAGTAACTTCCTGAGAAATGTGTGGAAGGTCAAGTTTCTGAGTCTTCCTTAAGTTTTCTTTCATTTTGTCACACAGTTGGTTAATAATTTCACTGAGTGTGGCGCTTTGAAGTTATTGGTCCGTGTGTCCCACATGCATTTTCTGTGTTCAGTTGGCTTTTCTCTTCTAGATTCCTGGTTCTTTTCATGTGCCTGGTAACACCTGGGTACCTGTGATTTCCTAGGTTTTTACATTGCTAGGAATGTTTGCAGGTAGATCTCCTGGTAGGAATTCTGTTCAGGGCTGTGTAAGGGATGATCATTTAGGGTAATTGGGCAGGGAGTGCCCACTCGCTGCCTATTAACCCAGCGCCAGGCATGGTCTCAAACATTTTCTCTAGTGTCTTTGGAAAGAGCAGTCTGGTGTTTGATGGAGTGTAAATGCCTGAGCCCGGTGTGGATGGGTGGAAAGGAGGATGGGGAGTGAGGTTTTGACTGGTGTACTACCCTGGAGATTGAGCTGCAGTTGCTTTCCTGCCCTCGCGCCACCTATCACCCCCACTCATTTGTCTGACTGGTATCTCTGGGGTTTAGTTGTGTGGACTGCTGCTCACTGTTCTGAAACCCACTTCCACAGTGTCCCAGGCAGCAGATGACTCTTCCTGCCCCCTTGCTCCCCTGCTTCTCTCACTCTGTTTTCTAGAACCTTCTTGAGATTGACTTTGAGATCATGTTAGTGAATCCTATTGAGTCCCTATTATATATTTGTTCTTGTAATGGTGCATTTTTATTTCAACGGGGTCTGGAGAGAATGGGGACTAAATTATGGGCCTGGTCTTTTAGCTGAAGCCAGGGGCATTGACTTTCACTTAAAAATTAGTTTAACAACCCATAAAATTTATCTAATTAAACCGGTCTTGATGGTAATGTTTCTTTCTTACTCTGCCAATGATAAACATCTATTTTCTTTCCGTTTTCATGTACTGAGTTTTATAAATGCCTTATAAGCCTAAGATGTAAGAAAACAGCAGCAGCAGCAACAACAACAACAACAACAACAACAAAAACTAGAGAAAAAAAGGGGGTGGAGGGAGGAGAGAACCAACAACAGAGAGAATGAAAAGAAAGGAGAAACTTTCACCATGTTTGGTATTTCAGGGGGAAGCCCAGATGAGCTTCTTGAAACCAAGGGACCACACTGAGAACTTGACAAATGCATGCATGGGCCAATTCTTATGACGTTTTTCTCTGTAAAGAGAAGTGTGCTGAGTAAAGTGACCTCCGACTTAGCTTAATCCAAAGGGTCCTATGTCCTTCTGTGCAACTTTCTCATTTCCATGAAGCACTAGCATTTTGACATGAGTCAGAAGTCTGTATCATCTATCTGAGAACTCCATTCTGTGCGTGCAAAAATGTCCCAACTGTTCAAATAAAAGCCTATTTTGAGTCTGAGTGCTTACTCGTTGCTGGACATTGTTCTGTGTCTTCAGGGCACAACAGTAGCCCAAATTAAGTTTGTCCTGCACAATTCCTGTTCTAGTTGAGGGGAAAGGAGGTGATGGGCGAGGGAAATAGCGCATGCTATCTTGGCTCTTTTGCTGTGACATTTGGATGTGTTTTCCTGTGGCTTGCACTATCAACAAGAAAAATGTTTTGTATGTCATATTGTGTAACATTTTGTAATAAATATTTTATGTCTCTATGCCATTAGATTCTAATTTATCTATACTTAAATCTAATTGATGCCATTTAGTATGTTTTGAGTATGTTTTGCTAAAATTCAACATAATTTTAAATTTATTACCATATAACAAAGGTTTAAAATAATAATAATGTCATATATGCACAAAGCAGCAACTCAAAATGTTATTAAATGCATAAAACAGTCAAAATATCAACTTTTTAATTTTTTGTGGATTTTTGACACATTTTGAAAAGAAAAAACTTGAAATCAAAACTAACACAGTGCAAGAGTTAGACAGGATTGCTCTGGAAGGCATCTTGGACTAGGCAGGTTGCGCGGACAGAGGATAAGGTGAGGGTACAGTTAAAGCAGTGTGATAGCCGCAGGAAGGAAGCGCACGCAGTCTGCAGTCTTCGGGTGACAACAGTTCTGCTTCCAGTGTAACCTTAAAAGCTATTTCAGGGTTCATACCTCTTTAAGTAATTCTTTACGTATAAACTGCATTTCTTTTTATTAGATAACATTTGTTTTTAGGCGATCTCAAATAAAAGCTTCTGGCAGGTCACGACGACCTAACTTCTTGGAAGAATTAAGTACTTTAAAGCTTACAGTGAGTGTGTACATGGAGAGAGTGTCCTGTTTGAACATGTCGTAAGAGCCTTTCGGTCCTGTGGGAAACCTGGTCCGCCACTGCCCGAGGAGGATGAGACATTTCAGATGTCTTGGCCCTCCCATATTTTATGTTTATGCACCATTTTCTGGTTTTGTTGATCGATAAAGACCCTTCAACACCCTGTGCGCACAAGGCTCTCTCCAAGATCGATTTCTTGTGTGGCTGAAGCTCCCGAGGAGTGAGGGACAAGCAGGTACTATGTCATGTGATGATACACTGAAGCCTGAGCTGGCTTTCGGGGACAAAGTGTTTACTGAGGTCATCAGCACCACTGGGCTGTTGGCACAGCCGGTGCCTGCGAGGCCTCCTCTTCCTTTTCCGTGGGCGACTTCTCCTTCTCTCACAGTCGCTGACATGGACAGCAAACTTCGTCACTCTGGTCCTGCGTCTCACACAAGCCCCAGCAGCCTGGGACCACATGGTCTTTCCCAATGCACGGGGGACACTGGGGTTCCAAGGATGAACCGGGTCGGGAGGCGCTTGTCCATTCCCTGCTTCCAGGAGTCCTCACACGTGGGAAGGGCTCTGGGAAAGGTAGCCTGAGATGAGAGATTTAGGTGTCAGTCCCCAGAAATGGAATTTTAATGGCAAAGGGCCTAGAGATAGCCTTCACTCCCTGTTTCTTATGAAAGAACTCGGAAGCCAGCCTGGGTCACCTGGGGTCGATAATGATAGTAGTGTCCCTCTCTCCTTGGAGTTTAAACACAGGGCGCTGAGCTCGTGTCATCAGTCAGCCTCCCTCAGAGCCACAGAAGAGGGTCCCCTTGGGAGACAAACCTGGGTGTGAACCTCATCTCTGATAGCCTGGCTGCTTGCCTGCAGATACATTGCTCAGCTTCTGAATTTCAGTTAAAAACGTGCTTCTTTTTCAAGAGTGGTTAAGGATTGCATGAGATAAAGCACGCTTAGCTCGTAAGAGAAGCTCTTCTAATTACAAATGAGACTTTGCGGGAGGCACACTGACAGATCCAGCCTCCCTCCGAGAAAGATGCTACAGATAGAGAGAGTGGGGGTAGCGCCAGCCAGCGAGGCTCCCTCTCCTCATGGTGGCCGGGGGCAGCTGCAGTGACGGACAGGGACAGGACGGGAATTCTTGGAGGAAGAGCGATTGCTTTGTTTTTTTCTTTCTAAATCACCATCTCTTCTTGGTTCTAGAAACCTGTGGCCACACACTGCCCTTTAAACAGCCTCAGACCCTAGGAATGTCCCTGTGTCCCCATAGCGGTGGTGCCTTCTTGGTGCTTGGTGACCAGCATGTGGCAGGCTCTCCTCCACACAGCTCATCCTTGTGACCCTGGTTGGTCCAAATGCACACTGTCTTCCTTGACTGATTCATTTACTTGCTTTTATTTGCCCTAGGAAAGGTCTTGGTGGGGAGTGGGCAAACACTGAGACACACGCAGACACTCAAAGACACACTCACACAGAGACCCACACACTGACACACACACACACACACACACACACACACACACACACACACATTAGCATCTCCTGCAATATTGTGGCTAATTCATGGGCTGTTAGATGTATACCTGACTTAAGGCAAATTACAGCCTGAATGAGTGTCTAGAATAAAGTGCAGTATTATTGTGATACACAGGTTCATAAACACATGGCAGGTTCAAGAGTGTTTAAATGATTAATTTTAGGGTCTGGGTACGCAGCGAGTATTTGGCTAGAATTACCTATTGTCAGACACCTGCAATTGAGAAAAAACCCTGTGGGTGATGAGCTATTTATAAGACTATTTTAAAAGGTTAGCTTGTGGAAATGCTACATCTCATTAGGAGTTAAATCCTAGAACTGCTTGGTAAAAAAAGTGGTACTTTAAAATAACACGTTGTCAGGGTAGCATGAAATGTCTCGGTGGGACTGTCTCTCTCTAAAGCGGGCCGATGACCCCAGTGGCTTGGACTTCTGTGGTGAGAAACCATGTCTCTCCTGAGCCCAGAAGCTCTGACAGATGGCAGAGCAGCACGGGGTTTCCTTCATGCTTTAAGGTAAAATATTACATGGCAGAGAGCAGGAAACCATGTTAACTCTAAAACACAAATTGACGCAACCTGTCATTTTCGAGAACTAAAATTATCAATGACTTTTCACGTCTCGAGAAACATAGTGGAGAAGAAATGTTAGGCATGGTGGGTTTCCTGGTAGATTTTAGCTCATAGGCAGCACCAGGCATTTTATTTTTTCAGAAAAGTCAGTTTTCCACACATATCCAGAAATAATTTGCTTCAGATCTGCAATGAAGGCTTGAAACAGCATGCGTTTTTGAAACTGCCAATCCAGGATAATGCCTGGGGTATCATTTCTTTTTTAATTTTTTTTCATTTTAATACCTAAATGAGATCTATGCAGAGTGTGGAAAAAGCAGGTAACTGGCACTACAGAGCTGGTAAAGCAAATAAAAAAGGAACTTTCTTGAAGCATCGCCCTCCCTCCAGACACGGTGAGAGGACGCTATTGTGCTCTTATCAACATAGCAACATGAGCAAATGAGGGAATCACTGCGGAGATAATGAGACTTGAACTTTTTTTGGTTCACTATTTAAAAATACAAAACCACCAATTACAGATGGAAACTATTCATTCTGAGATTTAAGGAGAGAAAAGCAGGAAAAATAAATCCCAAAGCACCCAGGGCCTTTAATAGCTGAGCACCGTGTGGACAGTTGCCTGCCCAGCGCAGTCCTGATTCTCCCACAAAGGGAGCTGGCTAGTCCCTGAGAGGAAGGGGTGGCCCCGCAATGGGCTCTGGTCGGCCTCTGTCACCTGTGTGTGAAGAAGCCCACGTCCAGACCCACATGGTCCCAGGACCCTGCCTTCCACGTCTGCCCACAGAAGCCCGTGGCGGATGGTCCTCACACGACACACGGGGCATCAGGATATTTTCCTCACTAGGAAAGCCAGTGACTGACAGAGATGTCCTGAGTCTAACGCCATTGCCAGGAAGCCTTTCTATTGAATGAATCACTGAAAGGCTCCTGGGGAAATACATGAACATTTAATGAGAGAATTTAAAGAATCCTTTTTTTGTCAAATTTATTTTAAGCACATTTCAGTAGTAGAGGCATTGTTCTCAAATGACCCATGAACTGTAAACATATTCCAGGTCTTCAGCAGGCAAATAGTTTCAGTGGTATGTACGGAAATGTGTTTAACTGTTGTAAGCAATTGTCCTGAAATACCTTTTTTATAATATCAGTTTGCACTGTGTAGGATACAAAGGTTCAGTGGTAAAGATAAACTTCATCCCAGCCATGGTCATAATAAACACAAATTCTGAAATTAGTAAAACCTGAAAATTCAGTAGCTTTTCATGTCTTAAAAAGTTACACCCTAACTGAATGTAAGGTTTTACAAATATACACCAAATACTAGAATCCATGCCCTTAAAAATATTTAAACATGCATTTTCTTTCACTAGAAGATACTTACCTGATTCTATTACAATACTGTAAAACCTATTTTGCAATATTTTATTGTGATATATTAACTGAGGAATTTTCCTTAATTTCCTAGAAAACAATAACTGAAATTTCAAATCATTAATATCTATGTTACATTTTTCTCCAATTAAAATGTATTATTTAGAAGACAAACGCTGTTGCCTTGCGATAGGTTATTTTTTTTCAAATGAGCCAACACAACGGAATAAAATATATGATCTGTCGTGGCTGAGTCACTTCCTGTTTCAATAACAAGAATGTCATCAGCTAAACTCTAACCAGCACAGTTTGTCACTGTGGGGCTTTATTTGTACATGTTGCCAGAACGTTCTTAGGGAAAATACACTCATTATTCTAATACCCAAAAAGAAACTTTCAGTGGGCAGTTTTGGCTGGGGCTGTCGTCTTGCCTGTTACTAATGCTATAACCAAAGCTTCTCTAATGGAAGGGAAAATGCCTGTCCGGCAGCAGAAAATGGGGCTGTAAGTTTGCCCGGGGAACTCATAATTTACTCCTGTCACCAAAGCTCTAACACAAATATGCAGTGGTTTCCCAAAGACTGTGAGGTGTGCTCCAGTGGTATGACAGAGGGAAAATGAAAAGGCCTGAACGTTTGCCTGGCTTGGCTACTAAGTGACCATTTGATCTTGGACTCCTGTTTCCACATCTATAAAATGCTGGCGACCTCTGACCTTTCTTCCAGTGACAGGCGCTATGGCTGTTGTCCTGGAATCGTAAAATTGAGTTGGCACTCTTTGCAGGGTCAGTGCTTGATGCTCCCTGAATTTAGAACCTGCCCCTCCCTGAGATCTCATGGGGCAAATGTTAAATGACTCATCTGACTGATTTATTGCGATACTGCCTTCCAGGCAAGATGACTATTGCCTGGGTGCTATCATTTTGCAAATCGCTGAAGGATTTCAAACAGTGTGCCCTGGTCAGCTCAGCTGGAGGACATCGTCCTCCACTCTGACAACATAGCTGGGGGTGGGGAGGAAGGGCATTTAGGCCTGTCATCTGACCCCTTCCCAAACATTCTCCGAGGCTACCGTGATTGGGGTCAGATTCTCGGTGCACTGAGACACATTTCATGTTGTACCTGCAGGAAGCCACCTGGGTGACTCATTGGCGTGACATTCCAAAGAGTCAGAATGAGACATCATCTTATCCAAGGGAAGGAGGACTTCCTGTGCTGAAAGGGAACCTGAGACAACACCTGAGTCATGGTTTTGCCGCTTTACAGTCTGTTACCTTTGTGGAAGCACCTGGGCACTAAGCATGTCTCTCTGGAGCCCCACAGAGAATGACACTATGAGCATGTGTCCAGTGGAAGCCCATCCAGATCTCACCGCAGAGGCACCACGTGGCTGTAATGATTAGCACCTTATTTGCATTCAGCAGAATCGTGCACAAGTGTCCAATCTGGTGATAGACGTCTGTAATTGCTAAGTCAATATTTACTCTCAGGTATAAAGAATGAATAAAATGGGCACAACCCTGCCTTCCTGTCACTGATAGCCCAGGGTGGCCTTGGGCGTGAGTGGGTGTGAGTACAGCTGAGTCAGGCCTGACTGGACTGTCAGCCTGGTGCCTCATGCAGGGCCCTGGACCCCTCTTGTTCCTGACCCCCGCCCCCGGTACTCAGTCACATAAAGACCATTGTAACTGTGAATATGTGTTCATACTCTTTCCTGCTAAGACCTGAGATTCCTGGGGGAGGGGCTTTGGCTACTGGGAAATGTATCATCCTCAGGAGAGGAAACCACAGCCAGGTCGTGAGCTGTGGGCATGGGCTTGGGTCCCAAGGCCCCTGTCACCCCAAGAGTGACAAGCCAGAAGAGATGATTAGTGGCCTTTCCAGCTGCTGTGCTTACAACCTTGCTGCTATCTTAGGGCCAGGATGGTTCAACCTGGGTTTCGTTTCCCTTCGCCATCTATTTTGGCACTGTCTTGCTCTGAAAAGGCAGGCTGTGTCATGGCCAGGGGCTTGTCAGGGTTTATGCAGTGATATGTCACCCATAGAGTAAATAGAGGAAGGGAGAACTGGAAAAAAAATTATGTTTCACTCAGAATTATTTTTAAAATATGTTTTTAAACAGAAGAGATATCTTAGAGCATTTTAAATTTTGTTTTTATATGTAAAGTTAAAGGAAATTGGATTTACTCAGTGATATGGATTTTTGGTGGAAAAGAGGAATTGTGAAAAACATTCCACAGTGTTATATCTACATAACAGTGTGTGTGTGTGTGTGTGTGTGTGTGTGTGTGTGTGTGTGTGTGTGTGTGAAATTCCTCACCTGTACATCTGTTTTCTGAATGGGACAGTTCAAGGAAATGCCCTATACTCCGTAGTCTGTCAGTAACGTGTGTCCCTAAGTCCAGCAGCCTGATTCTGTAGCCAGGGAGGGCCTGGCACCGTAAGCTTGGCGGTGGGTGTTTCACACTCACTTAACAGCATGTGTGAAAACGACACGACTCACTTCATGCTCACAGGGTCAGAGCATTTTGCATTGCTCCTTCAGTGTTATGCTGACCGCCAGGGGACCGGGCAGCCGAGTGAGGACAGTGACCGGCTGGTAGTGGTGGCCAGGGTCTAGAGATGATTGAGGAATTCGTCTTGGCAATGGTGCGGGTAAAAGCTGAGATCTGTATCACTATCAAATCCCTCAGCTCCCCAAGCTGAGTTAACCAGGCTTACAGGAAGTACACTCACAGGTGAAACGGGCGACCTTTGGCACCCAACTCCTAGCTTTCATTTCAGAGAACGCTGCGTTCCCGGTACAGGGAGTGGAAGTTGATGTCATCGAGAAGATATTGCCTTGCTTTGAAATCAGTAAGTGTGTTCAAAGTTCTCCAACAATAACAAAATAAAAATATTTATGTAGTAAAGAATGCTACATGGATTTTACATGGACGTTACAATCTTACTTTCATTTAACAAGTTTCCAGCAGATATTGTTAGGAGTGAAAATCCAAAATTAGCTCTAGGCCAAAAGTGAAAAATGTCAACAGCCACTCTAAAATGGTTTGTATGTTTGGAGCCATTTATGGGTGAAAGTAACTATTTCAACAGGAAGGGGGGGGGAAACTTTTTTGCACACAACGGAAAAATGCTTAAACTTTCATCTGTGGAAAGAGTTCAAATTACTAGGCCTTGCTGAATGAAACTCCAGGTAGTTTATAAATTAGCTTTTATAAAATTTATTTGAAATGCTTCACTAACATTCAGGGCCAAACCAGGAAATATGACTCCTACTAACTACTATTTAACAGTTGGCTAACATTTCACTTCTGCGTGTGTACTCCTTTTCATAACTAAAAACTAGTGGATATTTAATTGAATTTTGATGATAATCTTAAGAGCATCATTCTACATTTACTTATTTTTTTATCTCACTTAATCTAATTTAATAAATTATAATGATAATTTTTTTAATGTAGAACCGTTCTTACATTTCTGAGAAAAATCTAAACAGGCCAGAAAGTATTAAAGTATTATTTTTTTAACACAGTGCAGTATTCAATTTATTAATGTTTTACTTAGATTTGTGTTCATAAATAAAAGTGGCTTAAAGTTTTCTTATGCAGTTCTTGTCCACTTTTGGTACAGGGTTTTACCTTAGCTTCATCAAATGAACTGAGTAGCTTCCGATCCTAGATTCTGGGACATTGCATAGGAATTATTAGTTTCTTGAATACAGGCAAACTCACCCATAATACTGTAGAGATCTTAAAGCACTTTCACGTTTGCAAATTGCTTTTGAATTCCTTTTAGCTGGTTACCTAACATACTTTGCTGAAAGAGTAAAATTCTTACTAAGATAAAGTGTTCTTGTTTTTTCAGTGTAAACACAAGCACGTCAAGAAATGCATAGAAAGTGACCGAATTTCGGTGGGGACGCATCAATGCTAGTTATTAAGGTGTTCTCCGTGGTCCTTCTGTAAGACCGCACATCGCCCTCCTCACAGACCTGGGAGCAGACGCTGAGAGGGAGCTCTAACATGCTGTCAGCTGACTCCATGATGTGAACGCTCGTCAGCACACAGCCTTGGCAGCCAGGGCAGCAGCTGGTTAGAATCCAGGAAGGGTTCCAAGGTGGGTGCTTTAAAGGTGCTTGTGGGGGTCCCTGATCACCTTGAAGTTCTCCTGGATGTCAGAAGAACAGCGCTCTGAGGGAGCGCAGCCAAATGAGGCAACCTCAGCAGGTTCCTGAGAACTGTTCATGAGAAACTTAGGCCCTAGTGAGGAAATGCTAGCGCCCAGCAGCCATAGAGGCAGGCCCCAAGCTGAGTGAGCCCAGAAGGCAGAACCTAGCAAAGAATGAATGGCCTCACCAGACAGTTGTGGTTTTATTATTATTCAGAAATAAAAATAATCTCTCCAAAGTCCTAACATGTTCAGGCTGTGTCCAGAAGGTCAAGTGAGCAAGGGTGGGTGGAAAGATGGGGTGATGGAAGGCATGGAGGCTTCTGTGATCTGGGGTATTGCCCTCAGCATGCCATGCACGCGCATTTCAGGGATGGAGCGATTCTAAAATTCTAGGTGCAGAGGTGTGCTCTATCACTCAGCACCCAGCTATTGTCTCTTTGCCATCAACTTTGTCAAAATATCAAAAATCATCTACCTGGAGAAACCCGTGTGAAAGAGAGAGGGGTGGACTTGGGGCACTTAGGAGCGGGTTTCCTAACTCAGCTCAGCACTCCTTCCCTCAGAAGATCTGCCCACTGGCCTCCAGAGAGAAGCCTCAAGGGCTGGGGGCATTTGGAGCCCAGGGAAAACTTGAGGATTTTAACCTTCCACCAGTGCCCACTCCGTCCACCTTGAACAACACAAGTGCCTCAAGCCGCTGGATCTCTATAGACCACGCTTCCTTCCGAGGCCACTCCACTCTGTCTGCTCCGATCATGTCTTCTGGAGGGCAACCAGCAAGGGGCCGGTGAGTCCAAGTCCTGGGTAAAAATGCACAACTTACAGAACAGACACCTCCTTGTAAAAAAATGTTTCCCTTGTTTGTTTGAATTTTATGAAGATGCAGAACTTAAAAACAATTGTCCTGGGGATTTGAACTTTTCTTTTTTATCCTTTTGTAAATTGAGGTACAATTGACATATAACATTATATCATACATAATTTCAGGTGTTCAGCATGATTCAATATATGTATACATATGAAATGATCACCGCTAAGTCAATATCCCTCAACACAGTTACACATTTCTGTGCATGTGATGAGAACTTTTAAGTTCTACTCCCTCAGCAACTTTCAAATATGAAATACAGTATCATTAACTATAGTCACCATGCTGTACATTGCCTGAGTAACATGTTAAGGGGTTTTTCTGCTTCATGTATAAATAATCAGTTTTGAAATGTGAGTCAGCAAGGTGATCCGTTTTGACCTCCTAGTAGATATGGATTATACGCTTCCGAAAGCAGGCTTCCCTTGTTTGTGACCCTGTAGGCAGAAGACAGAATAAGCCCACCAGTTCTTCCCACCCAAAGAAGAAAGAAAAATCTATCGCATTGACTTATCAGCAAATACGTCCTAGCGTTTTGAGTCCCTAAAAATTGTAGACCCCAAAGGATGGCAGAGGACACATGACCCCGGTTGGCTTCTGGTTCTGCTGACAAACCCTCCAGTTCTCCTGTGTTGGTCACTTGTCCACTCTGTAGATGATTTTCAAGAGACTTCAAGTACAGTCCCCCTCTAGATTGGTGTTTTCATGTCTGTTTTATTCACATGGTCCCATGTCACCACAGTGACACTTCTCCCCTCTGAGGCGGTATGGCACATTAGGGGTGCTGCCCAGAAGTCGCATGGGGCCGAGTCTGGGATGCGAGAAGCAGTGCCTCCCGAAATGTCATGCTCAGGCTGGTGTGCACTGTCCGTCGCTTCATGTTCCTCAACCACAGTGTCCTGATGCAGTTTATGCCAAATATACTCAAGGACATTAATTAAAAAAAATACCCTTTCCCATAAATCTAAACCTTATAGGTGTAAGAATGAGCATTTCTTTCCATTTTAAAAAAGTCCTAAAGACTTGAGCTCTTCATTGAGCAGAGAGGCCTGATGATGACCCATAAGTCAAGCAGGGTCCCCAGGGCTCGCAGGACAAGTCCTGACGAGCTTGCCTGTCGTTGGGTCACGGATTCATTCTCCCCAAATCCCAGGTATCCTGAGCACTACAGAAAGTCAACGTACTTGTTGTTTAGACAATGATTTCTGAATCCAACGTGCTGGGTTGTTCTTCTCAGCAGCATTCACCATCTTTCCTGGATTAATATGCATGTCAAATTACAGCCCCAATGACACCTCCCTCTTCTGCCACCTTGTAAAAGCACCGGCAGCTGCGATGGAAGCAGCACGGGGTCTGTGTGCTGGGGCCACATGAACATGTGGGAAGTGACTCTTGGGCTTGTGGTTCTGCCTTCCCTCGCAGGAGCCCGCTGCTACTGGACTCCACAGGCTGCTCCCATAGCCCATCTGACTATTTTTATATTCTCGTTGCTCTCTGAGACAAGGAAAGAGACAGGAGATGAGTAGTAATCAAATGAGTTATATTTTGCTTTGAACGCAGGCCCCCACCCCGTCACAGCTCTTTACATATCCCAGCTCTCTGAACTGGTGTCAGCAGCCCTCCACTCGCTTCTTTCTTGGTACAGAAATGGGGACACAGGTTGTCCTAGACAATCTACCGTGGGGATAATAGGCTCAATCAGGACCAAGGTTTGGATCTATGACCCAGCTTCATTGGTTTTGTGTTTTCTAGAAACCGATTAAAATTTACTTACCTTCCTAATAATATCAGAGGGTTGAAGTTGATGCACTTAAATTGTTTAGGCATCTGGGAGAAATCTGTACTCTGTTGATCAGATTAGATAAAACTATGTTCTGATAGGATTCTGATGTCCTAGCTTTGGGCCAGCTTCACTGGTGCTCCAGCACATGTCCACAGAGTCTTTGATAAGCCCTATTTCTCCCTTTTCTTGAACATTGGCTGGATTCCGTGACTCACCTCTGATGGAGACAGTGTGGTAGAGGTGACATGTGGTGCTGAGACCAGGTCTTAGAAGGCGCTGTTCTTTCTTCCTCGAGCTCCCTTGGGTCACTCACGCTGGGAAGCCATGTTTTAAGGACTCTCAAGCTGCCCTAGGGAGAAGCCCGTACCGAGAGGAGCCCAGGCCTCCTGCCAAGCGCCCTGGGACCACTTCTCTTGGCAGTGGGTCCCCAGGCCCCCGTCAAGCGCCTGCTGTAGTCTCTCTCTGATGTTGTCCCAACCCCAGGACACATCAGCAGTGATGCTCCTAGAGTCTGAACCTGGGCCACGGCCCTTTAGGACTACGCCAGCTCCACGTGCTTCATTTGGTCCTAGTTCAAACTCATGTGGGCCCTGGAGACATCGTGACTGTGTTCGTTTGAGTGCGTGGAGCAGCAGAGGCTTCTGACTGCAAATGCTGTCCAATGCTTCAGAAGTGAACCCATGGGCTAGTTCTTGATGTGATTCTCCGCATAGCATTAGGCATGCTAGGATGCGGCGTGACAAATTCCTCATGACAAAGTCCTCTCTACTGCAGACAGTCACATGGGTAACAAAGGAATAGAACTGGTCCCTTTGTTTTTGTTTCTGGCTATGGAAATATACAGTGGAAAAAAGAGACTGTTTCAAAGAACTATGGATCTGGTTTTTAATGCATGCTTCCTTACTTGCCTGCAGTGATAGTCACATGGTGCAAAAGGCACATCTGTGTAAGTTTCTTCAACATCTGCCAGGGAATGTGCCCAGACAATTTAAATGACTTCGTGTTATTACACCTTCAAAAGGACGGAGCCCCAACCTGTGACCTTGGGTTTTAAAAAGGAGAGCCCAACCCTACAACATATCACTTTACACTAATGCTACGTGGCATGTGGGTGTAGAATTAAAACCAGAGTTATACGGCAATTTCTAGGAATAGCAAATAATCTGTTACGTTTCTTATTCCCCCCGCCCCCAAATTCCCAAGTTTCTTTAAAAGAGACCCAGGGAATTAGATGTTCCTCTGGAATGACCTCAGTGAAGGGAACGAGTTTCCTGCAGCCCTGTCCTCTTCTGCATTTATGACGCTAGACCTGCAATCAGTCACCAGGGCTGTGTAACAAATACTCCCACATGGAGCAACTTAGAACAGCAGTGTGTGTGTGTGTGTGACTTTGTAGCCCAGGAATTTGGGAAACGGTCAAGGGTGCTGTTCTCACTTGGAGTGCCTCACACAAAGCTGTGATCATTATTTCTTTCCTCTGATTTTACTGCTGTTTCATTTCTTATATGCAGATTTCTAAAAAAATAACATATGTTTTAATGTTAGGTTTTCTCTAAACTCAATAAAAACAGCACCGAGTTGTATATGATTGGAAACTTATGTCTTTCAGCAAACATTCTAAGGTTATAACATACACGGTGACTTTTGACATCGATTATACACATTCATATAATTGCTGGAAGCTGACAGTTTTTAGTAAGTGAAACTGGAAGTTTTTTATTTTTATTTTCCCAGTGTCTACTATGTTAAATCATTTTGTTTTTTTTTAAGTCGTTAATGGAATTTGAATTTTATTAAAGTTTTCAGTTTTTGATGAAATAGAAATATCTGGTGGGGAGATTATCCAAACATGTCATGTAAACGGAGTGAAACCTTCCAAGCTAAAGAGACCACACACAAAAGAGACCTCTGTACAGTTCCATCTATGAGGTCGCAGAGGGGCTTGATGAGGCTGCACTAAGAGAAATGTCCTGTATTGCTTTGGTTCTGGTTACATGGTGCTACATGCAGTTGTTCCAGTTCACCAAAACGGACCCTGAAAATGGGTGCACATTCGTGTGCACAAGTCACATTTCAACACAATGGCGGCTGCTTATGTCTGTTTGGTGATGAAAGGAGGCTGCTCAGTGCTCAGAGGGCAGAGCCCGGGACACGTCAGGCGTCCGGCAGATGTTTTCATCATCATTGCTGGGTTGCTGGTTCACGTGCCTGCAGTTTGCTTCGGCGGGAGGCAGATGCGAAAGACAACCACCGCCCTGTGTTGGGCGCTGTCTAACAGGCCGAGGGCAGCTGCCGGGAGGCCTGCCTTCACCTGCAGGTGTGTTGGCACACAGGTTGGAAGCCTCTGCCTCACGCAATCCAGTCCCATGTCCATGGCCAAGGGTCAGACGGCTCAAATCTATCTCTTAAAATGCAGACCTGCAAGACTCATCTGATACCCTCAGGGTTTGGGGGCAGTCACTTCACCAGTTTTAAACCTTTCTAGCTCATCTCTCAGCTAAATGACAAAGGTACCTTCACTCCCTGTGCTAAGCACATAGATTCTAATGACTTTTTATCTCTGGGAAATAGATTTCCAGCATAGACTATTTCAATTTTTATCCTAGCCTTATTGAGGTATAATTGACAAATAAAACATGTGTATACTTATGGTATACAATGTGATATTTTGATATTCATTGTGAAAGGCTCACCACAGTCAAGCTAATGAACACACCTATTACCTCACACAGTTACATTGTGTGTGTGTGTGTGTATGTGTGTGTAGAACATTTAAGATTTACTCTCATAGCAACTTTCAAGTACAAAATATGGTATTGTTAAGACTAGTCACAATGCTCATTGGGTCCTGAGAACTTAATCATGTCATGACTGAAACTTTGTCCCCTTTGACCAACATCTCCCGATGCCCCCCCCTCCCATGGCCCCCCAGCCCCTGGGAATTACCATCCTACTCTCTGCTTCTATGAGTTTCTTTCTTTCGGTTCCACATGTAAGTGGATGGTGCAGTATCTGTCTTTCTATGTCTGGTTATATCACTTAGTATGGTGTCCTCCTGGTCCATCCATGTTGCACAAATAGCAGGGTTTCCTCCTTTTTTTATAGTTGAGAAATAGTCCACTGTGTGTGTCATTTCAATTTATATTACTCATAGATGATGGCACTTAGTATTTCCACATAAAATAACCATCAATCCTTAAGCTATGCCTACAAACCTATCTTATGGCAGGAAAGTTTTCTTTTCAAGAGAAACATCACCACAAGGAACTGAATCACTGGAAGGAAGTGCATTTCCACCTAAGTCATTGTTTGTTCTACTCTTTGTTCTCCCCTCCGACAAGAGTCCAGTGAGGAGTGATGTGGGGCCACGCTTTGTAGATCCCAGGTCAGCCCTAGAGCCCATTTCTCTTGATTGCTGTGAGAGTCCCTTTGGGATGTTTTAGCCTAAATCCTCCTGTGTGGAACTTCTCAAACAAAAGCTTTGCAATATACATTCCATAAATAAAATGAAGATCTTTTTCTCATGACTGATCTTTTGACATCCCCCAGCATCATATTCGAATAGTATAAAGTACGGATGCTGATATGGTGCTTTTGTAAATCGACTTCCTTTTTGAAGGCTCTGAACAAAATGCATTTAAAGCCATGGAGTCAGGAAGCACACGATCAGAGGTGCGTGAGTCGTAGAACAATGAGCCAACTCACAGGCAGATACATGACTGCAGTGCTTTTCATCCTAAAGCAAGTATTCTCCTGTAATATTTAGGGATATGGCCAACTCTGCAGTTTGGTGGTATCTTCAGCATTTATAGTACTTTATAAAAATATGCATTTATTTAATGAATTCCACCAGCAGTATCTAATGATGATGTTCCTTCCTGAGGAATCCATGTATATCATCTTGCTGACAGCTTAGGAGGGACGGCCTGTATGTTTTTAGGACTTGCAATCCGAGATGGTAGAGATTTAAATTGTTAAAATTAACTATCTGGGCTTCTCCCCACCACACATGCACACGCATGACGCACGCACACACACACTCACACACACACACAGAAATAAAAAAAGTGTTGTCTTTTTGAACACCTCAGGTGTTGTCTGCCTGTGATGTGCAGGTACGAGTGTGCAGCATGCTTCTGGCATAACATTATCTGAATTTCCTGTTCATCTCTCTCTCAAGTAGCAACTCTGTTCCTTGTTCTGCATTTGGCCAATTAAAATAAACACAGTGTTTGATGTGAACTAAAAGCTACAAGTCCCTTAACTGGCATCATTAAGACCACATAGCAGAAAGAGGCGCGTTTCAGTGAAGAAGATGGGCTGGAGGAAGCAGAGGCAGCATGCAATTCCCTTTCCCGGAATCAAGCATGATGGATGGCACTTCTCTTCCTAACAGCACGTTTCTTTTGTGTGGGCTTTTGTTTGAGGAGGAGGAATGCTAGGGATGCTACGCACTTTTATTTCGATCAGACTTAGTTCCTGTGAATTTCAGCTATTCTTCCCTCCTGTTGATCAAAGTGATGATGTAAGCACTATCAGCTCCACTGATTAGATAGTGGGTTGGACATGCACGAGACCAAGGAAAGCTACTCCCTCTGAACTTCAAAGAGAAAGACAGTCTAGATGAAGAGGAAGGTACTGGTGATAAGACGCTGCCATGTAACTGAGAGAGAAATTAGGTCACAACGGAGAGTCCTAACAGATACTAAAACTTACTTTTGTCTGTAACCCATTTGATTTCCATTGATACTCACTTGTTTGTTAGAAAAGGCATCTCAGTGGAAGTCACTCTGGTTCATCCTCTCAATACTGATTTCCTTTTTCTAGATATGACATGAAGATTTTTAGGAACGAGTGTGAAATGTTAGACTACAATTGTCATGGTGCTTTCAAACTTTTTATCTCACTGACATTCCCAAGAGTGTAAGGGAATGTGTGCGTGTAAGGGACGTAATGTCTCTATACGACAGAAGAGGATACAGAATTGGGTGAAATTTAGTGACTTTCTTAGGGCAGCTTGGCTAGAGAAGTGCAGAATTTGGAATTAGGCCTATTCTGCATGCTAATTCTCTCCTCTCTGAGTAGCACATAGCACAAATATTTTTTGTAACTTATATTCTGCTTGTTGCTATGCATTATAAGAAGAAAAGACAATTTTGTTTTTACTTTACTATGTTAAGAAAGCAACTTTTTGAAATACATGCTTAATATTTTTGTTTCACACAGTGGTTCCCAATGACTTTATAAATTTTTCTAGTGGTCCTGGGACCCAGGTCACAGTTTTGTGTATTTAAATATTCTTTATAAAAACAATACCCAAAATAGTCACCTCGTGTATTTAGATTTGAGAAGGGGTCAATTTTACAACATTTCTGAGCACCATTACAAAACAAACAAACAAACAAACAAACAAATAAAAACATTAATTTTTCAGCCAAGGTGAAAATATTTCCAGAAAGTATATGAACTAGAGAAATTGTCATGCTTTTCCCAACAAGCCTGTTTTCACTAGATTACTCCAATCTCTCCAAAGGCATTTAAGGCTAAAAATTCAATCATTTTTGTTTATGACTTGTTTTGTTTTGTCTAGGTGCAAGTTGAATATTTAGTCTGCATGACAGCAATCTAGTAGATACAGAGGCTGAGTCTTCTTGAAGGAAAACAAAAAACCTTTAGTTAAGAAAAAGTATTCGGTGAACAGCATTTGCATGCTACATAGATATGTGAGTGAGCTATAAAATAATTTAAATGCACTGTGTCATCGTTGTGGCTGGATGCCATTACCATGTTGGTGCTCAATCCCCAAGCAACACAAAATAACTCAAGAAGGGAAATGTGGATGGCTGAGGGCAGCTGTATTTAGGCTTGAGGTGGAAGGAACAGCTCGCATCTGTCCGTATCTGGCCTCGTGTGCCCAGAGCCCCAGCATCAGAATGCACAAGGCAGGAGGCGATGGGGGATCCTCTGCTCTGAAAATGAAGCGTCTGCTACTTGGGAGATGACCAGGTCGCAGAGTGTGTCCCAGGACTAGGAAAAACCTTGGAGTTTAGCCCGAGCAATTTGACTTCGGCAGACATCTAACCGCAGGCTGTGTTAAGACAGTTCAGTTTCCCCCAAAGTGTTTGAATAGCGAAGAGTGAGTTTTGGAGAGAACCCCCAAATCAGAGCAGCCTTCTGGAAGGGAAGGGAGACACTGCCATCATTCACTACTCTTCCAAAGAGAAGAGTGTACTTCAGTGTGTGTGTGGGGGGGAGTCGTGGGGGAGCACTTAAAAACCTTAAAAATACAGAATAATTTAATGATAGGAAAATGATAGCAAGTCAACTACATCTGAAGTATGTAAGTTTATATAAATGGCCTTGAAATTAATAGGGAGTTTCAGAGAGGCCCCAAACTGTCACCGAACGTGAGCCTGGGGCTCACGACGATGTTGGTAATGAGGCGGAGGTCCTTACAGGTATGTTGCCGTGCTGTATGGTACGTGCTGCTAAAAAACAGAAATTCTGTGTACTGGGGTAACCTGAGGTTTTAAAAACGATGTGATTCATACACCACAGACCTCGTATCTGGCTTGGTCACGAATTAATATCAACCACAGGGACAGCTCACGCATGGAGGGGCCCCGGGGCTTGGTGTTGCCTCTCCCCATTGCCTCCCTCCATTACTAGGTAGTCCCTGGTGGACTATGGCCACTTATGTTGACCAATGACCAGGGGGACTGGCTCAGGTCTTGGCTCTAGTTATGAATGAACTGCCTGTGCTGTACTTCCTCCTGTTCCTAGTGGGTCCCACTGGGCCGTCTTGTCAACTTAGTGGCTTCCAGTTTTTCAAATTGAAGTATAGGCTGAGTCTGGGCTCTGTATATAATATTTAAAATGGTACCCTAGGTATTTGGCGGTAGGAGGAGGTTATTTAGATAGCTCTCTGTGGTCTCAGATTTGGAAATCTCTATACTAATCGGTGGGATTTGAAAACCACTTAGGAAATTAGACTATTTTCATGGGCAGCTAACCCTTTCCAGGGTCTGGGCCCGTTATGAGCAATCAAGTCACTTTCACAGTATTTTTGAGGATTGAGTCGTGAGCTGGCGGAGACCATGTGCCCTCACCGTGGACCTTGCCAGCTGCGGCCACTGGGAGCATTGTCCTGGGGACTCGGGTCTCACAGAACCAGTGAATAGTCAGACGATACCCACAGGCCCTGTGACAACAGCTTCAGCCTAACAGGACCCCGAAAAGTAAAGTAAAAAATGGTTAGAACTGGCTGTTGTTGTTTTGATGACAATAATAGCAGAAGGAAGGGGCAGCCTGGGAGGTGGGCAAGCAAGGGGCCCTGGGAGCCGAAAGGCCTGGGCACTGAGGGGGGTGGGGTGTTTCAGTGGGGCGTGCGAGAGGGGGAAGATGGGTTGGGCCGCAAAGCACCACGGGCGTAACTGCCTGTGTCTGACGGTGGCCCCTGCTCCTCATTCAGGGCCACGCTCGTCTCACTTCTGCTCTAACATGCCAGCGACACACACCTGTTCACATAACCGGGTTTGACAGCTGGTGGTGACCCCGTGAGCAACAACCAAGATGAGTGTTGTTGGGAGTGTTGGGTAGAGAGAGATGGTTTTCCTCCTCCCACCTGGTAAGAAAAGAAAAACAAAAACAAAAAATCACAAGTTTACCTGTGTGTCTCTGTGTACATGCGTCCATGTGTATGCATGGATGTGTGTGTGTGTGTGTGTGTACGTGTGTGTATGTACGGTTATATGGGTGCCTGTGTGTATGTGTCTCTGTGTGTATGTATGTGAGTGTGTGTTAGTGAGGGTGTGCATGCATGTGTGTGGTGGGGGAGGTGGTACAAGCAGGAAGCAAGGCGACACAATATACTAGTTGGACATTGGTGTGTTTGTCCCCAGAACAAGCAATCACACCCGACGTTGGGCACACAGCGCTCTGAGGCTTTGGGTTATCACCTGCATTTCAGTCGACATGGAAGCAATGCCCACTCAGGAAGTAGGTATACAGGCCTTCCTTGATGTACCACTTCGACTAATAAATGAATGGAAATAACTTATAAAATCAATTAGCAGGCAAAGTTGTAAATGGTGCTGTTTATGGTTCAGCAAACTGTGAGGAGAATGGACATTTCTTAGGGCGATCCCTGTTTCAGGACATATCCACACACCCACATTTAGTTTTGAGAAGTAACTGAGCCCTTTGGCCTCTGATGTCATTACATGTACTTTTCAGATACTAGTTTTCCTGTCCTTTTTAAATTGCAATCAGAATTGAAACGGAAATGAAGAAAAACTAGAGAGCCTCATAAGAGCCTTGCAAGCCCTTCAGAAACACAAGCAAGCCCTGAACATCATTGTTGAGACACAAAGGCATCGATAAGAATAAACTTCTATGTGCAAAACCTGGCATCACACGTTATTTCAGTTTCTATTTATAAAATCCAAAAATCAATTTATATAGGTTTTTCTGGAGGGGGTGGGCTCATATTTACTACAAGCCTGAAGTTGATGATCGCATTTTGAAAGAATGCGGTGGTTTAGGTGTGAAGCCGACACAGACCTTCACACAGTCTCAGCTCCTAACACATCATATCGAGAAAGTAGTTTAATTCTATTGCACTTGACTGAACACACAAACGAAAACAATAGTCTCTCTTCAAAAACACAGAGAGAAAAAAATGAGGCAGCTTTCCATGCAGCCTTTTGAGCGGGCGATTCCCACATGGAAGTTTCTGGAAAGTCTCCCAGCACTTGTCAGCAGTGCCTGGTCTCCTTGCCTGAGAGCTCAGCTAAAGATGAGAGTTTTGGGTCAAGTTTTGGAAGTCTTGTGGCCCACACAGCCTCCCCCACCCAGTGTTTGTGGACGATGGGCCTTCTCTGGCCCCGTCCTCCCTGATGGGGGCCCTGACTCCCTTGCTGTCTCCACAGAACTCCTGCTCACTTCTAACATTGGACTTTCCACATCAGGCTGACAGCCTCATCTCCTAGCCCCGGCCCCCACTACCTAAAACAGGGCCTGACTCAGTGGACACCCTAAGCGGTCGAATGAGTTAATGGGGTGGCATTAATCCGTTCAGTCACAGAACGTTGGCTGTGGCATCGTGTGAGTGGACGACTGTCTCTCGGGGCTCCTTGAGTCTGGCTTTCCAAGGCGCTGTGCTTCTACAAAGAATGTCCTCTGAAGGTATCTCCAAGTCATCCTGCTCCGTGGGGGAAAACATTTGGGCAACTCCAAACTGCATCCCTCTCTTGGAAATTCACAATGGTGTTAGCATATTTTAGGGCTCTAAGAGTTCCTACTATTGAAGAAGTCTGCTACACGTTGTTTTAGTCAGTGTTTACCAGATTTGGTTGACCACAGATACTTAACTAAAACTAAAATAACATCTCTTAACATCCCCTGGGATTAGCCCCCATGGAAATGACAAGAAGTGATGACATACTGTCACCTCTGAAGGCTTTGAATCGAGACCTGGTTTGAGTGCAATGTCTGCAGCTCCTCACACACTGAGTGACCTGTGGCATGCAGTGTCACTTCTCCAAGCCTATTTCCTTTGAATAAAATGTGGATAAAATCCAAACCAAGAAATAACACGTAGAAATTGTGGCACAACGCCTAAACACAGCCACCATTGAATATAATGATTGCCAGTCAGATTGGGGCTGCAGAACATGCTAAGATGTATGTGATGCCAAAGGCTAAGTGCTCACTTCACAAGTTATATGAATATCTAATCACTATGCTGTACACCTGAAACTAATAACATGGTGTGTCAACTGGAATTGAAAAATTAAAAAAAAATCATTAAAAAAACCAATTGTATCAAGACATTCAGACTGGTTGCCTAAAACAGCATCTCTAAACCCCTTTTGGCTAGATTGGGATTCTGTTATCAACTATTTTGAAAAATACTATTATGCCCATTATTGGGTTTTCTGTTATTGATTCAAATAATCATCTGAGTCAGTTAACAGAGGGTTCCAGAAGACAGGTCCCAACACACTTGAAAAGTCAACAACACATTCGTTGGAAATTCTACAATTTGGATAGAACTCAGAACATTCGGGACGCAAAATTCGAAAAAGAAACTGACAACAGTCTGTGAGCAAAACCAAGATGGCAGAATGTGCAAACCAGGTCATCATTTTTTTTTTTTTTGAGGGAGATTAGATTTTAATCTGTTTTCAAAATGACTGAGGAATGTTTGAACTTGTACGATACGAATAACTTCCTCCTCACAAAAGGAAAGCTTTTTCTGTAAAATGCATACAAAATTAATGAGCAATTCCTATTTAAAATTGTATCCCTAGAGATTTTATGAGGATTTGAAGATGGGCTATTCTGTTCTGCATGTGAAACTTCAGCTGATTTTTGCACCACCTCTGAGTTTTTGTAATAGGACATGGGTTTTTGTAGCAGGAGAAAGTAGCATTTAAGGAAAAAAAAAGTACAGCTTTATTTTTCCCATTTATTTGGAAAGATCAAAAGTGATCATTTTACTTGAGATCAGCTTTCCTTTGGGAAGTTTAGTCAATTTTACTTTTGTTACAGTTACACTGACATGGTTTAGCATATGGCATCAGACTTGGGTGACAGGAGGAAGACAATTTCCCGTTTTCTAATGAAACATCCACATAAACATTTTCTGAGCAGCATTAAGCATTACATTAGCAAAACACCTTCAACATATTGTTTTTATATGGAGCAATTACATTGGCTACAAAAGAGCCATTTCTTTGGATTCATGAAATCATAGGGATGCTGGCAGTTCTGGCATTATTATGACTGAGAGCTGCACCCTTCCATTTCAATGTGCAGTTTTCACACCTCTTATTGCTGGCCTGATGCTATTGCCAGAAAGAATTCTGGGTACGAACAATTATGCCTCATATCTGCTCTTCTATCCAATTTAACCTAGTAAAACATATGCTTTAGGAGAAATTATGGTTGGCATAGTCTTCGATTTCTTGTGTGCATTTGAAAGGTTATGGTGTGTCATGGAAACAAAATGTGTGCAAAATACCCACTTAGTAAATGTCTGGGCAATGGGAATATGGCAATGAATCCTTAATCATAATAAAATGACCATACAGCCAATTCCCTCAAAAACTAAGAGAAGGAGAACCTTCATTTATAACAATTTGGTGGTAGTGCTTACATTTTCATAAGTTTTACATAATCTAATCATTTTCCATGAAATCACTGTGTGAGGATGTGACCGTGTTATAACTTCTTTCATGAGTGAACAATGTAAACTTTTAGATTTTAAAGGGTCCTATGTCTAAGACAGTCTTCAGGATGAAGACAAAATACAAGTATCATATCTTCTTGTTCAAGCATTTCACTTGATTAAATATGAACATCTCATGAAATGAAAGGGATGAGAATTATTTTATCAGTCACCAAATGGATGAGATATCATACATTGCTGACCACCACTGAAATATGAAATTCTTTCTCCCAGCATCTTTCTTCTTTGAGCCCTGGCATACATTATAAAACCTGAAGTCCAGTTTATTTTTAAAGGCTGATTATCAAAATGCAAAGCATCATTTGAAGTCAATGGGAAAAATATTTTTTTGCGAAGATAGTATCTGCCTAGTCCTGAGCAAGTGAGAACGCACTTCGCAGGTATCCATCCCACTGGGAGAGGCAATCTTTACAGAGGCAGAAAAGAAAGGTTTGTTAACAACTGCAGCCGAGTCAAGGGGACAGTTAGGAAGATATTCCAGCTCCATTCTGACAGACACAGCACTCCTGGAAAGCAGAGCCATCACTAAGTTTGCAGGTGGAGACTAAACTCTTGGTGACCTCCTACGTCCTTGTAAGGGCAGATGCCTTCCTTTGGTCTCTTATTAGTTGTGTAATCTGGGGCATGTGAGACATGTCATTAAACTCCAGTTTCCAGCTTCAAATGGGGATGATGGGACTACCTACCTTATAGAGTTATTGTGAGGGCAGAAGTTCACAATCCATGTAAAATGCACATGCCTGGAATTAGGAAGTGCTCACCGTTAGCAGCTTCTGTAGTTGATACCATTCCACTAGTAAATCACCACTTTAATTGAATGAAATCTGAGGTTTGCTTAAACAATATGGTGAATGTTTAAAAAAATATTTCAATAAAAGACACATTGCCATTAATCCTCCTCAAAATACGCCCCCTCCCTTTGAACACACTTATCCCGTCGTTCTTGCCACTTTCTGAGGCAGTTCTGGAAGTCCTCTTTCCTGAGTGTCCTTAGTTGTGCTGTCGTGGCTGCCTCGATGTCCTAAATCATTTTGACGTTGGGGAAGAGCCAGAAGTCTCACGGTGCCAGATCCGGTGAATAAGGTGGATGAGGACACACCGTAATGTTTTTATTTGACATAAATTGCCATATACTAGAAGTGATGTGTGACACGGAGCACTGTCATGATGGAGGATGGTTTACAGCACTTTTTAAAATACACCTTCTCTCAACCGTAGCTCACACCTGACTGACTGCACCGAACAAGTTGAAACTCGTCACGCACTGTTCCTGAGGTTTGATGCGCTGCTTCCCATATGAAGATGCCTGCCTTTCCATGGGATGGCACTCGGCAGCAGCAGGCACCATGTTCTCCTAAGTGTTAAATCCTCCTCAATCCAAAGAAAATAGATGTCTAATCAAAGGCATGATTCTGCTTCAGCATGGCGGGAGAGGACCCAGGCTGGAAGGATCCCTCAGTGTCGGAGATGGAAAGATTGTTTCCATGTAGCTCTTGAAGTGAACCAGGAACACTTGAGGTTGACAGGGGGCCATCATGCTGGGGGGTGCACAGTAAGGGAGTTTTGAGAATGGCTTGGCACCAACGACAGCTTCTGATTCAGCTCAAGGCTCTTAGATGTGCATTTCATAATGTCGAACCAGTTTTCAAATGTATAGAGACAATCTCTAAAGCCAGGTCTAATCATTCCTGGACCACGTCCAAAACATGTTTGCTTAGAATTGACGGCATACCTTAGCACAAGAGTGAACCCCTGTAGAGATTCCCGTCAAATCGATTTCATATTAGGGCCATTGATTTCTGCAGACTAGCTTGTAATCTCTTGTAGGGAATTGACCAGGTTTATTCCTCTGTTTCCTCAAATGTATGTATAATGCACAGTGCTTTTCCATGTGGACCCTTTCTGTGATCAGATTAAATTTAACCCATTGAAACAAATCAGAGTTGATGGTTTTTAATGAGAATGAAGAAGACCAAAAATTTAAAAGGAGCTGACTGAGGTGCGGAACGACAAGACAAATGGTATATTTAGTCAAAAGTTTTTAGCAACATGTGAATAAAACAGTAAAAATTGCGTTACTTCTGTATGGAGTTGGTTGAATAAATCATGCCATTAAGCATTAAACACACGATTTAAAAAAATTCTAATGAATGAAACTTTAGCGAGCTAAACTTGTCTTAAATATTTATATTTAGCTGAAAATTGCCCCTGATAAGTGTATAACACTTTTTACCTCTTTTCCTCTCACAACTGTTTTATCTACTTAATAAAATTTTATGGTATGAAATTTGTGTAACTGAATCTTAAGTTATTCTGAGATATGTATACATCTGTAAAAGTGAATTTAAAAATTTGTTCAAATTAATAATTAAGAAGTGTACAATTATTATTAACACTGTTAATAAATGTTTTTAGCTCTCTGAATACACTGACCTGTTGAGTAATGTTAAACCATTTATCAAACTTTTTCTCTATGAGGGGTTTGAAAATTACGTTGACTGAACCGTGAGTGCTGAGGTTCTGAGAATCAAATTTAAGTAAATAATTTTCTCCCGCTTCCTCCAGTACATAAAATATAGTTATTTTTAAAACCAAACTGATTTTTCAAGTCATTTTAAAAGATTGCTTAGTTATTGAATCATAATGTTTAATTAAAATAAAACTTTCATAGCTCCCCCCTTATTCATGGTTTCACTCTCTGTGGTTTCAGTTACCCACGGAGGTCCCAAACTATTAAATGGAAAATTCCAGAAGTAAACAATTTATAAGTTTTAAATTGTGCATCATTCTGAATAGTGTGATGAAATCTATCAGTGTCCCCCTTTGTCCCATCCGGGACATGAATTATCTCATCCAGTGTCTCCATGCTGTATGTACAGTATAATAAGGTATTTTGAGAGACCACATTCACGTAACTTTTATTACAATGTATTGTTATAATTGTTCTATCATATTGTTAGTTAGTGTTGTTAATCTCTTCCTGTGAGTAAATTATACATTAAACTTTGTAACAGGTGTGTATGTACAGGAAAAACACAGTATATACAGGGTCCGGTATATCTGTGCTTTCAGGCATCCACTGGGGGCCTGGGCACGTATGCCCCGCAGATAACGGGGGGCGGCTATAATCACTTAGCTACTTATAAAAGGCAAGCAGAAGTTATCGACCATTTGGGGCAGGAACCGATTTTACAGACAAGTACAATCAGCAGAAGCAAGCTTACAAGGTATTGACTAAAGACCATAGGGCAGAGATAAGCTACTCTGTTAATAGCTGATATGCACGGAGGCTTAACTCTGTTTTCTTCGCAGGCCCTTCCAGCTGGAAACCACTGCAGTCTGGTCCAGCTCTACCATCTGACTGCTCTGTACCTCAGTATACTTTAAGGAATCAGTGATGGTTAAACAGGCGCAAGACAGCATGTGGGGTGACTGATGCTCCTTCACACTCCCGGGGGTTTTAATGTACACGGCAGACCTCACTAGATCCTTAAAAGAATGTGACTTCCAGACTTTTACATCTGCAACCTATCAGCTACAAGCTTGATTTATGTAGATTATAATTGGTACTAACTTTTTCTTATCAATTTTTGTAGACTATGGTATGGCATTCATTTTTGTTCTTGTATTTCCACTATCCCCAAATACCTTCCAGAAAACTCATCTATTTCTTAAAGCATCTATGTTTATATTCATCTACTTGTACCTATATCTGTATTTTATTGCAAAGCATTCATATCTAGAAGTAGATTAAAATGAAAATTACCCCATATTTTATTGTGTTTTAATTGTGTATACGTAAGAATGTCTTCAATCTCAGCTTCTTGGAAAACAGCATTTCTGCCTTTTCTGGATTTGATCCAACTATATGAAATTGAAAATTGGAGCCACTCAACTTGTCAGTTTTCCCCATGCTTTTGCAGTTGGGGATAATAGTTTAGGAATTGTAGAACGCCACTCTCAGGAGCTCCTCGGTCTTACCGGGACCAAGCCAGGCCTGCATTATGTGACAGTTCCATGCTATGTATATAGACATGGAAATTAAACTCTCATTTGAGTGTCATCTTACTCACATACTTAGAGAGGTCCATTTATCTCGGGACAAAATCTGGCCCTAAATGGCGAAAGCCATTTCCCAAAAGCCTGTGGAGATTTCAGTCCAATTCTAAATGTGAAGGGCTACACTGAGTTCCTTATTTTTGTTTGTGTTTTTTAATGGTCAATCTAAACAATGTAGTATTCTTTTCCTCCCCCTACAAGATAATGTGCTTACAGACACATATGCACAAATCTAACATGGAATTGAACATTTTGACCAGATTTCCCTTGACTGGATTCACTGTATGACTGACAGGTCACCAATCCCGCTTTAGCCAAGTGGAGTTGAATAAGTGAACTGCCAATCCTAACGATTTCTACTGTTTGTTGAGAGCCACCCTTCCCCGGAGAAGGAAAGGACTCTCAAGCCAAGAAGTTTGTTTCTGATTCCTACTTAATCTCTCTGTACCTCAGTTTTCTTATCCAAGATATAGCGCCTATCTCATAGGGCTCATGTAAGGATACAGTGAGTTTAATAAAACAGTTAGAACCATACTGGGCAGCCAGTAATTCCTGTATTTGTGTTGGATGTGCATTCCCCCAAATAACATTAATATTGATAATAATAAACTCACCATGTCAAAATTATCCAGATTGGTTTAAAAATTAAATTTAAATCGTATCACTTGAATAAATTTTATGCAACATAATCTGCTTCATTCACAAAAGATTTTGTGACTGGCCACATGGTTCTAACACGTACGGGTGGTTTCAATCACGCTTATAAGTTTAACCGTGCCCCACAGTAGTTTCTTCTCATTTCTTCTACTTCAGCAGTTGTCTAGGAATTTTCCGTGGACCTCCAGCTCACAGACAGCTGAGCCCCACAGATCATTTTAGGATCCCCTAAAGTCAATCATCCCCTTGGGCAAATGGAATTCAGGGTCCAGTTCTGGTTTGGCATTTTCTTCTAGAAGGATTTCTTTGTCATCTGAGATCAGAGCCATTCCTGCATTTTACCCTGCTTTAGAAATTACTCCTTCTACACCCATGTATCACACATTGGCCACACTGACGAGTAGCTCACTCAGGCAAGTGAGAGGCCACAGAGTGTGCGTTAGACAGAATGCAATGGTGACATGAGTCTAGGAATAGTATGTGGGGCTTCTAGTGTATTCAAAATGCTTACATCTTAAACTACATTCTTACCACTTTGTCAGCATTTACCCTCATGGACTGAGAGAAATAAAATGCTGCAAATACATATATTTCAATGTAGTCCTTTATTCACATGGATGTGTGTGCTTACAAAGGCCTGGGCATTTGAAATACAAACAAAATAAGATGGGTTCAGGAGGGGTGAGATGTAACCTTTAGGTGTTAACGTGATGCACAGAGGACTGGAGTGAGGTACTTAGCTGGTGCTGGGATCAGCAGAGCTGAGAGTAAATGCCTCTGCTGAGTGGGGAACTTTGGGGAGTAGCTTCCGGGAGACTCTGAGGCCACTGACGGGGGAGGACATGCATAGAGCTGTTGAGTGACAGATGGGGAAACACTGACGTTGTCAGAGACCTGTGTGCTTTATTGGTGGCGCCCGACCCCAGGCCAGGTGGAAGGAAGATGGCCAGGATGGAACTAGAAGAATAGCATGGGGTTGACCCACTAAGAAAGGTCTGTCTGTACCTTGGAGATGATGGGGTGGGGTGGGGGGGCTCTGCAGGACTACAAACAAAGAGACAGCATAACCTGTATTTAGAATACAGGTTTGCTGTATTTAGAATAATACAGCAAAAATAAAACCGCCAGGAACAAAAACCGTTTGGTGAGTGTTGGAGAGATGTTGGAGGCTTATTGCCTATCTCACCTGAGCTAAGCTCAGCCAGGCCACCCTGTTTTGCAGCCTGTCCCCATGTGTCTGACACCAGTGCCACAGTGTCTAAAGAAACCTGACACAGTTCACCTGGAGCATGGGGGAAGGGAGGAACGGGAAAGGCACGAGGTGGGGTGGGAGGTGGGAGTGGGAAGAAGAGACACTGATCTGGTTCCAGCGGATCCTGTCGAGTGCGTTAGGACTGCTAAGGAAGGTGGGGCGGAGTCCAGTGAGGAGTCGCTTCAGCTGGAGCGTGCACAGAACACGGCCCTGCTCAGTGCATTGCTATTCACCACACCTTGGATTCTGGACTTCTTTTGACGACAACAAAGAAGTAAAAGCCTCATTCCAAGAATCTGAAAGTTTAAAACCAACCCGTTACTGTGTCAAATCATTACATGTTCCTGGTTCCAAGGTGTGTCAGGAGCATGTCCAGCAGACTCGCAAAGGTGGTGTCCCCATGACACCACCATGGTCCATTAGGCACAGATTTCATGCGGCCATCTCGGTGTTCTTGTTTATCCTAATACATTACATGCAGATACAATTGACACCTGACATATACACGGCATAAAGACGCTAACGAAGAGTCTCTTTGAGTGTGCTGAACACGAGGACGTTGCCAGCGAGCTGGAGGCCGTCTGCTCCCCTGCGCTGGCATCTGGTCTGTCGTCCTCACTAAAATCCTGTGCTTCTTCTTCGCTTGCTTTGCTCTGTATCTTTGTCTCACACTTATCGGTAAAACATGTGTTGTCTACCTTGGCAAGTTCTAGGACTCCATCGGCATGGAATCGATGCGTTTGCATTCTTCTGTTCATTGTTTTGTTTGTTCAACACCATGTTTCTGATACCTCCTGTGCAGCTGAGCACCGCTGCTGCCCACGCATTCGCAGGGCACTTCACGCGGCAGCACGCCGCGCCAGACGAGCCAGCCTGCAGTCAGGGACCAGCACTTTGTGGCAACGCAGGCCAAGAAATAATAGCAAGCAATTTAGTGAACAATTAAAATGGTAGTGCCCAAGTGAATCATTTTCTAGTAGTCTTTATTCTGGATATAATTTAGAATTAAAATGCCCCCACCCCATCCTTCTGGAATCCCCAATGTCTTTTAACAACAACAAACAGAGAAGTAGTGATTATATGACCTGGCAGTATTCAGCACACACACCACCTCTCTTTTGTGAACAAGAGCTCGTTTACTTTTCTGTTAATCAAAATTTTGGGCAAGGTTGATATTTTCCTGTGAAAATTCAGATACTGACGAGAACATATGCCTAAACAGAAGATCACTGAATTGTGGAATGGCGAAGAAAAAGAAGAGTAATTGCAGATCAGGCCACTTCTGAGTCCACTTCAGGAAAAAAAAAAAAAAAAAAAAAAAAGAGTGGCTCCGACCTGGGGAGCACAGTGAGATTCACCTCATCCAGTCACTGTTGGATGAGAGGTGGGGCTCCCGGCCATGGCAGCAGCTGAGGAGCACACAGACACAGCCCTGAGGGGTCTGGGGACAGGCCCAGAACCCCGTGGTCATCAGCGCCCTCCACGGTGCTGTTGAAGGTGCTACAGAACCCACATTTTCAATTGTGTTTGCAGATAGTTTCTCCTTAGAAGGACTTTGGATACAGAATTGTCTGGATGTTTCCATCCAAAATGGTCACCGAACTGAAGCTGCATGACACCCATGGATGCAGGAAATAAAATATTTTTAAGTCGTTTAAAAAATATGTTTTCTTACTGTTTCTTTGATAGTATTTTTTTGTTTGTTGGGTTTTGTCTTTTTTTTTTCCCAGTGGAAATATTCAGTACATTAGACAGATATCAAGTTTGCAACAATGTAGTAACTGTTTTAGCAGAAATTTTAACACTCTTTATTGTCTAATCAGTCCCTTGAGGGCTACTTAATTTTAGAATTGTTTTCTTCTTCTTTTTCAATTGTTGAGGCATATCTGGGTTAATAAACACTCATTAGAATAATCAACTCTCTAAATTATCCATTTGTTTGGCTACTGAGCTAGCCATGATGTTAAATGCTAGGGTTTTCAGGATTATATTAGATAAGCCACCAAACCAATTCCTTAGCTATCTGGTTTACAGTGTGGGATTATCTGATATTGTTTTTACTGGCAATCCCTAGGCTCTCCCAAGTCCTGAAATAGAAATGTATTTGACAAAATGTTTCAGACACTGTATGTGATCATTGAACATGTCTCTCGCTTGGCCAAACTTGCAAGCACTGCAGTAGAGATTCAAGTTACCCTTATAAACATTAGTAATCCGAGCATTTCAAAATAATATCTTCATCTTTATGAAAATTTCTTCTTCCCTACAGGCTACAATTCCTTGCCTCGTGCTTTGATCCTGTGTTAGTCAGTTTGGCTTTTGAATATAGTAAATGCTACTGCCAGTATATATTCTTTTCAGTTCCTTTCCTCATAAAATAATACTTATGAGATAGATTTCTTTATGTACTCATCTAACTCTTTGTATCATGGAAAGATTTTTAACTTAATTCAGATCAACAAATATGGCCCAGGCTAGAAAGAACTGGATATTTCATTTTGTAAATGTGTATGGAGGACAATTATCCTCCTCTGTGCAATATTTGGTTTTCCATGGAATTTGAATGCATGTCTGAGGACATCAGATCTCCGATTCTTTGATCTAAGTTCTTACATATCAAGGATGCTCAGTACTGGGGTTATAAGTCATTTAAGGACATTTGTCTTAAACTCACTAAATTAATGTTTTGCTCCTGTATGTGACGTTTGGTGTTCAGCGATTCTGCACCCTCTGCTTTACCTCCCCCATCTGCCACAGATTACATGTACTGCACAAATAGACTATTGTTCTATCTTCTTTTTCCTAGTTCCTCACCTAACAAAGTGTCCTAAGTTTAGAGCTGTGTTTTAATGATGGGCTGTTATATTGTTATTAGATACACGGTGGCACTAAAATTCTTCAGCTACGTAAGGGTATCCCAACCAGGCTTAGTTATTAGAAATGATCAAATATCAAACATGCTTTTTTTTTTTTTTTAATTAGAAGTGGGACATCATGAGTGTGCTACTGCCGACCTGAGCTAATAATTTTAAAGGCAGCCATATGCTGGGAAGTATCAACACCTGTCTCCTAGATGTCATGGGTGCTGTAGCAAGTCTACCACACGTAGGGTATATTTATGAATCCCAACATCTATTGATCCTGCTGAGAAACTGTGACTCTGTACCCTGGTGAAAACACATACTTCCTGTGACTTAGCACTCTAACTCCCAGGTGATTCCCCAATTTCGCTCATGTGCTCGTGGGAATGAAACTGCATGCACACACTGCTTGGGAGGAGATGCCCAGAGACGTTAATTGTCCTGGCCTTGGTTATTGTTTCAGGTCAAGCTCTAATGTAGATAAAATTCAGAGTCTGACATTATATGGGATCATATGCTTCAAAAGCCAAAATCTTAAAGTTTTGCCCCGGGTCAATCGCTGTGACTCAGGATAGAAGTGACCGCATGGGAGTCAGCCTGACATGACACTCTAAACGGGATCTCGCAGGTCTGTTTGTTCTTGATTCCAAGGCGTTTGGAAAGAGGTCAGGAAGCATCAGACGCATCGAATCCACTGAAAAAGTAATTGCACGATATTTAGCTGGTGTCACGTGACAGAATGGTCTTTCTTAAAATAAAGAATGATGGTTATACTTCTATCTTTAACTCAAGACAGAGAAATGAACGTGACAAAAACTTTCTCTGAGAGAGAGAGAGAGAGAAAGAGAGAGGGAAATACATACACACACACTTTTCTTTGTTCCATCTAAATGAAATAATGACCATGAAAATATAATTCAGCTGAGTCTAGAAAAGTTATAGACATTCTAGGTAACTTCACTTCAAATTTACTGGTTCAAACTATTTCCTAATGAGTAGAAATAAACTAAACCATGAGGTTTAGTTTATTTTATGAAATATATTGATCATTTAATTTGTTGAAAATGTCGTAATTGGCATTCTCTACAGTGGTTAACCTCTTTTGCTTTTACTTGTTCGGGGGATGAATCTCTTCCTTTCGGTCTTTTTGTTTGTTTGTTTATTTTCACTTACTCATATAATTGATATATCAAATGCTTTGAGAATATGACCCCAAAATGTCAACCAAAAGCATATATATATATATATATATATATATATATATATATATATATATATATACATATATACATATATACGTATATATTTTTCAACATCTTGTTTTTATTTATTCAAAAACTAAAATTTGAATAAAGCCATTTGAATAAAGTACTCCATATCTTATGTGTATTTTTATTCAACAACTGAAAATATTAGCGCTTATGAAAGAAACGTTAGCACTTATCAAAGAAAGGACTTTGATGGGAGTGGTGACGGCGGAGACGTGTGTGCAGTGATGGCGGGAGAGCTGCAGCTAAGCCTGTTGGCAGTGTCACCTCACTGCGCGGCAGGAAAGCCTGGAGAACGCTGTTGTTGACAGTGAGATCACGTTCCCTCTCCCAGCCCATCCAGTTTTACTGGTCAGCACAGCTACTCAGAAGTTTATGTTTTCCACCAGATAACTGATTTTCAATGAGCTAACTCCATTTAGTGGAAGAAAATGACTGAATGCATACCACTTGTAATTTAAGTTTTATAACTGTGTGAGACATCTCATATACTTACATATAAAACTACAATCTGAAAAAAAAACTCGTTTGGCGGATTATTAATTATATTTTGGTGCAGATAATACTATATATGTGATTGTTCAAGCAGCAGGAAAGCTGACTGTCACAGCTTCTGGGGCTGTGGAAGGAGGACCCTTCTGCTCCATCTAGAGTGGTCCTTTATTTTGTAGTTTGCGTCCCCAATTTAAAACACTAGTGTCCTCGGGAGGGTAACAGTCACACATACTTTAGTTTGAATGAGCTTATCAGCTGTTTTCCTGAAGAGAAAGATACTCTGTGTACACAGCTGTCTTCGGAGCTGTGTGGACGGGATAGACCATCTAGTTGACGGAGTAGGGTCAGCCCAGACAGGCGAGGTCAGGGTCTCCAAGACTAGTGGGGCACCTGGAGGAGAGGGACACCTGTCGTCCTATCCAGGCCTTTTGCAGCCTGTATGAAGCATACCTCACCACTACCGAGGCCTAGCTGGACCATCAGCTCTAATGCATCTTTTGGAGCAAAAACTCATAAGACTTGGTCTTAGAGTAAAACAAGACCGAGTATAATATAATATAATAAATATAATATAATATAATATAATATAATATAATATAATATAATATAATATAATATAATACCAGGTTTTATATTAATTTTTGTTCCAAGAGACACATTAGAGCTGATGGTCTGGCTAGGTCTTATTTTTGGGGAAACACGGTAGATCATGAGGGAAATCTTGTCATGTCAGTCTTGAATAATAGACACATTTTAAATAAGATGCAAGGAAAAAATGAAGTCACTTTATGTTTGTCATGTTCATCCCTTAAAACTAAGTTTTTCCAACTCTAAGATAAGTTTATATAAAAGTGCTTTGGCATCACTTTTCCAGTTTTTCTGAGGGATCTAAAAGCTATCTTTATTTAAAACATATTTATCTGGTCGTTATTGACTCTTGGAACCCGTCTAGAAGTACATCTGTGGAGACAGGAGCTATATTTAATAATTACTGTTTGTAATTACTGGCTGTAAAATGGAGCTGGTCTCTGTTGATGCCAGTCTGGCTGTGATGATACAGCTCGTAGTGACTACTCGAGGTTGACATGGTCACTACTACTCTCGGACGGGGTGGTGACAGGTGGAAGTTAAGAGTAGGTACCACGTCTGCACATGTCGCCGAGAGGCACCTCTCAAGCTGTGATTGCAACCATCAAGCGCACCAGAGACCAGGCCTTGAGTCTCAGGGAGGGTGTTAAAGAAGACTCAGAACTCCTTCCGATTGTGGAGGATGGAGTGTTGGAGAGGTCTCACTGAGGGGACACTTTAATTACAGAACAACTCAGTGACAGAGACCCATGACTTTCACTCTACAGCTTTCAGGAAGATGGGTATGGAAGCAAGTTTCTTTAAAAACAATCTACACATGTCGGAGATGGGGGAGCGAGATATGCCACCTCAGTATAAATTCTTGATTTCCTCCTTAGTGTCTGACAAAGCTTCTCTGTTTTCTTAGGACCTCCCAGAAGCAAACAGTGCTGAAAAAAGGTAAGTTAAACAATAATTGGCTAAATTTAAAAGAAACATAACTTTTTTGTATGGCACAAAACCCTTTCCAAACGCAGTGCCCCCTACCCTTCTCCAACTTCTCCAGCTCAACTTTTCCAAGTTCCATTCTCCAACTTTCCAGCTCAAGCCATCCAGAGGAAGTGGTATCATCAGCTCAATTAAAAAATACTTTCTTCATTGTGGCTGTACATGACTGTGCGCGTTCTTCACCTTGGCTGGGTTTTCAGTTTCTTGGAAGATCGCTGCTAGCCTCATGACAACTGATGAGTATGGGAACCCCTTTCACACTTGCTCTTTGGGGACCGATAGGGAACTAGGGTAAACAGTGATCTCATTTTTGGTCATATAGTTTTACTGACATTATAATGAAAGGTATCAACACAGATTTGAGGTAGCTGTTAACTTACTTAGTTTGTTTTGGCTTTTATGTCTTTCATGTTATGAAACTAATTCTGAGGAAACTTGAAACATCTTTTTCCACTTAATTTTTTCACTGTCAAAGCAACGCCTATTCATTAAATAAATCCAAAAGAATGGAAAAAAGACAAGAAGTCACTGATGCTCCCCAATGCCTATGTACAAACACTGTTTATATTTTTCTTGATTTTGAAAAACATCCAGGATCCCTCTGTACATTATTTTCAAAGATTTAAAACAAAAAACACACATAAAAAACAACAAAAAACAAAAACAACAACAACAACCAAAAATCTGTAGATGAGAACATTCCTTAATCAGTTCTGAAAACTGGACATACTTAATGGTTATTTAAGCCCCAAATATTTCAGTTGAGTTAAACTTTGACCAACCCAGGTGACTAGTTTAGAAGTCTTGAAACCATGTGGAATACTTTGTATCAGCAAAGACCACACACCCTGAATTCCTGGAGCATGTCTGGTGTTTGCATTCAAACATAACCCTGAAATGTTTTTTCCCTAAGTATTTCAGGCACATTCTTCTCATTGGAAAGCTTTGTATCTTACTCAACAACCTTTGTATCTAAACTATGTTAAAGATACATAGAGAGGAGATGACGTCATGGAGTTGATTTTGTTCTTTCAGCCTGTGTTTAGCTAAAGGTGAGCGGTTGCCATGAGTCATACAATCTTGTGACTAGCCGGGCACTTTTCCAATCAGAGAGACTGTTAAGATCTTGGACAACAGAACCTGTAGTTGTTTGAAGAGGACGTATTAACAGTATGACCTGTGGGCTTGGTGGCCCAGGATGCTGTGAGTAACAAAATGTGTCCCTATTCCTGCTGAATAATAAAACACCAATGATGAGCTAACAATTAGTAAAGCTGACTCATTTCCTCATTTATGGATGGAGGGCATTGTCTAAGAAATGACTATCTCACAGGTAAATAATGTTTCCTTCAGGCCATATGTGGTGAGTCTTTTTAAAGCAAGGCCTGCCTGTAACATTGGCTTGTCAGTTACTCGATTCATTAAAAAATAAATTTTATTATGAAACAATGTCACACATTAAAAACCAGGTCCATTTTTTTCCCTTAAACTATGTGAGAATTGCTGATTTCAGAAGCTGTTCAGAAGGAGATAGTGTCGCATAATGGGGTGGAAAGATGATTGGACATTTCCAATTAATTGAAAATTAGGATCCATCCTGTATTTCCCAGCAGGCACATTTACGGGAGATGCTGTAGCTGTTAGCTCTACCTCTGTGCAGGGCGTGTGTGTGGGGGGGTGGGTGGGGGGGAGTGCCCCCACCTTATCTATGGACGTTCCATTGCACAGGGCTGTGGGGTTTCCAGCCATGTCATGTTGACTGAAACTGACTCAGCCATCATGGCAAATCAAGGAACCTCCTTGACTTGCTGTAACCTCCTGGGCTTTATTTACAATCAGGCTGCCTTCACAAACACATTCCTCAAAGCTAGTTTGGAGCACACTGATTTTTAAAACTACAAGAAGCCTGTTGGAAGAAGAACATTAGATCAGTGTATTCCTCTGAACATCACCAAAAGTCATAACTCTTTTTTTCTTAGACGAGATTTCACTGGGACTTCACAAAAATGGAAACAGCCTCCTCTAAAGAGGATCTCACTGTTTTCATTCATTTATAATGTGCTTGTTGCCTTCGGTTGCCTCTTTTCCTACTTGGTATGGCTTCTCTTGAATTCTCGTGTAATTTTAGCAGTTGTACAATTCTTTTTGTTGTTGAGAAATCAAATTGTGACAGACGTTAAACTGAGCAGTTTTAAAAATAACCTCAGCTTTCCTACTGTTTGGGGACTGCTGCTTGCCGGTTTGGGGTTGCTGATGGGAATGAGTGGCCGTGTGCGATGACCCCTGGAGCCAGCTTGTTTGCTCAGAGGAAGGAATTCATCGAACAGCCACAGACCACATTCCAGAACATCAGCCAACCACTTTGCGAAAGCGTCCCGCTGGCTCCTAGCAAAGCCCCCGACTCCTCTGCAAAGCAACCCCTCGAGTCTGCGTCTGCGGGGACAGGGACCTCACTACAAGGGGACCCTAACAAGGAATTTTAGTAGTGTTGGGTTTTTTCCTCCTCCCATTTTCCTGAGAAAAGGCTATTGGAATTTTTAGTTTCTGGAATTCCATGGTACTCCACTTCGTTTTAGAAGCTACTTTCTGTGCTTCGCATTTCATTCTCCCAGTGAATTTCACTTGAAATACTACGGTCCAGAGAGGGAATGGGGCAATTTCAAATACTTCAGGGCCCAGCATAGACTCGTCACGTGGTATTTCTCTCCTCCCTTGCTAACCAATCACAATGTTGCAGTCCCATGTCCAGATGAGGGTCTGTAGGAGCATCTTGTGGGTCCCCAGGGAGAGTGACCACAGGGCAGGTGGAATACTGCGTGTCCCATCCTCCCCACCCTCATTTATCTGTTTCATGAACTGGACAACTCTACTTTGATCTTCTTTCATGTGAGAGTTCATCTGAACACAGAGATGTAAATAAACACCTTGAGAAGCTGTTTGGAAGGGAATGCCAAGCAGAGCCCAGAGAGCGGGCCACCCAGAAGAGGTCAGGAGGGCCCCACAGTGTGGCTGAGCCAGCGTCCAGGTGTCCTGTGGGTTCTGAGGGTCCACTCGAGGCAGATGCACTGGGTCATGGTCAGGGCACTTCTGGTGCCCAGGACCCCGGGGGGAGCCCAGTCCCTTCCACAGCCCCCATCCCCTAACCCCTCCCCTGTCCCTCTAAGTTCTCAGGCCTTAGCAAGTTGCTGGAACTCTCTAGGTGTCAGCTTTTCTGTGTGATGAGAATGCGGTTACTTGTTTCTTCATAGTGTCATTTGAACTTAAAGGGCATGACTGATAAGGACTTAACACACAGCATGGGACGCATGATTTTAAAAACAAAGCCAACAAGATACCCATTTAATAGGAATGACTCCCCAATAAATATCCCTGGGCACAATCAGTCCCAAATTTTGAACTCGTTTTTCCAACTGCGGGCGGCATTTTCCACTTTGCTGTCCTATGGATGGCTACACTCTCCACGTCGCTCAGGGACTCGGTTATTTCAGTTAGTTTGTGCTGAAGTGAGCCGGGTGCCAGGCACAGCCCTGGCCTCACAGGATGTCCTGGAGAATAACACCGTCTTTACTCATCGTTGAGGAGGGTCAGCACAACAGCTGCCATGTGTGGTGTACCAGCCACCAGCATGCAGTGTGTACACGCTGCCCCAGTGACCTCTGTCCGGCGGCGCCCAGGGCTTTCCCACACGTGTGCGTTCATAGCTGCCAGCCCCGTTAGGAATTTGTCGTTAGGACTCTAGTCATTAGGTGTAATTATTTGTGCCCCTCATGGACTAGCTAAATACATTTCTCACAGCAAGAGAAGTAATATTTTCCATGGATTGCCTAGCCTGAGAGATGATCAGCCAGGTTGTACCCGATACACTGAACAGTTTGTTTTTACTTGGGTTCCAGGATTGACAAAGAAATACTGAGATAATCTGCACAGAATTCTGGCTGTTGAAGATAAGACAGTGCTGTTTATATTCTCCTGGAATGGTCCAAGTAGTTCCCTCAACCCTGCCCTCCAACTTACATGTAAACATAAACCAAGGCTTTGCAATCCACAGTCTGCAAACAGCTCACTTCAGTTTTCTTTGAACAGAAGGCAGTTTACCAATAAAAGTAAAATACATGAAATTCTCTACACTTGACCAGGGTACTTCATACCGGTTTCTTTCTTTATAATTATTTAATCTCTTCTTAGTAAGAAAGGGGGAAAATACCTGTTGCGTATTGAACTAGAAATGGTTCCTTCCTACTGTAGCGGTGTTCCTTTTTGCACTATGATGAAATAAATTTAAAAGAAAGGAGTTGAACTCTCCACTCCAGGCCACACGATTTAATATGATGGCAGGATTTTCAAGTAATGGCAAAATTAAGGACTTGAATAATTTTGGACTTGATAGCAAAATTAAGTCGTTGAACTGAAGCTACCAGAGATCACACATTTTAATTGTTCTTGTAGAAAGAGCATTCACGTTGTAAAGTAACCCAACAGGGTGTTCATTTCCATTTCTAACTTACAATGGCCCCATGCTTAATTTAACATGCCTGATGTAGGTCGTTGAATCACGACTTACCTTTCTATTAAATTATAAAAATAATTTACAGTTCACACGATGTATTTGGGACGTTTTGCTTATTCAACACCGATGTTCAGGAATGTATTGCCCATGATATTATCTGTTTCTATCTGAACCTTGCATGTATATTTTCTGAAGTGTTCTGCCACCATGCCATTACATGACAACACCTTGGTGGGAGCTTGTCTCCAGCGAGCTGGGCCTTGTTAAGTGTCTGTGCTTCAGCCCACCTGACTGAGGACATCGGCTCATCTCAGAACCAAAGGAGAAGGCTGCAGTGACTATTATCTCAGTAACGCTGGCAACTGTCTCCTTCCTCAGCAGGATGGAATGGACACTGGCAAAATGATAAAGATAGTCGACATCATAAAAGTTCTGTTCAGGCTGTAGGGTTGCTTATTCAGTCAGTTGCTTGAAAAACGTCCACCCTGTCAACTTCGTTCTTTACAAATGACTCTCGGTATCTTAATGAAGTTAGGGTTATATTCAGCTGCAAGTTATAGAAAGGGCAATTAAAAGCGGTATTCGGGATTGAGCTAATATTTAGCTCGCATAATAGTAGGTACCGAGGAGGAGGATTTGGGGCTAATTCAGTTTCTGAGGAATGTCTTCAAAGACCAAGTTTTCTTCTCTGATTTCTGGACCATCATCCCTGCTTTATAGTTTTTATTTCCATGATTCGAGAATGCCTGCTGCCCCTCCAGGCAGCTCCATGTTCAGGCTTAGAGAAAGGGGAAGACTGTTGTTCAATGGGCATAAAGTCTCAATTATGCAAGATGAATGACTCCTAGAGATCTGCTGAATGACATTTGCCCATAGCTAACATACTGTATTGTGCGCTTCAACACTTGTTAGGAGGGTGGATCTCGTGTTAAGTGTTTTTACCACAGAGGAAGAAAGAGGGGAGGGAAGGAAGGAAGGAGGAAGGAAGGAGGAAGGAAGGGAGCTTGAGGGAGGTTTTGGAGGTGACAGACATGTATGTCTAGTGCCATAATCGTGGTGATGAACTCACGTGTATTTGCACACATCCAAACTCATCAAGTTGTACATACTGAACATGTACAGTTCTTTGTATATCGTTCTGAGGAATCTTCCTTTTTGTTTCCACATACTTGAAAGCACGGTACTCGCAGGGCACTCTGCCCACCTCACGAGCCAGAACTGGGTCTCCTGTCCATGCCCAGCTGCAAAGGAGGCTTGGCACGAGCTTTCCAGTCCCGTGCCAAAGTGGAGGAGAAAGTGGGCTGTGAGCTGAGGAGCTCCGAACAGGGAACCCACCACCTGTGCCACACTGTCTTTCACGTATGTGACGTGAGGGGCATAGCAGGCCATCCAGGTGTGGGTGTATCTTGTTATTTGGGTGACTTTCCCCAAACAAAACTCCCTTATCTGAGTCTTCAGTTACCCCTGGCAAACTGGAAAATTCTGGAAATAAACAGTACATAAGTTTTACATTGTGTACCATTCTGAGTAGGGTGATGAGATCTCTGGCAGTCCTACTGGGTTCAGCCCAGGATGTGACTCACCCCTTTGTCTGGCGTCTCCATGCTGTCACCCTCCCTGCCCGTTAGTCACTCAGTAGCCGTCTCAGTGATCAGGTCAACTGCCTCTGTAGCTCAATGCTTGTGTTCAAGTCACCCTTCTTTTACTTCATAATGGCTCCAAAGCCCTGCACATAACTTTCGTTACAGTACATTGTTACAATTGTTCTATCTTATTATAGTTGTTGTTAACCTCTTCCTGGGCCTAATTTATACATTAAGCTTATCACAGGTGTGCACGTATAGGAAAAACATAGTGTGTATTGGGTCCGGTACTATCTGCGGTTTCAGGCATCCACTTGGGGCCAGGGAACGTATGCCCCTCCGATAAGGGGGGCTACTGTAGAAAAAAGTCCTAATTGATTTTACCAGTTAACTGGAACTAAGAGTAAAATGAAATGAGCCTTGTTAGAGTCAAATTCTGCTGCTCTCACCCACTAGCCGTCTGACTCAGGCCAGATACCTGATGCCAATACACGTGGCTTCCTTATTTGTGAAAAAGAGATGCCTCGCGTGGCAGGTTTCTGCGGCAGCGGTCCTGATGGATGGAGCCCTCATGTTGTGTGAATTCCTCTTCCACGCTGAATCTAGGCTCTGGCCAATGGGACATCGGAACTCAGGAAACAGCAAACAGAACACGGCAAACATGATGACCCTTGTCCAAGGGGACGGGGGTGGTGCACTGGAGCCCGTAGTCTGAAGAAGCTTGGCAGGAAAGGCCTTCTGGAAAGAGGGGCACAGCTCCTAGCTGTTTCGCTGAGCCCAACCCCGCAGCAACCTGGAAGATAAATGCAGCTTTGTACATAAGCCGAGGCTGGACCTGCAGAAGGTCTAAACCACAAATCCATAGACATGTTAAAAAAAACCAAAACCAGGCATTCTTGGTTAAGCTGTTAACCAAGCAGGCAGAAAAAGATAGCTGAGAAATGTGCCGACTTTCTCGTGGTGCTGCCAGGGTGAGCTGCAAGGATTGTGAGATCCTGGGCACAGAGCACACATTCAATTATTATTACTGTTTTTGTTGTTGTTGTTTTCCATTCTACAGCACAGATCCCTGAGAAAGGCTTGTCAGTAAGAAAAAACCCAGATGCTTTCTTAGCACCTACAATTGTTTAGTGTCCTGTGCTATGGGGCTTTTCTTTAAAGGATGACATCCTGGCTAATACATTTAAGATAAAGAAACAATGCATTTATGGCCACAGGCTGTACATCAATAATAAGAGACCCGACTCTGTGAAACATATCAAGTAAGTGAACACTCAAAGAACCCGGAATCAATACAGGTTTTTGGAGAAAGCCTCACATAACTTGTGTCTCTTGATGAGGTCTTGAATGGAGCAGAATATTTCAATAATGAGTAGTACTACTATTAATAGCTGACATTTGCTGAGGAGTCATTGTGTTCCAGACATGACAATAAGCGCTTTACAGGCAATTTCAGATTTGATCCTTCAAGGCAGCTTATCCTAGCCTCCTTTGGTAGACAAGGACAGAGGATGAGAGAGAAATTGAGACATTTGCTGCCTCTCTGGTCATCAGCAGAGCTGGGATTTGACACTAGGGTGGCCTGACTCCAGAGCTGATGCTCTTATTCTTTTCACAGAGGCTGGTGGAGAAATTCGATGTATTTATCTTCTAAGAAAAATCATTCTGAAGTTGAGGGGAGAGTTAATCGTTACCCGTGTCACAAGTCTTCCCTGACCTAGATTCTAAAAGGTCCTAAGTAAATGTATCAACAGATAGGTCTTTTAATGATTAAAAGATGTCCCTACTGTTCCAAAGCACACACAGAAAAGTCACCAGCTGTGTGGTGGCCCCTCGGTACCAGGTAGTGATCCCAGGGCTTTATGCATTTCGTGCTGATTTGATGCCCCCCAGAACCATGTGTGGGTAGGTCTGCTTACTCTCCCCACTTTATAGGCAGTATAACCAGATACAGAGATGTCAAGTCAATCCTCAACGTCACTGAAAAATGGCTCATCAGGGACAGAAACCCAGGTGGGTCAGGCTCTGGGAGGCCGTGATCTGCCCACTGAGCTCCCGACTGGAAGTCAAACGTCAGTAGAGGCAAGAGGTGGCCGAGAGTACAGAGTGACAAATCATCTTTGTAGCACCCTTCACCATTTGTCACATGCGGAAGCGTCCCATTAAGTCCTCACACAGTTCCACGAGTTAGCGTTACTGTCGTCCCCTTGAGTGAGTGACACCACGGAGTGACACCAAAGAGTTAGTGAGCAGGGATCTAGGTAGTGAGAGAGCTGGGATCTGAGGCCAGGCGCTCCCACCCAGGGTGACTCTGCCCCCACCCTCTTGCTTTGGTCTTTTTAACATGAATTGTAAGAGTTCTATCTACATGCATAGAGTTTAAAGAAAGAAATTGTTCTCCCGGGCCTTTTATGAAAAACAACCATTTTCAAACCTTTAATAGGTTCCCTTGCTATTTACTTGTATTTCTGACATAGCTCTAAAACCCAGGCTGACATTAGTATTGCTTGGTTTTCCAATTCTAGGAATTACCTATTGAATTTCCATTCTTTAATTATCCACCCTCCTTGCTTTCTAATTATACTGTCAGTATGATTTTCCTTTTCTGCTCAACTTCTTGCTTCCTTTGCAGATCATAATTATGAATTTATTCTACTTATTGTTTTGTATTGATCACTAATTAACCTCCAAACTGTCCTCTAGTTGATGTCTTCTCTTGAAATGTGAACACATTCAAGAGTGTCTCATTGTTCGCCTCCTCAGGCGGAATCTTCTCAATGCCCCACTCTGCACTGGACGCTCCCTACACCTCCTGCAGGAGTTGCTTCTGGAATCTTCTTCCATCATCATCTTGGGGTTCCCCTTTACCTCACTACTGTGGTTCTTCTCTATTTTGGGAGTTTCAGGTTGTTTTTATTTTGTAATTGGCTCATATAACTAAGGGTTCTCTAAGAAGCAGGTTCCAAGAAATGTATTAAGGGGAATAACTGTAAGAGAAAGTGGCGGGGGCAGTGGCAGGGGTTGCGAAAGCTGTGAGGTGGCAATACAGTGATGATCTTGAATGAAGGAGGGAGGGAAAGGAGGAGGGAGGGAGGGAAGAAGTGAGGCAAGGCGGTAAGGAAGAGAGGAAGGAAAAAGGTCTTCTTTTATGCACAAGTTTGGACATACCTGCAAGTCAGGAGTAGCCCTGTGACTTTCTCAATGGGATGTGAAACATCACTTCCAGCAGAAGCTCTAAGAGCCAGTATGTGACTCACTATGTCTCTTTCGCTTTCCTTCAGTGTGGTGGATGTGACCATAATGTCTAGTGTTGGGCATGGACAGAGTGAAAAATAAACTTTTCTTGTGCTTGGCCACTGACTTGGGGTTCTTTGTTACTGTAACATAATCTACCTCATTGGCTGATCCAAGAAGCCGGGCAGAAGGCATGAAGTCTCCAACTCCACTATGTCATAACTGGGGTCCCTTCAGCAACATTTTGAGCCTTGTCTCTTTTCCAGCAGAGAAGGAAGCTGGGCAGTGGGCTGAGAATGCACAGCCATTGCTGAAAGTAGGAGTGGCTCTCAGAGTCATTTCATCCCATTACCCAACACAGTCTTCCCACGAAGGGAGGTGCTGGTGGCCTCATTTTGCTGATGAGTAAAACGAAGCTCAGAGAAGGTCGGAAGCCTTCCTAAGGTTGTCCTCTGGGAGCAGAGCCTGGATTTGAGCCGAGTTTTGTCTAGTCCCAAAGCACCAGAGCATAAAGTTGCCAGGAGCAAGTGGCCTAGGGAGTCACTCACAGTGTACGCATAGCTAGTCTTTGAAAAGTTCCAAATTATAATGTAGCTTAGAGAGCAGGAACACGGTCTTCTCCACCAAGTTCTCCTTCACTTTGACTAAATTTTACAGGAGAAATACAATTGAATTTATTAAAAATAATGGTATTTGAGTGAGTGTAACTCTTTAAGGCATTAAAAAGTCATATGTTTGTATTTAATGGCTCTAGAAGCTACTGAAGACAAATACCTGCTTTTGTGTTTAAAATATATATTTATTTCCTGTTCTCTGACTCAGGTTAAAACACATTTCCAAATGACCCTTAGGAGTTCCTTAGTTCTTCCCTTCTTGGGATGTCATTGAGCACCGAGAAGAGGAAAGACAGACGAAGCATGTGCCTACAAGGGCACTCGGGGCTTGGCACATCACACAGATGACAGCAAAGTCCCACAAGTGAATTCAAGTTAGATGTCTGCCTTGGCTGTCCACTGCTGAAGCCCTGGTGCAGCAGACGGTTCAGACTAAAGTCCTATTTTGATAAGAGTTCTCTGAATCACTGTCCTGGCACTTGCTTTCCTCTGAGCATACACAAGCCTCACTGTTTTTACTTTCATGTGAGCAACCAAAACAGTCATCCACAAAATTAGGAACTCAGTGGAAATATTAGACCAAGTACAGTTAATTGAATTAATGGAGTGATTTGTCTTGCCAGAAGCTAAATTTATAAATCTTATGACAGCTTTTGCCTGAATCTTCAAACTTGTTGAGAAAATTCCAGAAAATGTGAATCCTGGGCCAGCATATGCTTCTTGTTCAAAACAGTTTGGAACTCTCCTTGTAAATGTCCTTCAAAGTTCTTCCAATCCTCAGGTCTGTGAATTAACTACGTTTGTTTGAGGCATAGTCTCACGGATGATTCTAAGTGGTGGCCAGTGATTAATCTGGGGATGTTGATTCTGGTGAAAACAAACAAACAAAAAAGTGGACGTGTGATTCTCAAGTCATAAGCCTGATCGTCTTGGCTCATGAATTTAATCTGAAGACATTTCCAAAAGAAGAATTTCCTAATTCCTTTCCATTAAGTTTTTTGAATTTTAAACTGTGTGACTATGACTTATTCAATGAAAAAAGTAAGCTAAAAGTGAAGCGTGCCCATTTTTGGATTATATGTAGGTAGTGTAGCTTGATCTCTCTCTCTCTCTCTCACACACACACACACACACACACACACACACACACACACACCACAGACTTTCTTCACATTATTGCAGGAACAATCACATTTTTCAGTGCAAAAAGTCATGCTCATTTTGTTATATTTTACTTTATTATTATATTTTCTTTTTTTTGCCTTGTTTTATTTTTACAACACTCTGTCACTTCCCTGCCAATGCACGCCCACAAACCTGGCACCCTCCCACACCTGCTGGCAGACATTAAGCTTGCCTTCACGGAGAATTCCCCCCCACGGGCGTGAGGAAGGAACACTTGGGGCCATAGTGTGGGCCAGAGATCACTTTCTATTTCTTCATCTGGGTCATCCTCACTGGAGCTAATTGAGGCGAGTGGTTGTGTCACAGGACTTACAGAAAGTCCAGGCGTTTCTTCCTTCTGCCAAAGCCACGCCTGCTCAGCTGTCAACACTCTCAGCACCGCTGCCCATCTCCCCAGCCGTCTTCCCTGCGCATGCGTGGTCTGCTGTACCAGGGCTTCCCTCCTCAGCTCTGGCCAGGGGCACCACGGGCTCCTGCTTCCATTGTTCCTACAGCTTCCCAGTCAGGATTTACAACATCTCCCTGTCCTTTCTCCATTTTGCACTGACCAGTGCTGATAATTGGGGCCTGCTGTCTTCTTTGCAGAAGGGAGGGCTCCGGCTGTCGTTGTCCTGGGCTGTGAAGACAGCCCTAGGTCACCAGTTGGCACTTTGCCACTTGTTAGGAATGTCAGCCAATGGCCATCAGGTGACCCTCACTCTAAGGACTGAGTGTCCCCTCGGGCCTGAGAACTCCTAGTGGCAGTGCACATCCTGCATTAATGCCACTGGACAGCTGTCAGTTCCACGTCAACTGAATCTTCTTTTGCTTATTTGGAACTGCAATATTAGTACACTTTTGCACTATTCTCTGAGGAGCACTTGTTATGCCGGGACGTTAGTATATTTTACCAATTTAGTTGTTCTAATGGCCTGCAAGTGCCTCGATTTCAAAACCTTATTTCCCAGGTCCTTTGAGAGCTAGCTATAACCTGAGATTATTTTCATAATAGCCTGCTTGTAAAAAGGACTTCTTAAAAGCCAAATGGTACTTATCACCTCATTATGCATATTGAGTGACATTTTTAGCTTGGAAGTAACAACCCAACGCTGTAATAAAATTAATAATAGTAAAGATTTAAAAACCCATTATAAATCTCCTTAAACCCAGGTGAACTCATTAACTCTTAGATAGAAGACACTGGATTTCTTCTTAAACACTCAATTTTATTCTGCCTAGCTTGATGACTTGGGGAAGAACCAGGACCCGAAGTGAATTCTCCTGACTTAGAGTCCAGTGTCAGACTGGCTGACATGTGAGGAAGCAGAGAAGGCAGCAGCAGCGCCTTGGCCGCTGAGGCGGGGGGTGTCAGGCAAAGGGCTGGGTGGCAGCTCCGCTCACGCTGAGGGAGCTGGAGGGTGGGCAGACCAGGAAGAGGGCTGTGAAGCCAAACCCGAGGGACAAAACACGCCGCAAGCTGGGGTTTTACCCGCCGGAGCCTTGTAGAAACGCGTTTCCTCTCCCCTCTTGGGCAGTGAGGGCTCAGCGCTGTGAGTGTGAATTCAGTCATTTGTAGGACTTGGGGACATCGAGACACACAGACTCTACTAGGTGGAGTGAGTTGAATTGTGTCAAATTCATATATGGAAGTCTCATCCCACCACCTGGGAATGTGACCTTATTGGACGTAAGGTGTTTATAGTGGGAATTAAGTTAAAATAAGGCTGCCAGGGTGGACCTAAAGCAATACTACCGCTGTCCTTATAAGCAGGGATCCTTTGGACAAGGGCACACACAGAGGAAGAGTCCAGGTGAAGGTGAAGTCAGAGACTGGGGTAAGGCATCTATAAGCCAAGAAACACCGAAGATTGCCAGGAAAGCCCCCAAAGCAGGAGACAGGCCTAGAATAAATTCTCCCTCAGAACCATCAGAAGGAGCCAACCCTATCTCAGACGTCTAGCCCCCAGAACCATGAGACGATGAATTTCTGTTGTTCATGCCTCCCAGTTTGTGGTTCTTTGTTATGGCAGCCCCAGCAGACTGACATACCCAGCGTAACCATGTCACATTATCTGAGCTTACGATGACTGGCGTGAGCGATCCCCCTGGAACACTTAGCCACAATAGGACATGAGTCACTGACTAGCGGCCACAAGAGTCATTCAAACAATAAATGCCATTGAAACTCAGATGACAGGAGAGAAGTGGAGACTGAGATCTTAGAAGAGATACACTCGCTGAAGTGAGAAAGAAGAAAGGAAGGGTGTGTAGGTCAAGAGGAACAGAGCAAAGCCCATGGTTTTAGAGATGGAAGACGGGGACAAAGAAGAATCCCCACCTCTGCTTTTGCAAAGCACATCTTGTGTTCTCACTGATGATAAACAGCGATGTAAACTGGGCAGAAATGAACCCGGGGGAAGTTAAAGTGCTTATACATTTTGGAGAAGGTCACAGGCTCAAGTTTCCAGGAGGATATGTATTTACTTTACATTATATCCTAATTTAAACAATAGAAATACAAACATGCAACATTTTTATTTCCTTAAAACTGTAAAATTGGTGTAAAAACATAAAAGTAACTTGTATGAAATGCCTGTGGGAACGTCCTTATTGCACAGGAATGATTTTATCACTTAACATCATTAAGGAAAATTGGGTTTTATTCTTAAAGATGGAAACATTTATTGATGTTTGTGGAGCTTATCTAAATTCAAATATATTTTATTCAAACACAAGTAATGTGAAAAAACCTTTTCTTTTTTAAATAATCAACTTAGAATCTCTTTAAATACAGCTTTGAGCTTTAATGGAGCTTTTTCTCTTAACTAATGTTCTGTTAGGGGCGTGACCTCGCGCTCATACGTGCTAAGACACAGTGTGGCCTGTGCCATTCTTTCAGCAGCTCATTCAGGTCCGCTTTCACCTACGCAGGATACAATGCCATTCTAAATTAAATTTCTTCTGAGGACACTTCTGACATGTGAGTCTAAATATCAAAGATAGCGAGACGGAGGCAATAGTGTAAAACCGCAATGGAAATTTGACTCACTTTGAAACTTCCTAAGTTGCAATGTGCCACTAAAATAATTAGTTAATCATCTGTAATACTTGCCAAGCTTTCTTCTTGGATGCTGTGTCGTTGTGAAACACCCTGTGAGTGACCCACTGTTTGTGAGCCCCTTGGCTTGTGCTGGCCAGCTGGTAACAGATGGCCATCGGCGGCGGGCCTGTGGTGATCTCGGAGCTCGCAACAGGGTTTCAGGTGCGGCTCTGCGTGAGCACAGAGGAGCTTATCTGGGCTGTGCGTGCCTATCAGGCTGTCTGTTCTAGACCTTCTCTAAGTGAATGATTCCACCATTTTTCCTGGTGTATACCATGGCTCACCGTCTGTCTCAGAACTACGTGACATATTTTGTTGTGTTTTTCAGCTTTATTGAAGTATAATTGACAGATGAAAAGCGTGTCTGTTAAGGACGCACACTGTGGCCTTTGGCATAAGTGCCCACTGTGAAGGGACCACGGCCTCAAGCTCGCTAATGCCTGCGTAGTTACCCTTGTGCTTTAGGAATGCTCAGGTTCTGCCCTAGCAAACGCCAGGGACACGCTGCAGTGCAGGAGAGCCCACCACGCGCTCATCCCGTAACTGAGGGTCGCTGCCCTTGAACGCGGCCTCCCTGCGTCCCACCCCCAGCTCCGATAACCACCACTTTACCCTCTGCTCTGATGTACCTCACTATTTTAGATTTCGTGCAGTATCGGTGGGATCGTGCACTGTTTGCCTTTCTGTGCCAGGTTTATTTCACTTAGCACAGTGTCCTCCTGGCTTATCCCTGTTGTCACAAGTGGTGGCCGAAAAAATAGCCCGTTGTATGCACAGACCATGTTTGTTCTTATCCACTCACCGGCCAGTGACTCGTCAGGCTGTTTCCACGGCTTGGCTATGGTGAGGGGCGCTGCAGGGAGCGTGGCCGCAGGAATATCCCTGAGCGCCTGATTTCACGGCCTTCGGATGAACGTCTGCAGTGGGGTTGCTGGGTCCCCGGGTAGTTCTGTGCTAAATGTACCGAGGACCCTCCGTACTGTTTCCATAGTGGCTGCCCACTTGGTATTCCCAGAAACACAAGATTCCATTTTCTCCACATCCTCATCAGAACTTGTTATTTCTTGTCTCTTAGGCATTAGCCATTCTAACAGTGAGAAGTGAAGTCTCACTGGCGTTGGTTTCCATCTCCCCGATCATTAGTGATGCTGACCACCTTTTCATGTACCTGTTGTCCATTTTTATGTCTTCTTTGGAAAAAAAATGTCTATTCCTGTTCTTTGCCCATTCATATAATTCAGATATCAATGTCTTATGAAGTCTATTATTTTCAAATATTTCCTCCCATTTTGTAGGTTGCCTTTTCATTGTGTTGATGGTTTCCTTTGCTGTGCAGCAGCTCTTTACTTTGATGTCGCCCCTCTTATTTGTTTTTGCTTTTGTTACCTGTGCTTTTGCTGTCAAATTGTGCCATGTGTTAAAGGCTAAGGCTTGTGACCCTTGGCTATGCCAGAGCTCTGGCAGAGAGCTTACGGGTCTTTTTCTCCATGAAGAGCAGCTGAGGACCATTCCAAAGCCAGTGCAAGTAATATTCTGAACATTCATCTTTGGTTCAGGAACAGTTTTCTCCTGGTCACTGCTACCTGCCCTTCACACCTCCTGTTCACTTACATAGAAATATCTGGAAGGAAGGAAGCAGCCGCCTTACCTATCATTATGAAATAGTCCTTTAATCCACACATTTTCTTATTTGTATTTTGATGGAACAAGTTTGTTTTAAATCGGGTAACATGATTAATCTCAGTTCATATAAATGCTAAGTGTCAATTGCAATTCTAATTTTAACAGCCACTTAAGCAGAGGTTTCTAAACATTTTGGGGAGATGTCCCCATCAGTAAAAAGGTTTCAGTAACAAATGACCAAAGACATTCATATTTATTGATTTGTAAATTATAGATGTAGAAGTCTTCTGTTATATTTCATGCAGCCTGTGGGGGGTGTGCACCCTACCATTGAGCCCTGAGGGCTTCAGTGAAGTGTTTGGGGACAGAATGAAGTGGCTCCTCCCCTCTTTATGGCCCCGGTTAAGTGAGGGTCACCTGAGAAAGCCACACTGGGTACCAGGGACTTTTAAATATTCATTAGTGTGAGTCATTTGAATGTTTATTGCTTTGTAGTCACAAAGGATGAACTATTTTCATCTAGGTAGCACACAGCTACAAGATGTCTGCCAAAATCACAGAGAGGAAAGTAATGGGTCTTACATTAGGGCACAGAAATGGAGATCAGCCACCCATGGTCATGCATCAACGGGCTGCTTATCGATTACCTACCACTTGCCAGGCACAATTCTAGATGGCCTAAACATGAGAGGATGGCACTAACACCTTCTCCTAACGTTAGGTACGTAGCAGGTGTAATGATTATTGTTTCTTATGTAACCATCGGAATTACCCAGACTCCCAGGAATGAATATTCTCAATGCTTACAAATAAGTTGCCTGAGGATCAAAGAAGTTTTACCACCTGGCTGCGGTCACAGCTAGTAAAAGGCAAAGAGGCCTCCCCACTTCCTTAGCTAAATTTTCAGGTTTTTCAAAAAAGTTTTTAACTTCTATCACTGTGTAATTACCCACAAAAGAGGCCCAGAACCGTGGGCTGCCCGAGTGATTTTGTCACATCATATGGACACTGATGATGGATGTTGTTTGTTTAGTCACATCCACAAAATGGCTCATTGCATCCTTTGTTCTGGAGGTAAGACCACACAGTGGGTGTTATAATTATGTGCCAAATGCCCATAAAACATGCTTTGAGACAAATTAGCTTGATTTTCCTCCTTTTGTTGTGTGGCTGATGATGGGACCTGTAGGAGGATGGGTTTATGCCAGTGTCGGGCTGTGTGCCATCCTGTCAGTTACCTGTTGCTGTGTGCCATGACCCCCAAATGCAGCAGCTTAGAGCAACAGTAGACGTTTATTACCTCACAGACTGTGTGGTTCTGGAATGTGGGCGTGGCTTACACCTGGGTGCTGGGGGGCTCCCAGGCTGCCTTCCAGCACCTGTGAGGCTGCTGTCTTCTGAAGACCTGGCTGGACTAGAGGGTGCTCTTCCAAGATGTCGTGAGCACCCACAGCCTGGAGGCCAGCTCCCTCAGAGAGACCCAAGGGTGAGGGAGGAGGCTACTCTCGGGCCTTGAAACCCATCTCGGAAGAAAGTCACACACCATCCCTCTGCCACACTGGATTTGTCAGAAGGGAGTCACCAAGGCCACCTCCCACTCCAGGGAGACTCCTCCTCCTTTGAGGGGAGGATTCTAAGGAGTCGGGGAGTGTCTTCAGACCACCGCCCGATGTACTCAAGAAGATTCTGACCATGGAAACTTTGAAATGTTTTCTGTAAACTGCATCCGACCTGGGAAATGCCTGATGTCTGACCCTGTTTGAAAGCGGCCAAGTTGCCAGCGGCCTCATGGATGCTGAGTAAAACAGGTGTCCTCCAGGTCAGAGCACAGGACTCCGTGGCTGGAGCAGACTGTCATCAATTTCAGTTCCCACACTGGCAAAGCCATGGCCGTGACTCAGAGAGGGTCAGGTGGCATTCACATTTCAGGAGATGTCCTGAACTCTGGGAACAGAAGGCTGGCGTGTATAATGGGGAGGAAGCTCCTCTGCCCTTGGCTCCAAAGACCCACTGGACACTCCGTCTCTGTCTCAGCAGGCTGCTACCCTGGACACATCTGTCCCGAGCAAGGCGGGCAGTGCCTCGACTTACCCATGAATTATTTTCAGTCTGCAGTGTTCTCTGATACTTTTATTGCATAGGTGGCGGTAATAGTCAGGGTTTTCCAGAGAAACAAACACATTTTATATATATATATAAATATATATATATATATATATATATATATATATATATATATATATAAAATATATATAAAAAATATATATAAAAATATATATAAAAATATATAAAAAAACAAACACATTTTATATATATGTAATATATATATAACATAATATATAATATGTAATATGTATATAAAGTATATATATATTACATATATATAATATATATATTACATATTATATATTATGTTACACATTTTGTTGCATGGTGTAGGTTGTATATGATGTATTATGCATTACACATTATACATTATTATATATCATAATTATACATTACATATTCTATACTTCAGCCTCCACAGCTGGGAGGAATGTCTGCTATTGAAGCCCCCAGTCTGTAGTATTTTGTCATAGCAGCTCAGTGATACGCTATATTTATGCACAACTCCCCCTGCCTCTATGTCCCACCCTGTATCCGCTGTGCTGCTGCTTACACTCCGTTTTCCCCTCAGACTTCACGTCAAAGCCCAAGTTTCACAATAAGACAATTAAGAATTCAAGAAGATAGTGGCAGGGCAGCGAGCGTGGGCCCCTGCTGTGTCACAGGCCACTCGCCCAGGCTCCTGTGCCTCTGGAGTCCTGGGCTCATGGCATGGACATGCTCCCTCACCCCATTATCCAGACCATCAAGAAGGGCTCTGGGCACAGGATAGGTTTTCTGTGGTCTCCTGACACCATGCAGTGCGTAGTGGTATGTCACCCACCCTCAGTTCTGTACAAAGAGGTTCCAAAGTTCTGATCCAGGAGACTTGCTCGCAATCCTGTGTTCATTGACAAGTCACCAGAGACTTGCAGAAATAGAAAACTGCAAGGAATTTCTTCTCCAGTGGTGTTCAGGGTTATCTTTTAGTTTTCGTAAGCAGTGGAGCCAATTTGTCAAGGAAAACCTTTGAAGGAGGCATTTTTAGGTGAGGGAACTAGAGAAGCTCTGATGGGGGCCAATAGTCCCCCACCAAAACATAGTTTGAAAAGCAATGCTCTGCTCCAAATTTTTCCTTTAAAATATTTATTTATGTATTGTCCCCTTAAAGGTTCTTCAAAAATGACAGAATTACAAATTAAAAAAAAAAAAAAAACACAAACAGCCAGAGTTTTAAAAAAATGCCAGGATACTCAGTAGTGTTTTTACATGAACTATTCACTTGCCACAGGTTCTTAAGAATTGGGAACTAACAAGTTCGGAGTGAACGGGGCTCTCAGCTCCCAAAGGCCTCTGTGTCCATCTCTCTCTACCCTTGTGTAGCAGTGGGAGGAGACACACAAGATAATGAACTCGAAGGGAGGATGCTTGGCTTTTGCTGGGTGAAAAGGAACCTGGACCTCTCACCTGCTTTTCATGGCCAAGCTCCAACTTCCTTTTCTAGAAGTTGCTTTGCTAGTTTTACAGTGTTTGTGTTGCCACGGTCACTTGCTTTTTAAAATGAGAATGAGGTCAGCGTTCTCATGTTCACTACCAAGCAGACTCATGTAATCATTGGCATTCTGTTGTGTTTACTATATTATATTGTTCTACTCGATTCTTTCACATATATAACTCTGTGTCCATTCTGTGTGTATTTCCTAGGCGTGTAGCAGTCCAGTTGCTACCAGGGGAATTTTGAAGGCAAAGATGACATGGCCAGGAGTTCAGGACTCAGCCAGAGTTACAAATCAACAAAAATAATGTGTATTCTAGTTATGGTTTCCAATGGTCATAACATTAAGTAAACAAAACTAGTTTTCTTTTAATAGCCCAGTTTAAAATTGTGTTTGGTAATGTTATGCATAGGGCTTTAAAAAGCTTAATTTTAGAAACTCATAATTTAATAAGTTAAACATATGCTTTCTGTATTTTTTCCCCATTTTAACAGTTTTAGGAAAAGTAGCCTATAAAATACTATCAAAGTAAATCTGATTCATAAACAGTTTTCAATTAATTTTCTCATTAAACAAGTTACAAAAAAATAAAAAGTAAATAAATAAATTGGTTACAATTTGGAAAGTTTATGAGAAGAGAAAAACTAAGAGAAGATTATAGAAGATGCAGTCAAGGTTTTGAAAACCTATCTTAAAAGTCCTAGCAGGAAACAGAAGATATATAACTATGCTGTTTTCACAAAAAGTATAACCCCCCTCTTTCACCTCCTTATTCTCTATTCTCCTTCTCAGAATTCTTGTTTGCATGGTTCCCCCTTTCAGTATCATTATTTACAACACTCACTGTTTCCATAGTTATGCAGTATTTCTGTTTCCATAGCAACACTCTTGGTTTCCTAAACAAATAGTATCATGGTGTTAATCTTGTTTCAGTGTTATTGTACTATGTTATTAGATACAAAATTCAAAAAATAATGTAAGCAGGGTTTGAAACTAGGTGGGTTGGTTTTATTACTTGGTGCTTGCGATATTAAATTTTGATTTCATATTAAAATACATATCCATTTGAAAAATAGTGGGGATTTTGCATAGCAAACATGATACCAATTTTATTCACTAGTTACAAAACACTATAATTTAATAAGAGGGTGTTCCAGTACATAGCAATATAAAGGGGAGGTTTCCCATCTCCAAATTAAAATGGCTGTTTTTCAGCCAGCCTGGATGGCTTAGCTTCCCCAAATCGCTGAAGTCATTTGTAGCCTACCCACCACAATATTTCCCTTTGCCATTTTTGCCTATGAAGTAATTTCTACCCATTTTGCCTTTTATTTTACAGCCCCGCAGGTATAGCTGTAAAGTAGACTTGAAAGGAACTTTACTACCCCCATTTTCTCAAAAATAAAACGTAACTTCTGCCTTTCACTGTGCTTCTCATTCCCCTGAATTTCCTCTCTTCAGATCACGTCTGGCGGTCCTTTCCAGAAGCAGCGCCATGCCTCAGTCCAGCCCCCAGCACAGTTATGGGATTGATTCCATGGGACTCCCACAGAAGGTGTGAGGGTTCCTGTGGGGAGAAGGAGGCCAGGGTGCGGGTAGAGGAAGTGGGTTATTATTTAACAGAAGTGAGGGAGCTCTCCTGACAGCCCCCAACACTGCCTTTCCTGTCACATGTCTGCACAAGGCCTGCTCAGTGTGTGGTCAGCTCTCTGCCCACTTCCCAAGGCATATCCGAAGTCAGCTTTCCCAGTTTCCTTTGGAGTGCGTCTTCCTTTAAGAACACATTGAAATGTTTCCCCTCCTGATTTCAGTGTAAAAGGGGTTGATATGGGGATCTAACGTAATAATTTGTCAGTGTGGAATAGTTTGCTCTGCTCTGGGGAGAGGCCTCAGTAGTGAAAGAAAGTGGGTGTCAAACTTTGGACCCAGCATGCCCTAGACCAGGAGCTTGTGGACAGGCAGATGGCCCAGCGAGTGGCCCTCAGCTCAGGCATTTCCCTCTGCATTACTGGACTCTGTGAGCCTCAGTTTCCTCACCTACAAAACCAGGGAAATCCTACCTCCTGTGCAGCGTTGCTGGGAGGTTAGAGGTACACACATAACCAGCGTGTAGCACTGGCTAAGTGGTAGCCATGGCTACACGTTACTGGCTTTTCCTTGAGAATTTGAAGTTTGGGGTCAGAAAGAGCCTGATTTCTTTGGAGGAATGTACAAGGAGCTGTATCCAGTGACTCAGCACTGGCCACAGAGCTTCTTCTGCTCCCTCCCCAGTACCTGCCTATCTCCTGCTTCCTTGCAGCAGGCAGCTTGGCTTTTCCAGTTCAGAGGAGGCAAACATTCAGACTTCCAAAGCTGTCTCATCCCTGTGGGTCCCCTCCTGGACAGCACACCTGTAGTCTGGGAAGGCCAGAGAAGAGGCTTTTCCCCATCTCTGCTGTGAGTGAGCCTCCCCAGTGCTCTCCGCCTTCTGTGAGCACAGTTACTTATCACCTGGGGAAGGCTGACACACAGATTTGGGTTCAGCAGGTCTGGGTGGGGATTGAGTTTCTGCCTGGCTGGCCAGCTCTCAGGTGACATCAAAGTTGCTGGTACCAGGGCCTCACCTTGAGGGGGAAGGATCTAAGGTCACCAAATCAGAGCTGTTCTCCAATTTGTTAAGACCTAATTAGGGGCCAGTGCCCACAACATTGAGTCCCCAGAGTACTTTTACAGGGGTCCATTTGGAGTTCTTGTTCTAGAACAAGACACAAACCATCCTGTTTTGTGGAACTTGGCTTCCTTGTAAGATGGAGAGTTGGGGCTGGCTAGAATCTCCTGGGTCCTTTTCCACAACAACTGTGGCACACTTTCTTCTTTTAGACATAGGACAACTCAGGGAAGTTGCAAAGTCGCACCCACTCAATTTGTCATTAACTAAATTATGTTCAGCAGATTTGAATCTTTTATGAGCTTTAGGATCAACATGATTCAGTTGTTTTAGGAAAACTCTGTAATAAGATTGATATTGATTATCAGAAATAGTTTAATGTCTGAATTAGAAATTTAGCGAGTCATCTAGAAACAGGTTGAATCATGAATCATCAAAAATTAATGTTTGCAATATAATCAATGTTTCAGAATTCTCTAAGAAAGTGTGTTTTCTTTCCTTTATCGTGTTGCAGTGCTGCAAAGCCGGTTTTCTTTGGCACCATTGTGTTTGGTTTCTTGTGCTTTGGGACGCTGTTGGCATGATAGTCGTGGTGGCTTCGTAGCAATGTTTCTTACATGGAACACTTTCCATGGCAATTCACTGAGGTCATATTTTTTTCTGAGATCATTTTTGAAAAGGAAACTTTATTTGTAAGTTCTGAAAAAAAAAAATCCAGGACTTTCTAGGGGATTTTGTCAGTTAGGTTTTCCTTATTTATGAAATCATGGTTGAGGATTGTATAAGCTTCTAAGAATCAAAAGGATTGTGGTTTCTGATACATATATGCAAACACAGAATTATTTTCATTTTTATTCATGTGCTAAATATATTCGCTGAATTGGCTTCGACCTCATACTGAATCATGATGAGTCTATCTGCTGTCCTCAAAAGTAATGATACAATTGTAACAAGGTCAACCCCTTTGGAAAAAGAGGCAGCCAGTTTCCTAATAGTGACTTGTGTGCCTTGGAAATATCCCAACTGTCAATGAAAATACACACATAAATATATAAAACTTTGCATGAAAATAGGATCATCTTCATACAGTAAAAAGCACATAAACTCATGAAAATGAAACACTCAGAACAGTACCTGGCACTTACCAAGTGTTCAGTAAACATTCTGTCTGTACTGTTGCCACTCCTGACTGTCATCTCATTGGTTCCAATCTCATCTCATTCTTTATAATAAGCCAGCCCGCAGTAGCCTAAGCTCACCCCTGCTCTGTGCATGTGTTCAAATATATATATTTGGAGGGGCACTTTCCTAGTTGATGGTTTCAGATAGCTGTAGGAAAACAGGATCCATTAGAAGAAAATAATGCATGTATTTCCCGAAAGCTTACAATTACTGCAATGAATGTCTGATTCAAACAGATGACCATCCTCAAGGTTCTTTGTTCACAAAATGTCACATAGAGAATTATGATTTATATAAAAAAACTGCTCTTCAAGTAGAAGAGCAGTTTTCTCAGTGGGGGGAAAAATCAATGCCTATAACACACATACAAACGAGTGTATGGATTTCCACGAGAAATGCATGCATATTTTTCTCCTAGCTGTATTGATTAAAAATTAATCTTATCCAGTCGTATCATGGGTTATGCTCTATATAGCCCTAACATTAACGTAGTGTTTTCACAGAACAAAGACAAAGGGAACCTTAGCAAGTGGTAGGTTAGTAGGTTTAGTGAAGTCAATGTGCCATTCCAAATCTCCAAAGCGGATAGGCCATTTCCCTTATTAAGACCACAGAGCCATTCTCTTGGGTTTGTTCTGTGCAACATGAAGAGGGGTGCACGAGGAAATTCCCATTATTTTGTGGGGCTTTTCCACAGTTTGTTTATGCAAGGTGAAGCTCACAGTATTTTCCTTGTATAAAAATACATCCTGATAGATATCAGGTTTGCTAAAAACACACAATCACACTGGCAGAATGACCGAGGGTGACTTGTCCGGCAGCACAGAGGCATACCAGAAAAACAATAGAGGGCACTGACACAACTGTCAGATGCCCAGGTTCACGTCCAGACTCAGCCCTTTGTGAATTGAGTTTGAGGAAGTTCCCTAAGTCTCTGTGCCTCAGATTATTTACTTTGTAATAGGGAAGTAAGAGCACCTAATGTCAAAGGCTATTGTAAGAATAAATATAATAATGTATACAAAGTGATCAGAGCACGCCTTCTACACAGTCTTCAATATATGTTAGAATTTATTAGAAAATGAACAATGTTTCCTGTAACTGCCATTAAGATCATTGTCATATGTTATAGTTTTATGAGTGACTTGTGATTTCGCCAAAGCTGATGATAAATGTATTACTGTTGGTTCTATAATCTTGCAAACAACCACCCTGGAGCTTCTAAGTCACGTGAAGATCACAGATTCTAGAGAGAATTTAGTAATCAGTCAGGTACCATTCGTTCAGAAAGGGCTCTGAAGATTAGGACTTTTAAGATAAAGTCCAGCATGCTTAGATATGAAATAATTCTTAAACACTGGGTATAAATGTGTCAGCAGAATTCTGTTAGCAAACATTTAACCAATTAATTGTTTTAGTCAGTGCTGGCTACTATAACAAAATACCACAGAAAGTGTGGCTTAAACAATAGTTCTGGAGGCTGGAAGTTCAAGGTCAAGGTGCCAGCAGATTCAGTGTCTAGTAAAGCTCTGCTTCCTGGCTTGTAGGTGGCCATCTTTTCACTGTGTCCTCATATGCCCTTTTTTTTTGTGCATGCTAAAAGGGAGGGGGGGGAGAGAGAGAGAGAGAAAGAGAGAGAACTTGCTGGTATAATTTCCTCTTCTTATAAGGACACTAACCTTATTGAATAAGGGCTCTGCCTGGTTTAACTTTAAATACTTCCGTAAGACACCCATCTCCAAACACTGTCATATTGGGGGTTGGGCTTTGACAAAAACAATGTGGGGAAGACACAAACATTTAGCCCGTAGTGCCAGACCTAGGCTTGTTTCTTTCAGAGGCTTCTCATACATTCAGAATGACTCTAGTAGCATCTCTGCCCCAATGCCCCTCCACAAATCCACCCTCACTCACTCCAAGTCTGAAGCCCCACCCTGTGACAGGTGGAGCCTCTGGATAGCCTGTCAGTGATCCGTGTCTGTCCTTCTGTCTGATAAGTACTAGTGTCCAACACCTCTATTTCTATTTGATTTCTTTCTGATAGTCTTTCATGTGGCTTGCTATTAAGCCACATTTTTCTTGTGTACGTCACTGCGATGGTTGAACTGGGGGTCCTCCTAGCTCTGTTTTGCTTGTTGCTTTCTGTCTTGGTTTTGATGGCTGCACTCATTCTCCATCTCAGGGTCAGTCCTCACTCCTAACTGCTCCCATCTTCCCCTGCGTTTGACCCCCACCCACAGGAGGAGAGACAAGATCAGACAGTGATTCCGTGTCCACTCTGGCCATCACTCCCCTTTCTTCTCCCTTCACTGGGAGCCGCTCACGCCCATAGTTCCCCTTGTCAGGGCAACACAGCTCTGTTCTGCATTACTTACAGGCCTGGCTCCTTCCCGGGCAGCAGTTCCCTGGGGGACTGCTCAGGGTTGTCACCCACCTCTTCAAGGACAGAGTCTGACTCTTCCCGTGGCCTGATTTTAAGCCTTACTCATCCGGCATTCATTTTTCGTTGTCCAGGAGGAAGTGTGAGCTCTGTTTTAACTGTGTGGGGAGAAGGAAGAGACGGCGATTACTGCCACAGCGCAGGGGGCTGTGCTTCTGGGTTGCCTGGGAGCCCCACCGAGCCCACAGGAGACCCGTCCCTCCTGGTCCTCGGAATGGAAGCTCCACTGAGTTCATCCTTTTAAACGTCAACTCCGAGGGAAAGGCTTCTTAGACTTTCTTTTTTTCCTGAAATGCGTACTGATGTTTTTCTTTTTCTTTTCCATTTCTCTTCGTATTACTGGTATTTTTCTAAAATTACAGTTCCTCTCACTTTTCAGAGATGTCAGTGGATTCCTGAGATTCCTTTCCCTTACTGATCAGGACAGTGAGGCCTTCAGCGCCTGCCCTCAGGAGGGGAGAGGGTCACATTTGGAATTGCTGTGAAACTGAGAACTCCCAGAGAACAAGACAAAGGATTTGACCTCAGAGGGGACATGGTTAATGGGAGTTCTTTGCAGATGAGGTAATGTCTTGGTTAGCCGATCGGTGGGCCTGAACCTGGTCTCCCGGCTTCACTCCTGGGGAGGGTTTTAGCTGCAGGTCCTGTCAGCTGGAGAACGTTTCCAGTTGGAAGCGGAGATCCTGACCTGGTCTTAAAGGAGGCATTTTCTAACTTTCCAGGGAGTTCTCCTTACACTCAGGGTTCCCAGAGGATTTCCCCCATCTTTGGCTCCCCCTCTGGGTTTTTCCTATTACTAAGCGTGCACGCACCAAGGTAACAATCTCTGAAATCTCCACTTTCAGATCAGCAGCCGAGCGCCCAGATAAATAGGTCAGTTATTACTGACGTCACAGGGAAGCCCCAGCCACAGAGGAACTGGGCCCAGTTTAAAATGCGAGAGAGCTCTGTCATTAGAAATGTAAGCAGGGCTACCTCATTTTAACAAGTTCCAGCCACACAGATCATGGAAGTTCCTCCTAGAGCCACAGAATGAGGGAAGAAAATGACCCCTTTCTCCTAGTTAGTGGACAAGGATTTGTCTGGAGATGGCAGGGCTCAGCCCCACTGCTTCTCAGGACATTCGGGGGCCTGACCTCATGACGGTGTTCTTGTCCTCACACCTACCTGGTTGAGCCAGACTGACGTGAAACACCTCACGTGACTTGCTGATAGCCATTAGTACCAGCCCATATCACATGCTCAAAGGGGTCTGCTGGCTTTCCCGCTTTATTTTCTCCATTGTCTCAGTTCCCAGACATTTCCTCACACTCCTGTGAATTCAAGGCAGGTAAGGCAAGTAAATTCAAACAAGTCCATCCTTCCCAGGAAGGCGTGTCCTGGCAAAACCGAGCCCCACAGGTCTTTCCGGGGCTGGGTTGGATGAACTCCCATGAACCTCCAAGGCTTAAGGTTGCCCCAGACACAAATGCGTCTCCTCCACCCCGTTCCTGGTGCTAATAGTTCATTTCCTCATCAAACATGCATGGCGAACAAGGCATCTGCTAGTCACTAAGGAGACGGTGGTCAGTCCTCACCCCTGACTTCAGGGTCCGTCCTCCGGAAACAAACATCAGCAGCCCCATCCTTACCTGCAGTCAGGTGGACAGGTGGGGGCACAGTGCTCTGGGCACAAGGTCATGGAGAGCCCTCCTTACAGTCTCTGCGCTTATCATTGCCCTGGCACATTGACCTCTCTGCAAATACGTGATTTAAGTAAGTGAAGGAATTGAAGCAATAAGATAAGGAGCTATTTTCCAGGGCACTTACCTGCTAACCTGGCTCCCCTGACTGGAGACCAAAGATCTGAAGATACGCTTTGTATGCACTCTGACAGCCATAAACCAAGGAGCACAGTGGTGGTGAGTTTGGACGGACAGAGGGGTGGAGTCTAGAAAATGTAGGTGGGAAGAACACCCATTCTATCTTTACGTTATGTCTTCAGGTGTAAATGTAGCTTGCCAATCAGGAGCTTCCTTTGACACAAGGAGTGAAATCCAGATTCCTTTTTATTGCTGCAGCCACCGCTGATCTCACTGCAGCTGTGTAAGAAAACAAACCACTGCCTTACCAGTAGTCTCAGTTGAACCAATTTTTTTGAACCAGTCAACATGTATATTTTTATTATGACAAAGAAACTACCAGTAGTCCTGTACTTAATAAAATGCTGGGGATAACAGCTCCTAAGTGATTGTTGGGCACCATCTCCATCACACACACGCACACCCGTCTCTATGAACAATTTCAAATTTAAACAGGTTGATAAATTCAATTTTCTGTCATTTTATGTAGTTCTGGATTCCTATGTTGTTTGGGAGCCACTGGCTTAAGGAATTAAGATTCTCATCAAATGAACAAACTACTGAGAATGTCTTTCCAACATCAAAGCCAGTCTTTATTTCCAGGAAGTTCTTCTGGTTTAAAGGCCGGTGTTTGTTGTTCTTTCTGTTTGTTATCTAAGATATCATAAAAATACCGTTGTGACCACTGCAGGACTGACTTGCTCTCTTCTGATTTCACAGTTCCCTGGAGATCTCTCTTCCAAAGGGCAGTGCAGTTTCCTGGGCTCAGCGGATCCAGCTGGGATAAGCTTGTCCCTGGGCCGCTGTCCTGCCTCTCCTTTGGTTATCAAGAGCTCTCTGGCCAGAGAGGGGTGGTTGGCTTTCATCTCCATGCATATTGGCCTCCGGAATGTTTAGCTTGAGGGAAAAAAGAAAAAGGTCAGCTTCACATGAGGCCAGATGATCTCAGCAATCGCTTCCCACAAATGACCTGGCAGTGACTTCAGCTTTCACTTTTCTTATGACTGCCTTGTTTGATAGCAGCCACATTCCACATGAGCTAATCAGCAACTGCAGTGAGTCTCGACACCAATGAGACCTCTACTGAGGTTGGAATCCCTCCACTTTCTGCGTCTTGTTGTCTGACTTCAGAGGGTGCAAACCCCAAATGGACCCTGGCAAAGCTGCTTCCTAGGCCCCGATTTTGATCTCCATGATGTTTTAGGAGGAACTATGAGTCAACATTTAAGAAAGACAGATTTTATATGTACATCTAGATTTCCACCTTCTCCTGGAAATGGTGGAAATCTAGACTAGATCCAAATTTCCCTGGTGCCACAATTGGCCAAGTGCAGTATCTGCTACCCTCTTTAGGGGACACCTGTGCTCACTTTCCCACAGTCCCCAGCATGCCCACAGTTGTCCCCTGAGGAGGCCAAGTGTCTCTTCCTAAGCATGATGCTTCTTATGTCTGCTTTTCTTACTCCCAGTATGCATTTCTCCTTAGGACTGTTCTGGTCCATGGAAGTGTTTGAGCTTGCAACTGCTACTCCACATAGCATTTTATTCATAAAATCTTAGCTTTGGGAGTTTTTGTAGGGATAATCCAACTAAATGGCTAATAGTATTTTATTAATAGCATTGATTTCCCTTTACCCTGTCCCAGTTAAATATGATTTCTTTCCCTGTCTTTTCCTGGGAGCAAGCTGGTGTCGTCGACATTGCCTTTCACATCTGACAGAGGACTTTGTTCATAGAAATCATTCCATCTACGTCAGGCAGGTGAGATTTGCAGGACACTTGATATTTCACAGTGGGCTTTCCACATGTATGAACTTGTTGAAATCTCTGGATAACTCTGAAAGGGGGATTTTTATCATCTCTAGGTCCCAGATGGGACACTCAGGGGGATAGTAACTTGTCCAAGGTCACACAGTTAGTGAATGACAGAGCCCAGTTTGAAATCTCTCTATGTTATTGTTAGGTCAAATAAACAAACAGGCAAATCTGACCTGCCCACAAGAAATTTCCAGCTGGATATCTTTAAAGACAAAGACTGTGAGTAGTGTTAAAAACAAGGCAAAGAGGACAGTTACTACTCACTAGAACAGTTACTAATCACTATGAATGGTTTCTGGGTTTGGAGGCTATTGTGAGTTTTCAAAGAGCTGGCTGAGTTTTGGTATAACCTAAAGTACATTCATTCCACTTTCTCCAGCATCTTACCCTGTGTACTTTCATTGGCGAATCATTATTTGATGGTGTGAGATAGAGGCTGCTTTTCATGTTTGGAATGGGTCGCAGAAGTTGCCATTAAGGTATCTTTTTCTGGTTAGCTCTATACTTGGTTGCCAACAGGTGGTGAGAATAAACTGACTTCACAGTCACTGCCCCTCTTTAGCCAGTTTAAAGCGTTGATGGAGAGGTGAGTGTTGGAGGGCTGAGTTCTGGTGCGTACTTATCTGACACCTGTTTGGTCGTCCATCCCCTTCCATCAGAGGAAAGTTCGCTCTCACTTGCCTGTTTCCTGCTGTGCTTCATCCGTCCAGAACTGAGCTCTCGCCAGCTCACCTTCCCAGAGCTGTCGCTCTGGCCCCAGCCTCCAGCAGCACCTCCTCTGCCCCTCACTCTGGGAGCAGGTTTGCTGTGCCACAATCATTCCGTGCCATACAGGTCCCCCCTTATCTTCAGGATGACTCGGTTGCTTCCTTGGAGACCATTTCCTACCAAGACTCTCTGCTCTGCTGTATGATTTCTGTTTCATGTAGTGAAGCCATTTTCCCTTCCTTTTGACATTTCAGAAATGCCAGTTGACATGCTAAATTGACATTGTCCTTTTTTGCTAAAACAATTTACAAGAGGTATGCTTCTTTCCAACTCCTGCTTTCCCTGGGGATTTTCATGTACACATTGGAGGACTTTCTCTTCTCACATGAAGATGACATCTGCAACACTTTATTAAAAAACAAACAAACAAACAAAACACTTAGCATTCTAAAGGAGTTTGTAAGAATGTCTTTAAAACAGGATATATACGTCTATTGATGAGTTTCAAATATTTGAAATATGTATTTTGCCAAATGTATTTAAAAGAGGGAAACAAAAGTGATTCTCTTCCAATTTGTGACCTAATTCATTTCTAGACAATGGTTTTAGATAGCATCATAAAAATGAGGTGGCTTAATCAATGCTTGCGTATTTCTTCCTGAAAACTGAATTTGTACCAACCGATTATCCTGCAGAAGAGAACAAGTCATCCATTTGAACGTTCTTTTTGATTTCTATCTCAATACTTCAAAGAAAAGTCATGTTCTTGCACGAATCCTTGGAAACACTGGATTCACCCAATCTGATCATGCATTCCTGCCATCGAACAGGATTCTAAGGACTCACTCATCACCTGTGCTGGCCCCTGTCCTTTGCTCAGCCCAAGCGCCATCCTGCAGCCCTCATCCACTGGGACACTGCTGTCCCTAAAAATTCAATCGTGGAAGGAATTACCATAAAGCTCTTTGAAAATGTGGAGAAGAGTTGGCTGGAAGTCATATGCATAGATATTCACATCTAGACTAAAAGGGAAGCCATTCTCTAGCTGGGACTTTTTACAATTGCAGTGACTTCAACAAACATAGCATTTTAGTTAAAAAAAAAAAAAAACAAAACTCTGTTGCCTTTTGTTCACCATTGAAACTACATTTAGGATTATCAAGTAGAACGACAAATTCTAAAGGGGAAACATGAGTTTCAGAATTTGTTGTTGCAAGCTGACATTCCAAAGGCAACGAATGACGAAATGGAATGTTCTGTAGGACGTGGTGTCACTGGGCGATGTCTGTGGGCTGCTGTTTATCCTGCTCAGTGTGAATCGATCCCCGTGGATTGTGGGCCTACCTCTCCATTCTCGCCTTCCCCATTTCTTTTATCTCGTTTCTTACCTTCCTATCGTTCCCTCCCTCTGTTTCTCTCTCTTGACCCCCTGTCAAGCCATAAGAATTGAGGTAGAGTTAAGGAAACAGTCCAAAGAAGACGTTGATCTGGAGTGGGGGATGTAGCAGGTGGGGCCGCATCCCTTCCGGTTGGATCTGCGAGGGTTTTGTCTCCTTTGTGACCAGTAAAGGACGCCAGGAGTGATGCTACGAGACATCTGAGTCTAGGACAGAAAAGATAAGGCAGTTTCCACGTTGCTCTCTGAGCAGCTCTGTCAAGGTCCCCCTGTCCCGATGCCATCGTATTGTGAGGAAGACCAAACTGGTGCAGGTTGAGAGATCACGTGGAGAGGCCCTGGGACCCATGAATGGGGAGAGACAGAGAGACAGAGACAGAAAGAGACAGAGACCAAGAGAGACAGAGAGAAAGGCTGGGGGTCTGGCCAGCCCCCATCTGCTCCACCTGTTCCAGCTCCCGCGGCACCTGACTGCAGCCACACAAGAGGCCTTAAGTTAGAAACGCCCCACCAAGCCCTTTTCTAATTTCTGACTGCCAAATGCGCAAAATGCCACGTGAGCAAAATGGAATGGTTACTTCCACCCCCTGAGACCTGGGGGGATTTGCTACACAGAAACGGATACCCAGGACAATGAGCTTGATGAATTGACTAAGAATCAAGCGGTGTGGGGACCTGGCATGGTTTTCCTTGTGTGACTTCGCACAAGATCCTTACTCCACGTGCGGTTTATTTCTTATTTATAAGCATTTAATTTCCTTTGTTTTTTTCCACATGTTTCTGAAATTTTCATTTCATTTTATTTCTTAGTCACAAGCATTTCCCAGAAATTTCTTATTTATAAGATCAAAAAATTCATTGCTATCTCTTCTTACAAGATTGTCGTAATTTACTTGAAATGAGATAAGGTACCTCTGAGAAAAGTAAAAATTGTTACATAATACAACAGTATTTTTAAATTTCCACCAATGGAGAAACAATGGAGTTGAGTAGAGGTGTTTAGGTAGATGACTTCCGAAGAAAACTGAATGAAAATAAATTCGGGGCATCATACAAGAGGTGGCATCTTATGCTAACACCCCATTTCCATTGATCTCTGTTTACCTACAGCTATATTATTATTACTGCTGCTATCATTACTGTTACCATGGTTCTGAGAAACAGTAAAGTGGCCCTCCAGCCAGCCTATCTGGCTTCTATCCTGGCTGTATGGTTACGAGCATGTGATGATGGGGAAGTTACCCAATAAATGTGTTATTTAATAAATGTTGCTTATTCATGCCGCTGCCCCTCCTGTAAGATTTTCAGCTGCCATTGTCCTTCTCCCTCCACCCTCCCCACTGCCCTTTGACTAGCTCAATCTTATTTGTCTGCTAGTGCACAGCTCAGAAACCGTGCTGTTGAGTGATTGTCCCAGGGGTGGGGCCTTGCCCCCCAGTCTCTCCTTCTCTGTGACTTGTGCAGCACTCATCTCTCTAAGCGCTTCCTCTGACGTGTTGTCCATTACTGACTGACTGTCCTGTTACCATGGCTGAAGTGTGGCCTTTTAGGGAAGAGAGCATGTCCTGTGTTGGTTTCCATCTGCCACAATCTAGTGCCTAATACAGCGTCAGGTACAGAGAATGAAAAGAAAAATGGGTGAATCAGTGAATGAGTGAATTATACATTTGCTTTTAACAAATAATGCAAATTTGGAAAGTGTAGGAGGCAAGCTACTTCTAAACTGCGTATATGCCGTGTAAACGATCCTTTTCTTATGAATAATGTGGCAGTCTGCTTGATTTGCCACAGGTTTGAAAAGCTGCAAGGGTCTGGAATTTTAATGGAAAGTTTTGTGGCATATTTCTAGCCTCCTTCTTCTCTAGGCAGCACAATCTGATAATTATGATTTAAATGTTCCTATGTTTTGTGAAAGGCAACGTATGCAGAGGTGGATTTTCCATGAAGCTAGAGAAGCTTTGGGCCTCACAATGAGTCCGTGTGGTCGTACGCTGTGAATATTTTTAAAAGGGACATAACCACACTGGTTAAGATGTGTGTCAACGATGCAGTCTCAGTTGGAGGGACACTCCAGCAATTTTTGAGACCTGGCGAAGGGGAAGTTAAGAATATATCATTTTAATAGCAAGGTGAGAAGCCACTTTAGAATGTTTCAATAGAGTAAGAAATTCCAGACCTCTGATTTTGTAAATTTAAAGGGTACCTTTTCTAGTCATCTTTAAACTTATTGGCAAAAAACTGGGAGGGAAAATCAGATAAAAAATCAATAGAATATGAAACAAAAACAATAAGAGATGAGCAGAGACCTCAATAGAAATTATTTTCACATTAAATCACTTTTATAAAAAATTTTTGTATCGCACTGAAACGGTAATTTACTAAAAAGGAGAAGTAAGTTTCTCATAGAAGTATTGAATGGTAATTTAAAGTTAATTACTCTACAAGAAAATATAAGAAGGCCTGAAATTTTTACAGTTTATCGATGAAAGAAGTTGATAAAGGCTTTGCAAATTTGACAAGAAATCTAAAAAATGTGTTGATATTATTAACATGGCGTTATGAAGCCGGAAGGAATGTTTCTGAGCTGTGACCAGTAAAAAATAGTCTTGTTGTACTAGAGGGAAGACTCAATTATCTTTTCACTATCTCTAGAAAATTATGATACAAAAGTCATTGCCATAAAGAGGCAGTCAAAGAGTAGGTAAGTAAAAAATGTGAGAAAGTGGCCTTAGATACATCAGGTAGTTAATTAATCAAATATAATGGATTCTTCTGGAATTTGTCATGTTTGTGGTATCTGTCAGATTTATAACATTTATCATTTGTTTTTATTTCTCTTTCCCGATACATCTTGATTTTTGTGTATGTATTTTGTATTCTTGTTCCTAAAGTGGAACCCATGACTGTGTAAGAGTCAGGCCTTCACATGCTGCACCTGCCCGCCAGGTAACTATTTCCCTTGATGCCCTATTTCACGTCTCTGATGTTTGTGCTCCCAGTGCACTTCTAACACCACAAACATGAGACACGTCACATCACTACACACATCATCTCTGGTTAATTGATTTTTAATTTTAATTTGAACCTGTGTGAAAAATCTTTCATCTCTCTTCTAAGGGAGATTTCCACTTTTATGAGTGTTGACTACATTTTTTTTTTTTTTTTTTTGAAGACAGCTGTGATCAAGGAGGAAAGAAGCAAATGTCACAGATGGACATTGGGTTGACACGGATTTCAAAGGATGCATGTATCATGGGAACTTGGGGACTGGGCCGTTGTCTCAGTTGCATGGCCAGTCAAACTCTCCAAGAGCTCAAGGTACAGGAGATGCTGTTTTTTGCATCTCCCCTGCCCACTTAGCATATTAATTTGGCGCCTGTGAGGCCAAGAGCTCCAGACTTCAGGGACCCAGGGTTTTGTAAGGAGCAGTTTTTCTCAGCAAGGAATTGAAGCTGTAGTAGAAAAGAAGTGATGAGAGTTGGAGTTCTTTTGTAGGCAATCGTGTCATTTGGTGGGGTCCGGTACGCATTCCTACATGAGATTCTGGCTGTTGCGGTGGAAGCTGAGTTCCTGTCGTGGACGGGAAATACCCAGCAGGTCTTTGTACGATCAGTAGCCTTTCAGCAGTGAGCTGTTTTGTCTTGAAACAGTTGGACTGTTTTCAGCCACGTGCTTAAGTACATTGTGGAAAGAAGAGGCTTAGTCATCATTAGGGAATATAGACATTATTTCCCTCCAAAGGACAACTTGAGCTGGATTGTTGCACAACTTGTTTTCCCATTGCCCCCCACCCCCCAATTTTCCAGACTCCTGTGACAGTGACACAGATCTCTTTTTCCTCCTCTTGACTTGCTGTCTTCACTTATCTTCCGGGACAATCTTCTCATTTCCCCCCACTTTGCCTGTACTACTCATGGTCCCAAACACCATATAGTGTGGGTGAGCCCTCAGTGTTTGTCCATACTTTCCGGAAGTCTAGAGCTGCATATGCAGCTACCTACTGGGCATGTCCTCTGGACACACATCTTAAACCTCACATGTCACAAACACAGCCCTGGTCCTGCCTCACCAGCCACTCTTCTCAGAGATGTGCCCACATGAATAATCACCTCCATTGCTCCAGATGCTTCAGTGACCATCTCGGACTCGTTCTTGGCCCTTGGCTTTCTTTCCATCTCGTATCCACTTCGTGAGCAAATTCAGTCGACTTGACATTCAAAACATATCTGAACGCCCGTCGCTGTTCCTGGACCTCTCTGGTCTAAGCCGTGAACAACTTCTCCTGATTATTGTGACGGCCTCCTGACCTTTTGCCTCCAGCCGTTATGTTCTGTGCTACTTATCCTTTGCTGTGTAACAAATTGCCCCAAACTTAGAACCACCAACATTTATTACCGGACAGTTTCTGGGGGACAGGAATCTAAATTTGTATCACCTGATGCCTGGGGCAAGGGCTGCCCAGGTTGCAGTGAGGCTACAGCCCATCTAATGGATCAATGGTGAGAATTTGCCCCCAGGCTCACTTGCAGGGTTGCTGGTCACATTCAGGTGCCACAGCTTGAGGGACGGAGGGTCTGCTCCTTGCCCTCAGCTCCACGGCAGTGGTTTCCCCTCAGAGTGAGTGAGCAAGAGAAGAGAGAGCCCAGGATGGAAGCCCAGTCTGCATAGCCCCGTCTCAGGAGTGGCCTGGCAAGTCTTCAGTTTGTGAAGAGTCAGCCAGTGAATCCAGGCCACACTCAAGGAGAGAGAGAGAGAATCACACAAAGAAATGAACAGCAAGCGATGGGGTCATTAGTGAACCAACAAGTGTATGCTGCAGTCTCAATATTCTTAACAGGGTGATGGTTGCTGTGTTGAGAGCTAAAGAAATGCACATTACATGTTCCTCCCCTAAGAAAGCTAATAATCGACCATACATTCAAAATAATTTAAATAATTAAAATGATATGAGAAAGTATATATTTTCTCTTGGTATATTAATCCAGTCAACATCTAATGCATGTCTGTTACAGACAGTCTAGATTTCTAAAGTTGGGCTGCCCGCTCTCACGTGTGCTCTTAGCTGTGCAAGCTGACCACTCAGTTGTACTTTACGATGCTTTGGGGACACTTAATTCAGGTATGCTGCTACCAAGTGGCACCCTGATTTGGACTTTGTGGCTTATTTGCTACGCTTGAGTTGGAGGGGCATCAAAATCTTGAATAAAATGGCCTATGGAATCTACACTCTTTTGGAATTAATTTAAACCAATGCATACTGGTTTTATTTTCGTTGCTGTGTTGTTGTTTCTTTGTTTTTAGTTTGAGAATGTATTAAGGTATTCCAGGATATGTTGAGAAAAGTGGAACTTGTTCTCTGGGTTTACGAATCTGTGTGTTATACGATCATTGCAAGTTCAAGTCTATTCCACAAGGCACAAACGCCCTCAGTGAGGTTTCCACACGCTTTCCAGGCAGTGTTGGTGAAATTCAGGCGCTACTAGGGGCCGTTTGGCAAGGAAGTCAGAGCCGCCCTGAGCCTTTCCTAAAAACCCTCTTTATGGAAAGTCCCTTCCTGCTAATGTCCCTTAACTCCTCTCTGTTCTCTATATTTCATAGCAAAACAGAAATAGAAAGAAATATTCAAATGACAATGTCATGCTGCTTCGTAGACCTTCTGTAATGACAGTTCCCTAGTTAGTTATCAGTTAAATTCTGAGTATTTTAAAGGGAGGACATGGATTTGTGCTAGTTTATAATTAATTATTAAACCTTCACAGTAAATATTTTTCTCCTGGATTTCTTAGCAGTGGATAAATGGGCTCCAGCCTCAGACTCAGCTTTGCTGCCAATTCAAGATTATTAGAAAATAACTTTTAAAGAACATTGAAATCAAACAGCACACAATTCAAGAAATGAAGGGATTTTGATAAAGGGAGGGTTGGTATCAGAGAAGGAAGAAATTGCTGTGATAGGCGTTGTTAGGAAGGTTTTCCTATGGAAGTGAGATTGGCGTGTGTCTGGCTGGATAGTAGAGAACTGGGATTTCCTGGAAGGTGAAAGCACACATATGTGCAAACCACGCACACGGGACAAGCTGCCAACTTCGTGGACAACCTGAGGATAGGTGTGTCAGGGTTTTCGTTGGTGCCGGGAAGGTTGGTAGGTCACAAAGATGAACCCAGTTTAGAGGGACTCACAGCCATTTATAATTCAATAAGTATTTATTAGGTGATGGCTGTGATAGCTTCCGGGGAAGCGGTGGCCAGCAAGTCACATAGGGCCCTTGCCCCACACATGGCAAAAAACACACAAGGTACTAGACCTAATAGGACACAGAGTGAGGCAGAGGGAATGAACTTGACGAAGGGCGGAAGGGCCTGTCTGAGCAGGCGAGCGGCTATATTCTCCAGGGCCCGGTGGCTGCTGAGTGGTGCAGGGGCTTGGATGAAAGCAGGGATTCCAGTTAAGAGCTGCTGTTGCAGGACTGTAAGCAATGATGGGGCTTGTCCCCAGTGGCAGAAAGGGAGTGAGAAGTGGTCGGATCCAGGATCTATTCTGAAGACAGTGTTCCTAGTTCTTGCTGATAAACATGGAGTAAGAGAATGGCCTCAGGTGATTCTCTCTGCCCTGAGGGACTGGGTGAAGGTGTATTATTTGCTGGGATGGAGACGACTGAAGAAGTAGCATTTTTACAGATATCAGGAGTTCAGTTATGGACCTATGGGTATGATATTTTAAGTCCTATTTGCTAGGCAATTGGATACAAGTGAACACAACATGGTGAGTGACGGGTGAAAATTAGACATACTTAACAGACCAAAACCTGAGGTTAGGCGTGATGTATTCAGAGCCATCAGATCCAACCACGGTCCAGAAATGTCTATTAGTTTCCTGCCATATGCAAAGCACTGTCCTAGGCCCCATGGGACAGTTGGGAAGCCTAACGGAGTAGGCGTGGGAGGTACAATGAAGCAAGTCAGACACAGCTCCGCTCCATGCTCCATTTGAGAACATTAGACTCTGTCAGTGTGGGGGAGAGGGAGATGCCTCGTGACTGGGAAAGGCGTCCTCAGGTAGGATTCGGGACAAGCCTGGCGGACTGGGTAGAGTTTTTACAGCGGTTTTAAAGGATAAGACTTCTTTGAATGAACAAATCACTTTAGCAACAGTGCAGTTTGAGGATCTGCTTCTGGAAAGGTAGGTGGACTGGCAGGAATGCAGGTTGCTCAGCATTTGCAATGGTGGAGTAGGTGAGGGAGGGGGCATGGGGACAAATCATTGAGAGCTTTGACGTCAGACAAGGACTTCACATTTTTTTCTGCACATAAGGAGGAGCCAAAAGGCTTTATGGCTAGTGGAGTACCATGATCACGTTGCTTTGGAAAACTCAAAAGATGAGCCCCGGTGTGGAATACATTGTTCCCACATGACTACTTGTTAGCATATACTGTGGTTCAACATTGTGCCTTTCCAGACCTCGAAATGGCCCAGAAAGAGGAAAGGCAGAAGAAAGTAGACCCACAATGTGTGGGGCGGGGGGAAAACCGGGCCCTCTTGGTAGTTGGGCTGGAGCGCGGACCGAAGATTTAGGGTCCAGGGGAATATAACCTGAAGTTGTTATCGTTTGTTTCTCCTATGATGAGTCTGTACCATTGGATAAAGGAAATGATGACGATATCACGACATGATTTAGGTCAGGGATTCTCTGAAATAAACCATTCACTGGAGAAACTTAAACAAATAGGAGCATAATTTTCTTAATTTTTTTTCAAGCTTGTTGATAGAACTTCATTACACGTGACACTCACCTTTGCACCACCATTTTACTTTTTCATTTCTTGTCTTTCCTTTCTTTTTCTTTCTTTTCTGAGCCTAAGCATTGGATGCACAGTTACTTTTACACATGAATCGGTCCAATTTGCCTTCAAATTCCCAGTCTTTTCTCTTCAGTTTATTTATCTGTAAAATCAGCAAAGTGGTGATCTTCTTGGAAGGACTGATGTGATTCCACGACCACTTACCTCAGCCTTTCAGCTTTGGCAAAAGGGCCATGATAGGATCATTTCCTTTTAAATATTCTTTAATGAACATAATTCTCTCGGGCAAGAGTGGGGTGAGAAAAGAGTGAGAAAGGCAAGAGTGGCAACAGGCCACATTGACTCCCTTTTCAGATTACTGTTTACAAAAACCTTCCAAGTAGATACTGCAGGAGCTCAGAGGGGAACTGACACTCAGAGGTCGGGAATGTGTCCCCCACACACAGCTCATTAGTGACGGGGAAGGAGGTCTGAAACGATTGCAGATAAGTTAACACGTCACCTCTGCATAGATATCCTTGGATCAAGGTAGCCTTCATGTTGACTGAATTCTTCCCTTGGAAACTCTTAGGGAACGCAGGCTCCCACATTGGAAGAACGGTGTTTGCCTTGGCACAGCGACCTCCGACAGGATTTCACACTGGGCAGTCCACAGTCACTCGTGAGTCCAGAGCAGAAGTTGCATTCTTCCTCCAGTTTCAGGCTGCTTTCTCTCTACCTGCCTTCAAATCTGTGTCATTATGGAAAACAATCTAAGGAATGTATGACTCATGACCTATGAAGGTGATCTAACTGAGACCGAGGGAAAGAAAGGAAGGGTCTCGCCCTGTGGGCAGCGATGGAATTTTAGGGGCCAGAAGAGCACGTCACAGGTCACGCCTGACTTTTAGGCAAGAACACGTTCCCTTACAGCTGAAGGAGTGGATGTGAGACAACAGACAAACCAGCCATTGTTTGGAAAGGTGCCCATTGCCAGAAAGGGAGTGTGGGTTCTTTGTTTCTTCACAACTTTTGATCACCAAGATGTGTGTTCAGTTTTCATGACTTTCGTTTGGAAAGAAATGAATGAACAGCAGCAGAAGCCACATTACAGAGTGAACTCTTGTGGGTCTCCGATGTGATCCCCTTAGGGCATCTGTGTCCAGATGCGGTGAGGCTGTGGAATGCTGTTCCTTGAACACAGGCCTGCCCGGGCCTCCTGTGTGGCTGCTGTGCTACTCACAGCCTCATAGCAAGTCTTCCTTTTCCCTGTTTTCCAATCTCTGGGGCTGTTCTTGTTTGAACACAAAAGCACTCGAACTCTATGTATTGTTTATATCATCTGGGGTCCTTAAAGGAAACAAAAGTCAGGCTAGATGACTCGAATGAAGACACCTCAGTGAAGCAATGCCTCCCGTGGGTGCGGGTAGAGCTAACCCTCACTCACCTGGAGAGACTGTCCTCACTGCTGGCTCCCTGGGGCCCACAGATCCTTTGTATTTGTTATTTTAAATATTAACGATTATTTTCACAAGCAATTGACAGGAGTAAGAAGAAAGGCGTAGTGAAGAGTAACTTTATCTGAATTGTAAGATGAATTTTAACAGAGAAAAAACTCTGTCTGTGAAGGAAATTCTAAGATGCAACCATTGTAAAAGATGAAAGAATTTGGTCACGCACGTTTTACCAAAATGAGAATTCTCCTTGGAGAATACAGTCGTTTCTCTTTGTCCTTGAAAGTTGTTAAGAGAGTATATCTTAAGTGTTATCACCACAGAAAAGAAGGTCGCTCGTTGAGAGGATGGAGGAGCTAACTGACTGTGTTGTGATCATCAAATTGTAGGGTATACGTGTATCGGGTCATCACGTTTACATCTTGATCTTACACCTGTTTTACGTAAGTAAGACCTCAGCAAATCGGGGGGTGTGTTGTGGTAGGCAGTCTACTAAAGAGCCACCCACAACCAGCTCCCTTTGCCAGCACTCGTGCACGCGTGTCACCCTGTCTCTACAGGGTGGGCAGCCCTCAGCGACCAGCTTCTAGGCCTCAGAGCACGGCAAAGGGGCCGGGGGCTCAGCGACATCATTAGCTCACAAGTCCTGCCGGCATGCTCTCCTGCCTTGCTGCCGCTGCTTGGAAGAAGCCAGCTGTCATGATGTGGGGCGCACATGGCAAGGAGCTGGGGATCGCCTCCTGCCACAGCCCACGAGGAACCGAATTATGCCGACAACCACTTGGAAATGGCTCTTCCTTGGCTAAGCCTCCTGGTGACGACAGCCTGGCCACCACTGGGCTGCAGCCTGAAGAGTCCCCATGGGGGAGGGTCCTGCTGGACTTCCGGAGCCAAAGAAACTTTGAGTTTAGAAATGTGCATTGACCCAGCCCCTTAGTTTGGGGGTAATTTGTTATGCAATAATACTGTGTTTCCCCCAAAATAAGAGCTGGCCAGACAATCAGTTCTAATGTGTCTTTTGGAGCAAAAATTAATATAAGACCCCGTCTTATTTTACTATAAGACTGGGTCTATATAATATAGTATAATATAGTATAATATAGTATAGTATAATATAGTATAGTATAATATAGTATAATATAATATAATATAATATAATATAATATAATATAATATAATATAATATAATACTGGGTCTTGTATTAATTTTTGCTCCAAAAGACGCATTAGAGCTGATTGTCCGGCCAGGTCTTATTTTCGGGGAAACATGGTAGATAAGTGATCTTTATTGGGGCATACTTCACATATAATAAAATTCACCAATTTTCTGTGTATAATTTTCTCAAAGGCATGTGTGATATAAACATATTCACAACCAACCTACAGAACACTGCGTCACCCCCAGATTTTCTCCTGCTCCTCTCCCAGCCCTTGGTAACTAACACGATGATTCTTGAGTTTAAGACAATTCATCTAGAATGTCATCCAAAGCCTTCTAACCTGAGATTTCACTCGCACATCCATTTGACTATCACAATAAGAGTCTAGTGTGCCAATCTCCGTCCCTTTCTTCTACCTCCTGGTTGGTAAGTGTGGGTGGCTTGCCTCTGTCCATTTTCTTCCTTGCCATTCGGGACAGAAAGTGGACAGTTCTAAATCCTCAGCCATGGCCAGTGATTGCCAGTGAGGCCCCAGGACGTGTCTCCAGTCTCTGGCATCTTCTTGGCAGACTGTGCGATCCTGTGGGAGCAGCAGGAACACTGAGGGATGAACACGTGTATCACAGTCGCCTCACCTTCCAGGGCCTCCATAATTCCTCCACATCACTTTGTCTCCATTTTTCTGTCAGCGTTGTTGGGAATCATTGGGGGAAAGGGTGAACGATGATGAAGTCACCTCTAAGATTATGAACTAGCCAAACATTTTCAGAGAGAGGAAAAATGAGATCACTAAGATCCCAGAGTGAGTCTTGTCTGCTACAAAAATTCAATGGACCTATATGGTAATTAAAGAATTAAGTAAGTTTTATTCTATTTTCAAAAATAAATATAGTTTACCTTTGGTTTTTGGAAGATCTCCAAGTAAGGATAAGAGTCATAGGTAATATTTAAACTATTTTTAAAAACCTCCAAAGCTCAAACTGCGTCCAGTGACTCCTGGTGGTTGAATGTGAAGGAGGCACGTGAGATCCCCAGGGACCCGCAGTGGCCGGGAGCCTTTCCACCCTGACAGAAGGGACCAGGTGAAGCAATGGTTTAGTGCAGGAGCCAGTGAGAGGTGTGAGTGTGGGGAAAAGGCCTCTGGAACTGAGTAACTGGTCAGGAGCCCAGCCGTGGCCTTGGGCGAGGATCAAAGCAGGGAAGAAACTCCCGTCATCTCTGACCTCCTTCTAGGCCATCTCTCGTGCCTTCCCTTGTCCAAACCAAACCAGCTGGGGCACCTGCTAGGGCTGCCCAGGGCAGGCAGCTCAGAGGAGGGATCTGGGCAGCGATGTGTCAGAAAGAGCCTATACACGCTTCTACTGATTTCTTTTCAATCTGTGTATGTTGAGCAGTTTTCTGGATGGGTACATGTGAGCACACCCCGCTGCTTTAAATTGCTCTCACTCTTCAGCAGAGATGAACTCTATCAGGGAAGCAAGTCCTGGTAAAGGGGTGGCCTTTCTTCTGAGCCTTGAGGGACAACAGCACACATCTCTCTGTGTGAGCAGAAACCGCAGCCCAAGGGGCAGTAGCTGGGTTGGGTGTGTGTGTGAGAAAGAGGGGCTGCATTGGGGTGCAGTGGGCAAAGCGTGTAACTGGAAATGTGACGTGGGCCCAGGCTGCAGGAGCCGTGGCATGTCTCTTCAAGGACCTTAGTTTTTACCAGGTGAGACTCGTTACCTAAGGGACCCCTTTAGTAGCTGGTGCCAAATAGGTACTCAATAAATACATCTACTAAATTAGATTAAACTTGTGAGGAAGAGAATTCATGAGCCAAATCTGCATGTCTTTTGTTTACTTAGATATTTACCAGCAAAACAATTTGGAGATCTGAGGCAATTTTACAGATACTTTTAGGACTGATGACCCGCGATTTAGGAAACAGTTCTTTTAGGCCTGAACGAGCTATATGGAGTTCAATTAAGTGATTGTTCAGGCCTATTTGCCTCCTTAGACAAAGGCTAACCTCATGTTATGCCATGCGGCATACTCTAACTTGTTGTTCAAAATGATAGTTTGTCTTTGAAAGATCAGCCTGGCTTCCAGTTGTAGTTCAATGTATCTTCATATGGACGTGTTAACAGGATTTTTCATACTCACAGAAATTATTTCCACAGTATTAATTCAATAGTTCTATAATTGTGATTTTCTGTAGTTAATTCTCTAGTGACTTCTCCTTTTATCTTTGGCCTTATCCATAATAAGAGAATGATTATGGGAGAATTGAACTCAGGGGAACTTCCACTATGGGAGGGATTTCTCCTGACTGCTTTGTTGTCAACTACATTTTTCTTCTACAAAACTGTAGAAGAAAAATTATGCTCCAATATACAGTTCTCATTATGCATTAGACGCCTCTAATATCCCTTACGGGATGCTATAATTCCACATATGCAGCTTGTCATCGGGTCATAAACATGGAATTATTTGGTCATTATTGCATAGTTATATCAAAATGCCCAGCAGGAAAAAAAAATGACATCCAATATTCACCCGGCGTTTAGACAAGACATTTTGTTTGCTGTGAAAGCATTAATAATTTGTTCAGGGAAGAGCATTTTTCAGTAGTGCTCTCAGATTGCCCATAGAAGATAACTCTCCCCTGTGGACATGCCTTGTACCACATGCCCTCCACTTGCTGATGAAATCGCATGGAGGGGCGGGCGGGCCGGTTATCTGGGAGGGACAGGCACCCTCCAGCCATCACGAGCCTGTGTGTCATTCTGGTTCTAACACACGTTGCTTCAAAGCTCGGCAATTGCAGTTCTTATTGACCATCTCAAAAGACTCCAGACGACGACAGGGTCCGTGTATCCACCTGAATGTTTTCTCTCCAGGCTTGGTTTTTAAATCAGGCATTAACATTTCTGTGTGGTGTGTGGGCTTAGACCTGTATGCCTACGTTCAGATTGACCCCTTGACTGAAGGTGTAATTCCTTGTCTTTGGGAGAACCTCCGATTCTTCAGAACCACATAGTTCACCACGCCTGTGCCTCGCTTTACCCGTGGTGGTTCGATGGGGAGGAATGGCAGGATGGGAGGAGGGAGTGGGTTTGGTAGATGGTATCATGCATGGGTTGTTGGTCTGTCTGTCAGCCAACTATGAGAACTATTTGAAATTTAGGAGATAAGGTGCAGCAAGTCCTTACACATCCCTGTTCCTGACAATGCACGTCCTCTTTCCTTGAGCGAGAGGACAAACACAGGTGGGACATTTACTACCGTCTCTGTTTCCCCCCGATTAGTTAGCCAAGACGGTTGTGGGGGCAGGACTCAGTGGTGCCAGGGGTGTGACAGCTGGGCCCAGACGAAGGACCTGCTGGGTGCGTTTCCCTCTGCTGGGGTACCCATTCTGGACTCCGAAACTCTTTACCGTCACCGAGGGGGCCACCTCTGCAAAACCATTGCGGGGCTTTCTCCAGGCACTCCCAGCTGCAGGAAGACACTTGCCCTGAGACCTTCAAAAGGTTTCCCCCTGGAAAGCCATGTTTTGAGCCTATTTTTAATAGGAGAAAGAGATGGATGTATTCTCTCCCACTCCACCTCCCAGTCTTTTCAAGGTCAATCTTAGAAGGGCACCACTTAGAAGGATGGGAGAGAAGGGAGCAGCAGCCTGTGCTGTGTCCTTACACTCTTCAGACCAGGAGCAGGATAACCCCCTGGGACAACACTCAGGGGGGTCCCACGGGTCCCGCTCCCCCAACTGTGTGCTTCCTGGCCTTTTGTTTGTACTCACAGGACTTGCTTTATTCTAATCATCTGAACATGTCTGTTTCCCCTACATACAGGGAGCACTGCCAGCTTAAGGGTTTTGCCTTATTTACTGTAGCACCTCCAGTTCCAGAACACAGCTTGCCTTTGGGTATTTACAGAACTCATGTTGTTTTTGGGGAAACAAAAGGGACATGGTAAAATGCGGTTTTTATCGATGGAATGGACACACGTGGGCTCTGGGTGAAATCCAAGCAACCAAAACCCAATAAAAGAATTTATTAGGTGTAAATACTAGAAGAGAAGAGAAGAGACACCCCATTTTTTTCCAGAGAAAGTGGCAAAAATACAGGCTGAGAGATAACCAGACCAGGAACGCTGGGCTGGGTGGCTGGAGAAGGTCTGTGAGCACTTAAGGGGAAGGGACAGTGTTGTCATCATCTACTGCCCCTCAATACAGAAGAAACAGGAAGATTATAAAGCAGGAGAGGAGGAGTGTGGGAAGGATTTCTCAGAGTGCTTCCAGGAGAAACTGATAAGGTAGCCAGTCCATTTCTGGAGGGTGGAATTGGACCAAATAATCATTGGATTAATGATAATTTACTACTTACCCAAACCCTGAAATTCTGCAATTGTTTTCTCTAGGTGAGAGTCCCACATGGAACAGATGAAGTAGAGATAATTAATAATCGCTGCCTCAGCGAACGTTTACTGAGCAATTATTATGTGCCAGGCACTGGTCCCATGGCTTTGCAAGCCTCAGCTCAGCTAATCCAGTCCTCCTAATTCCGCTCCAGTGTGAGCTATTACCACTCACGCCTTTTACAGATGAGGCATGTGAGGAATAGAAGGTTAAACCTCTTGCCCAAGGTCTCTGCCGGTGGATTGCCATAGGTGTTCTACAGGATTCTGAAGTATGCATGGTGACAATTGGAGTAAAGAAGGAAGCAAAAGCTTCCTATCACATCAGTTGATAGGACTAGGTTTGCATCAATCAACCTGTTTACCTAAGTCTAGCTGCAAAATGTATCCACTCAGAGTAACTCCGTCTTTACCTGTTGAAGTAGTGAAATAAGTATTATTGAGCTTCGTAAGCAGAATATCTCATCAGCGTACCCACCGGAAGCACATCCAACCTCCTCTTCTCTCTGGCCCAAGATCAAGTATCTACTAGCTCATCTGATTCAGTATTTAGGTTATTTGGTAGCAGGCACAATTTCTACTGGTGTTTTATCTTGGAGGAGTGGTTGTGTCGGTCCTGGGATTAGCATGAATAAGATAAGGATAGAGAGAACCTTCTGGAAGGTCAGGCCATGCATCTAGATACAGCAGATCTGGCTCTGGTCCCAGGCTTGCCAGCCTCACCACACAGCCATCCCATGTCCATCTGCCTTGGCTTGCGGCTCATTCCTTCCTCCCTGAGAGTCTGTGCACACGTCCCTTTCCCCTGGCGCTTCCTGACCCTGACTGTGCCTAGGGCTGCTCCTTGTCTTCCTCTGCTCCCTCAGGTGTCACCTCCTACAAGGGTTCTCTTCCCCTCACTGGCCGCCCTGTGAAACTACCTCTAATCCTCAATCACACTCTACTGCTTCTTTATTTCCTTCTTACCCCTTAATGTAGTTTGAAATTGTCATGTCTACTGTTTTACTTGTTTCTGATGTGTCACCTTGCACTGAAAGGTAAGCTCTGTAGAGGCAGAAGCTTTCCTGTCTCGTTTACTGCTCAGGTCCCAAGTGCAAGGGACGGTGTTAATGGTGTTACCTCAATAGACATTTAATGAATTTATAAATAAATGAATGCATGAAGTGGAGGAGGTGGCCCTGGTTAAAATAGGAGTGGAGGAAATGGTGTACTAGTCAAAGAACTCTCAAAAAAAAAAAAAAGAAGCTTGGATTTGTAATGTAATATAGGCCAATGTGGGGTGTGACACTGTCGTGATGGCCACATTCAAGCTATCAATGGCATAACAACTAGCTTGCACACTCCCCAAACATCTAAGTTAATTCTCAGAAGCCGGTCTTAGCAAGGTGCCCTGGACCAGGGACTAAGAGAAAGGTAACAGTAATCTCAGAAACAATGTGACATGGGACTAAATTCCACTTTTAACCAGCCCTCTACAGATTTTTTTGATGTCATGAGGAAAAGGATTTATGGAAAAAGAAGTTTTGCACAAGGGCTTAACAACATATTTTTAGAATAACCGATGTCCAAAAAAGGATACTTTTGAAAACAATGGGGGGTGCCAGTCACACAAGATACCGGGGCACCCATACCTGCAAACGGGGCCTTTCCTAAGCAGGTGACATAGGGTCACCCTAGCTGTAGCGAACAACTCAGGAGCCTGTCCTCCAGTAGCAGGACTCTGGAAGGGGATGACATCTCTCCTCTGGCTCGAGAGAGGTTAGAAGCAAAAGAGTGGACCCGTGTCACCACATGGGTGCGCTCGTAGAGCAGAGTGCAAGATTAGCTGAGGTGTCCATAAAGCAGTGGTGTGCGAGATGGCGGAGATGGAGATACCGGCATAATTGTAGTGACAGAAAGCCCCTCAGGTTAAATGCCTGTCAGGAACCAATAGTTGGAGCAAGGCACGATGGCTTACTTTACATGGAATCAACCTGGGTTGTCACGTGACACGGGGTCGAGAGAGAGGTGAGGCTGCGCGAGGCATAAGGGAATGTCCAGAGAGAATTAACAAGGGAGACACGCAGAAGCCCTGCAGCTAAGCTGTTTTCTCCTCGTGGTCGGGGGATTAAACTGGAAGATTTTGGCAAAGAGATTAAGGGAGCTTGCCCAAGACCAGCAAGCTGGAGGGGCTTAGGAGAGGTCGAAGACGAGATGCGCCCAGAGACAAAACCAGTGGAGAGCGTTTATCTGCCAGCCAGGCTCTGCGTTAAGCATTTTGGTTCATGAGAAATCTAGGAGGCATATAGTGCTATTCTCATGTTTAATATTCTACCATTCTCACTTTACATTGTTATTCTCATTCTATAGCTGGGACAGTAAACTTCGGAGCAAGTAAGTAACGTGTGCATCTGCATGGTTGGTTAGGAATGAAGCTCGGGGCCCCTTGGAAGCCTGGACGCTGGTCCAGTTGATGGAATGCATCCCAATACACTCGGACTCACGGACTTGTTAGGAAGCCTGGGTGCCCCGGGGGCCCTCCTTTCCCCCAGAAAAGCTCTGTGATTTGCTTTCATGGCCCATGGCCTATGAAATTCCAAAACAAGCCCCAGGGCCCTGTCAGTCGCTGGGGCTTGTTTCCTCTAGTCACCTCTGTTTCTCGGCACCACGACTACGCATGCTTTCTCTGTCATGGTGTGTCAGGAGCCAGAACCCCACTGCCTAGTGTGTCCTCCCTGGCTCCTCATCCCAAGCTGTATGAGTTTGTGGGAGAGCCAGAGTTACAGGGAAGGTCCTCATTCACTGCCCCCTCCCGCTTCCCCCCCCCTCCGCTGTGGGACACATGACAATTGCCTTCTCCACATCACATCCTCGATGGGCAGTAGCTGGTAGGTATGAAAGGGCTGGACTTGTACTGCTTGGGTTTCGGTACCGACTATCCTCATACCAGCTGAGTGGCTTTGGGCACATGCCTCAGCGGCTTGGTGGCCTCAGTTCCCTCTCGTCTTATATGAAGATAGTAAGAACGTCTCCCTCTGAGGACGATGACTGATACTGCATGTAAAGTTAGTAGCAGTGTGTGTCCCATCCTAACTGCTCTGTAAATGTAAGTTATTATTATCAGTAGCAAAGAAGGAAGTATAGTCTGCACCTTGAGTGTGTCCTTGGGCTCTGATTGTAACTGTTATTTTCTAAAAAAAAAGTGAGAGTTGCCAAATAAAACTTTTCTTCTCTTTGTATTGTATCAACAAACAAGTAAGGCTTATTGGCTTTCCACGTAAAACCCAGAGACAAATACTACTGCAGTAGAAATGTCACCATTCAAAAGGATTTAGATCTGTTAGAAAGCTCTTTTGGACAGCTCTGTTGGAAATACTCAGATGTCATGGGATTGTCACTTAAACCCAGTTTAAGAATCTAGAGAGAATCAATTTTGAGTGTGGAAAAACATCTCTTCCATCCACTTTCGATACGTGGGACTATGACTTGCTCTGCAGACTTGATCCTTCCCGCAACCCAAATGCAAGGCAGTGTAACTACCTCCAGCGAGGAAGGAGAGGGTCAGGGAAGTGAAGGGAATTGCTCTCCAAGTCGCCTGGCTGCTGAACAAGGAGAGCGCGGGGCCTCGAGGCGGATGCTGGAGCCCGGACTCCTACCGCAGCGCACCCTGTTGGCTGAATGCGGTGGGTGATGAGCAGGCAGTGTGTGAATGTTGGATGGGATTCTCTAAGTCCCATGAGCAAATCCCAGAAATCTGCATTATTCTTTAGAGACAGTTTGCTGAGAAGATATATGACTTTCTTTTCTTTACCTGACAGGTTTCAAATGTCTCAAATAACTTAAACGTCCAAAAGATATTTTCAGGAATTTGAGGAAACTGTTGGACTTCCATGAGTAACGGCCCTCTGGGAAAGGGCGGTGAGAGCCCCTTAGGCTTGCTCATGTGGAATCTGTGCCTACGGTTTTAGCAGTTTGGTGACTTCAGAGATGTGCAACCTCAGTCCTCCGTTGCTCGCTGCTGCAGAATATCATCTTTTCCCTCCATCTCTGCACATTTGCTCTCATCTTCAACAGGAGAAAATCCTGGAAATCCAGCATTGTTTGGCTCCTTTCTCACTAATCTGTGCAGGCTTTTCAGAAATCTCTCTGCCTCATTTGAAACAGGAAGTTTCAGCAGGCGGTTGTACAAATGGCATTGTATTATGTGGGATGTCACCTATTGTTACTGGAACAAAGACATCCTGAAATAAGGACAAAAGCTTACAATCTGCCAGAGTCCCAGACTCTTCAATAGCCTGGCATTGTGTCTGGGGAGTGATTGAGTGAATGGGGTCACTCCGAGAATACACCTAAGCTTCTGAAACTCTGCTATTATTAGGCTGCCAGCATTGAGCTACAGGCAGCCTGTGCAAATAGCATTTGTAGTAACTGCTCTGTCTGCTCTGCATTCATGCAAAACAGGCCCTTTCTACACAGATGTGGCCCCTACCTCTGTATAACGGGAGTAAACCTTTGGGAGATGGTCCACAACTCAGCCTCTGTTAACGCACTGGAAAAAAGCAAAGTATTTATTAATTAAAAGTGCTATTAAACTTTCTCTTTTGCAATGCTGTGCCTACATCATGCCACCCTCAGACTGTTAAGATCTACATCTGCAAGAGTAAATGCATGTTATACTTCGTTTAAAAGAAATACTGTGTTGTGACAGCCTAACTGGCGTTGCCAGGAGTCTGGACTCAGTGGGTGCAGACCCGGGCCCCAGCAATCCAGCGTCTGCCTGTTTACCAAGGGTTTTGCAGTACATGCTGCCAGATGAGGGCCTTTTGGTCTTATGTAAAGTAGAAAGAGAGACGCTGAGAGAATTGGCCAGAACCCAGGAGAGCCGACTTCTTCATCATCTGCTGTAGGTTCTGGAGGAAGAGAGAGGATCTTCTATGAATGTTTTCTTTTTACTTCTGCTTAGAGCTTGGGACTTGACCCCCATGCACTGTCTTCATGACCTGTGTTGGACTCAAGTGAGTGTGCAAATGCTCCTTGGCACCTCCCCTAGACCCACTCTATTCTTGCTCTATGGGGACAATGACCCACATTGAAAAGGGTACTGCAGGGAAAGAAAGGAAGAGCATTTGCTCAGGAAAGGTGTTTCTGTGTCCTCCAGCCAAAGGTCCAGTCTCTACTGTCATTCAATCTCTATTTACATCCCTTTCCTAACCCTCTATCACCATTGTCCCTCTTCCTCCTCATGAGGCAGAAGAGGAGAGAGTGAGGACCAATCCTGTCCAGAGTTTCAGTGGGGTCCCTAACAGACCGTGAAGGATGCAGGGACTCATGTGGACAGCGATGACGGCAGAAAGGACTTCAGGAAGCAGACTTGAACACGATGAGCCGTGTTGGCTGTTTGCACAAGCAATGGCTCAGGCAGGACCTCTAGCTGGCTGAACAAGCTGTGCGGTGGCCAGCCTTCTCCCTTTGGGGGTCGCACTGTCCCTTCACCTGTGAGTCAGAGTAGAAGGAATCACATGGGATCAGTTCCCAATGTACAAATCGGTTGCGCACTAAAGGTTAATTTGTAAAGACCCATGTTTCTGTGGAAAAAAAGCTTCCCAAATTCCAGTGTTATAAATTCTATGTAGGTTCCTGGGCCACTGTTTATGACAGAATTATAATACTTTGCATTCATAATGTTGGATACCAGACAAAAGTACTGTTGGGAATAGATGATATTTCCTTTGGACTGTGATTTAAATACTCACTACAAGGGGGCTATGTATTTCCTTTGATGTCAGATTAGATGAGTAAAGTCTCATCTCTGCAGCTTGGTCCCCGGGGACCGTCCTGCGCAGATGAGCTCCCGCGACAGTCTTCACTGGTGCAATCACCTCCAGAGCTTCTCTGTGTTGCAGCCCCTTTGAGGGGCCCAACATAAATCAGGGTCACAGAGAACAGTGGAACAGGCGTGACAAGTATCTGGGTGTGGAGCTGGGAAACAGGAAGAGCTTCAGTTTCTAGGAGGTGGAATCCAGGTGAGCCTCATGCCTGAAGATTCACCACAGAAGAGACACAGCATTAGCAAACTCAGGTTGATTCAAATTTATGAGGTTAAGAATATCAAGACATGACCATAATTGCTTTAAACGTCACATTATTGTTTTCAAACAAATAATACGTTACCCAAAACAGCTAAACTCCCAGCTATCTTTCCCTATTTCCACTGAATTATCCTAAATTATTGCCACACATGGGCTTTCGTTTTGAGAAAAAAAAACAACCATGAAGTGATAGGCTACATTTTGGGGATTGGAAATGGACAGCGGTTCTCAGATTGTTCAGGGCCTGGAGCATAGATAAGGGCCCAGAGGCAGGTGTTTCTTACAAGATCAATTCCTCATCAAAACCTTGAAATGATGTCAAAAACCTCTTTTTCCCTGTTTGAGTGTCTCCCGGTCATCACTTGTTCAAATGATTGTGGGTGAGAAGAAAGCTGGGAAAGCTGCATGCTACCCAGGGCAGTTGGCAGAGGCCGGTGGCACTGGTGGTGCCCTTGGCCTCCGGCTTTCCTTCCTGCATCTGTAAAGTGCTCATGTGTAGAATGAAAGCAGAGGTGATTATAGGCTTCGGTATGTTTAGCACACACACTATAAAATTGCCAGGTAATAAAGGTGTCAGAAACCTAGTAAAGTGATTTTCCCTCCATGTGGTTCCCATAAGCGGTGGAACCCAATTACTCACAGGAAAGCTCAGAGCCCATCACCATCCCTACTGTGTTATCGCAGGGAGCACACCAGGTTAGGCACCTCTGACTCAGAACATCAAAAGGAAGTGTGTTTGCAGGACAGAATATTTTCAAGTTAATGGAAATAATGATGCCAACCTAGAAAGCGTGAGCAAGGTATTACAGTACAGATTTAAACTTTTAGAAATAATGGGAATGTGCAAGATCAAAGTAAATTTCCTGCATTGATATATTCATTTATTGATCAAAGTCCAAAAATGCCATAACATACTTATTTTAAAATAATTTGCTTTTATTTTTTCAATATATAGACATATAAATAAAAAAGTATCCCCAAGATAACTCCTGTTGACTCTTTTACCAATGAAAAATAAGTGACCCTCACAGTGGACATGATAGCAGAATGGGCAGCTATAAAATAAAACATATTCTCTTATATTCAACTTTCTCCACCCAAAAAAAGTAACAACTGCTTGATCTTTAGTCTCTCCTGATTATCTTTTCAAAAAAACCAACACACGTAGTGTGTGTGTGTGTGTGTGTGTTAAATCCAGAGATGCCGGTAACGGCCCATTTGAGGACAGCTTGCTTGGTGCCTGGCCATTCTGTGTCCTGCCCGGGGATCATTGACTACGGACACACAGTAACCCACGAGGTGCATTTTGGTCTTGGGGTCTTAGCCATTTATTTGTAATTTAACCAGGAACCAGGTTTCTATATTTATTTGGAAACCTACAGGCTACCAAAAGCAATATGTAAATTTTGTCTCTCTTTAGCCCTGAGCCCTTTGTGCTTTTTAATGAACGTACAGTGGGGCTCATGAAAAAAATAGAAATGTACAGATAAACAGACAAAACTATACCACGCTCAGAGACTAAAGTAGTTATTATGTATGAAAACATGTCTGAGAGAAATCCAAAGTAAACAACAACAAAATAAAGGATTGCTGAGCGCATATTTTCATCTTTTAAAACTTAAATTATTTCCATGATAATTGTAAACTTGACTGTAGCTGGATTCCACATGTAGTTTACATATCGTTTACATATTGAGAAGATCTATCATGGTGACATTGAAAATCGATGAATGCAATTTATCCACTTGTTGACTTATAGTCACTCTATTCTGGGTGATGAAAAAATGAGACGTCTGAGTTCTCAAGGATATTATTCTAAGTAGAGAAGAGCTTACTGGCAGAAAAATAGCATACAGTGTAAATACGGCGAATGCCTAGCTAGTCGTCAAAATAAAGGGCTTTTGGTAGCCTGTAGGTTTCCAAATAAATATAGAAACCTGGTTCCTTCCCAGTGATGATGTCACAGGACAGAGTTGCAGGTGGAGGTGCTGGGCAGGAGGGAGCTGGAGGAGGACAGTGGGGTCAGAGAGAGTAGAAGCTGTGTTTTAAAAACTTAGTGTGGATATATATTCCCTTTGTGTGTGTGTGGTGGGGGGCGGGTGCTTGGCCTATCCTTAGGCTTCAGGATCCTGGTGACAAAGGTGCCTGCTAAATTTAAATCTGAGCCTCTGATGTAATTGACCTAGCTAGGAAGAATTGTATCTACTCTGATTACAATTTGATTAATTCACATTGAAAGAGTTTTACAAACAGATTTCCTTCTTGGGGAAGGAAAGATGTATTTGCATAGTCCAGTAGGGGAGGAGCTTTTCCCATGAAATGCGTAAGACACACTCTCTGTGCTCACGGAATCCACCACCTACCTTGTTTCCCCGGAAATAAGACCTAGCCGAACAATCAGCTCTAATGCATCTTTGGGAGCAAAAATTAATATAAGACCCAGTATTATATCATATTATATTATATTATATTATATTATATTATATTATATTATATTGCATTATATTATATTATATTACATTATATTACATTATATTACATTATATTACATTATATTACATTATACCAGGTCTTATAGTAAAATAAGACCGGGTCTTATATTAATTTTTGCTCCAAAAGACACATTAGAGCTGATGGTCCAGCTAGGTCTTGTTTTCAGGGAAACACAGTAGGAGAAGGAAAAGACCTAGGACAGCTAAGGAAGGACATGAGAGCTCAAAGGGAGCACACAATAGACTGAGTGTGATAAGGGCTGGGCCTTGCTTGTGGCATGCTGGGTGAGGACAGACTGAGTGTGAATAAGGGCCTGGGACTGCGTGTGGCATGCTGGGTGAGGACGCAGGGGAAGGGGATGGAGTACAGCTGTGGATGGTCATCAATGCCTCACCAAGGACTTTTTCTTAGAAATGTTGGTTACATCACCAATTTTATTTCTTTCTCTCTGTCTTGTTGGCTGTGTGAAGAGTAAGGTTGAGCTGGCTGTCCACCCCAGTGGCCCCACTCTTTTCTTTGCAATGGGATGTCCTGGACTTCGCTGGTGTGCAGAAAACTTGACACCCATCAGAACGGGCCCCAGCTGCATCCCCTGGGAACTCCGGTGCCTCCAGGCCTCTGAGGGCTGGGTCCTGGCGGGGATGGGCTCTGCTCCTGGGGTCTACAATCAGACACCACGGCTTTAAACACTGTGACTCTGGGCCTTCTGAACTCCAGGTTCTCACCTGGTCAATAGGGATAATGATAGTCCTACCTCTTAGCGTTGTTGCTTTTCCAATGTATGTGTCATATCCACACAGCCAGTGCTAAGTAACTGTCCATTCTCATGCTCACCATTTCACAGGTAAGCACAGGCCTGCGTGTGAGTCTTGGCATCACTGCTTACCAGCTGTACCCACTGGGTTACTTTAAAAAACAAACAAACAAAAAAAAACTAAACTAAATTTATTGAGGTAAATTTATTGGGTAAATAACATTTTGTAAGTTTCAGGCATACAATTCTGTGACACATCATCTATGTATCATATCCCATTGTGAGCTCACCACCCAGAGTCAGTTCTCCTTTCATTACTATATATTTGACCCAGTTTACTCTCATCTACCACTCCTCTCTCCCCTGGTAATCAGTGGGTTACTTCTTGTTTAAGTTGGAGATTTCTGACTTTTCAAAGAGAAATAATGCCCTCGTAGACATTTGGGAGGATTTGTGCGTTGTCTGGCAAGGGGGCCCAGGACCAATCGTGGCGCACACTCTGTAAAAGTTAGCTTTGACCGTTTTGCCAAGAAATGAGACCCAAGGCATTCTTCAGTCTGGTCCTTTGGAAATGGGACCAGCCCAACCTATGCCTCTTCCTTCTATGTTTTGTGGGGTGAAGATGGAGTCAGTGTGTTTGGGTCATTTCTCTTGCCCCGCCTGACCCTGCTAACTGCTCTCGCCACTGGCTGGCGGTGACGTGCTAGAGCACCTCGTGGCTGAGAGGACACTATGTGCAATTCATCTCTGCACTTCGGCCCACAGGACACATGTTCAGTCAGAGAAAGAGAGACTGACAGCTGTGAAGTCTGGGGATTAAACCAAGGGGCATAACAGACCAGAAGCTGTTCCTAAGGCAGAGCGGAGGCCGTCCACTTCCTAGTATGGTCTTTACGTGTGTCAGTCACACATTCACTGACCTATGAAAACACCCAACTTTGCAAGTTTGACTGTAATATATAATTTCCCCCTAAAATGCAATAAAACACAAATGAAAATGTAACTGATTCTTCACGTCATTAGCGCTTTTATAAAAAGTGGAATAAAGTAACTTATAAAGCATTAAAATGTGAGCCAGCCACAGTGCTCGCTGAAACTGCCCATAAATCCCTGTCACCTATTTCTGTATGTACGTGACGTGGGCTGCCCCAGACGTACATCAGAGTCACCGTCAAACTGGGAAAGCCACTTTTTGTGTGTGGTATGATTTTGATTTTTTTGATATATTATGTTTTTGTTTTTTGTTAAGCCACTCTTTAACTTCTCCGAAACATCTCTGTTCTCTCTCAGCCAGGATATCGTTATAATTTTATAGGAAAAGAATATAATCATTTTGTAATAAATTCAACCCTCAAGTATATCCAGTGGCTTTGATGTTCCCGGACTGCAGCAGGGATGATAAGGACTCAGGGCCCTGCCGGCATCGTGTGTGTACAGGTCGGGCTGTGCACACCTCCAGGAGCCTCTGCAGTCCTGACTTCCGGGAATAGTGCCCTCTCGAGTTGTGCAGTGGTTCTGTGCTCCCGGGCACTTACGTTTTGGGGGACTGACATGGACATGCTACTGTAGTCGGAATGTTTGTGTCCCCCCCAAATCCACGTGTGTTAGGTCACGAGGGTGGAGCCCCATGATGGGATGAGTGCCCTTATAACGAGGCCCAGAGAGCTGCCTCGCCCCTTCCTCCATGTGAGGACACAGGAGAAGACCCTGTCTTTGAACCAGGGGGTGCCAGCACCTTGATCTGGGCCGTCCAGCCTACAGCCGGTGAGGAATGAGCATCCATTTTTGATAAGTCCCCTGGTCTGTGGTCTGTTTTAGCAACCCCCTGGTGACCAGGACAGACATGAGCACATGAGGGAACAGCAGAATTCAGGTGGGCGCTGCAGAGAAACTTAATGGAGGGTTTGGGAGGGCGGGAAGGCTCTTTTAATCTGAAAAATCAGTTTTTATCCAGAGAGGTGGTATTGTATGTGATGACTGGAAATGCGCAGGAGCCAGGCCTTGAAGGTGTGAGGCCAGCCTTTCAGACGGGTGGAACTGTGGGCAGTGGCCAGAGCAGGAGGGGGCCTGCAGCACAGGCCAGGGTGGCCCAGGTCTGAGCAGATGGAGCGTGGACGAGGCAAGTCAGAGCTGTCAGTTCTGCTGGAGAGCCTTTTAGTTCCCTTATGTTAAGACTGTTACGGAGCCATTGTGGTCTGTAAGCAGAGAGGGAAGGGTGAGGGCTGATCGAGAAGGATCACATCCACGCTGTGGGGAACGGGTTACTGGAACCAGAGAGGTGCAGGAAGCAGAGTGAGTGCATGCGGGTATGGTCCAGGCAAGGCCTGACGGTAGCCTAGAAGGGAACAGTGCAGGCCAGAGTCAGGAGACACGTGGCGGTGGAGCCCCCTGCCTCCGCTGATGGGATAGCTGGGGACTCGTGTCGACCTTGCCCAAGCACCAGCCATCGTGTGGACTGCTTCCTGCACACCATCTCTTTTGAGTGGCCTGGAAGTAGGTGCAGGCAGTCCTGTTTTCGGTGGACATGATCAAGGCTGAACGGGTTAAGTGACTTGCCACATGTCACAAATCTTGCAAGTGCAAAAGGAGAAAATGAACCCAGTTCTTTCTGAATGTGAAACTTCAGCTCTTTCTCCTAGGCCACTGCTCTTCTTCATTGTTATTTTGGTCCTAAGAATTGACAGTGGCACTTAGCTTTCTCTTTCGTTTCCCAAAGTGCACGACACAATATTGAAGAAACATTCAGAAGAGAACCCCAGAGTCCTGGGGACATGGGTACTGGGGCTGGGTGCATTAACCGTCCAAGTGGGTGGTCTCTGCGCTTAGATTTCAATACAAGGAATGCACATTTAGGCAACAGCAGAGCAGCGACAACTCTCTGCTTGATGCCTGGTGTGGAAAGTGACCAGTTGAAGCCACACACACATGTCATCCTCTGGCCCTAATGTGTCTGCCTTGTAAACAAAAGGACTACAGACCCTGTTTGGCTAGGAGATTTTGTTGAACTTTACTTCTTCACGTTTTCTAGGTTGGATTCAAAATATCATGCTTCCCCCCCCCCCAGTTGTAAATCACACACTTAATATGGATTCTTTTTACAAGCTATAGTTCCACCCTTGCACTCACATCTCTGGACTTTCTATCACTAATCATTTAACTGCCTGTTACCCTCCCTAAACCCAAGGTCTATAGGTAGCTACTTCTCCAGTTGTTGGCTTCATAGGGTTTAGATTATTTAGCCAAAGAGCGTATTGTTCTAGAAATTGTCAGTTCCCTCCGTACATGGTTGAAACAGTCCCTCTTTATTTGGCACTGGCTTCATGTAGATATGGGACAAGCACATTTCAAAACAACTCATGCATTCCTTACATATTTGAATATTAACCTCTATTAACAAACAACAAGCACTAGTGAGGCTGTGGAGAAAAGGGAACCCTCATGCACTGTTGGTGGGAATGCAGACTGGTGCAGCCGCTATGGAAGGCAGTGTGGAGGTTCCTCAAAAAATAAAAAATAGAATTACCATATGACCCAGCAATTCCACTTCTGGGTATTTATCCAAAGAAATGCAAAACATTAATTTGAAAAGGTAGATGCGCTCCTATGTTTATTGCAGCGCTGTTCACAATGGCCAAGACATGGAAGCAACGTAAGAGTCCATCAATAGCAATTGGACAAAGAAGACGTGGTACATTTATAAAAAGGGATATTACACAGCCATAAAAAAAAAAAATCTTGCCATTTATCATTTGTGGCAACATGGATGGACCTAGAGGATATTATGTTAAGTGAAATAAATCATACAGAGAAAGAAAATGCCATATGATTTCACATCTATGTGGAATCTAAAACAACAAAATAAATGAACAACAGACTCAAAGATGCAGAGCACAAACTGATGATTGCTAGACAGAAGGGGGTTTAGGAGGCTGAGTGTAAAAAGGGAAGAGGGTAAGGTACAAACTGGTAGTTTGTAGTCACAGGGATATAAAGTACAGCACAGGAAATATAGTCAATAATATTGTAATAACTATGCATGTGCCAGATGGGTACTAGACGTATGGGGTGATCACTTTATAAGTTATATAAATGTCTAACCATGACGTTGTACACCTGAAACTAACATAATATTGACTGTCAACTATAACTGAAGAATAAATTAAACAAAAACAATTCATGCTGATCAGTACAATTTTATTTTAGCATATAGACATTTCCTCCAGTGTCAAAACAAAAACAAAAGACCTCTCCCTCTGTCTAAAGATACAGACACTCACCAGTATCATAGCATCCACCCCATGCTGATGATTCCGTCACTCAACAGATTTTTATTGAAGCTCTGCTGTCAGGAACCGTACTAGGAACTGAGGATAAAGTAGGAAAATGCATTCCAGGTCTCAAGGAGTTAACTGATAGCACTAGTCAGATTAGCTAACTGTGCACCTCTAAAGAAAACAGAAATAATTGCAAATTCTGAGAAAATACTTGGGAGCTCGCCATCTCGTTTCTGTGAGGCCTACCAACTGCTGAGTGTTTTGTCTCTGGCCAATAGGATGCAGATAATGCTCCCTTACGTCCTAGGTTCATAGAGAAAGTTCTATTGGGTGATTCTGTGTGTTTATTCAGGCATTTATTCATATTCCTCAATGAGATATAAAATTTTGTTTACAAATCATGTGACAAGGGGCAATTCTAAATGCCATGTCATTGCAGTGGGAACACTCTAGATATTCGGGCCAACAGATGATTGCATAGATTTCCTGTGAAGCAGAGAACACCAGGACTGCCTACCCAGAAGGAAGTGAGGTGGACTGGAGGAGAGTCTCTGGTTAATTTGGTGGTTCTGGGGAGCAAAAGAGCTTTGAAATGTGTCCCGGGAGCGCTTTCCAGCTTGAATTACCATGTGGTATTGAACTACACAGACCCAACAGGTCAGGGATGGTCAAAGGGGTCCTTCAGTTAAAATCTCAAGGTGGCAAACTCTTCCACTGTCAGACAGAATTCTGTTGTGCTGCTTGCTGACTGTCTACAAACAAGAGTCTTTTTATTTTTGTTTTTGTTTTTTGTTTTTTAACCAAGAACAACCATAATGGATTTTCCTGCTCTGATCTGGGCAGTGACAACAGCTGAAAAGCCAGCGGAGAGGCACCTCCACTATAAGCAAACCCGTGAGAACAATTCCTCCCACAACGGGACACCAGAAAGGGCACCCTTTCCAGAGGGGGCCATGTTGGGACAGACGGGGCCATGGCTTGCCGTCTTCTCCTCCATTCTGAATTCTGTCCTCCCTGACTTATTTTTACTTTCTGTTTGAATTGGCTCGACTTTATTTTGCCCCAAACACTCTCCTTAGTATCCACTGACAGGGTTGCAAGAGTGCAAGTCCAGGCTGCCCACACCCGACACAACTCAAAGCGAAGTGTTGTCAAGAATCATTTGACGTCAAGGCTGACTTTTAAATTTGCCAGAAAGGCTTTCTTTGGAGAGAATGCTCAACCGTCACACTCCGTTTTGGAGAGCTGGTGCTGGCCGCTGGCATTCCAAGCCCACAAATGCCATTTCTAAACATTTAATGCAGCGTAGAGATGGGCAAGAGGACCTCAGACATTGGCATGAGCTCTTTTTGCTGCTGTAGTTAATCAACAATTTAATGTGCCGTTCATCTCTTCTTTTCTTCCGTCTTCTACCCCAATTCTTTACAGCCCACTGCTCTTAGAAAACTCATTTAAACATCATTTGTTTCTCTCTCACTTGAACATCATAGATTTAGTTGTCGTGTGCAGGGATGAGCTATGCCTCAGATTTTAATAGAATGATTTATTTTATTTGAAAGTCTGGCTTTGGCTTATTTACACATTTAATTTGGAGCCTATGGGAACCTCTAAGTATGCCTTTAGAGTCTGTATAACTGTCTAATAGCACCTCTCCCTACTCCTACTTTCTGACACAACGTGACTTTTGAAACACTTCCATTTTCCCTCTCTATTTAATGTAATCTGGTCCACTCTTTTTTTTTTTTAATTCATTTTTTACAGTCCGTCATGGAGTATTTGTTTACCAAATGTTACTTTTCTTGGATCAAATCTATTTTTGAGGAGTGCAAAAGCAAACCACCATGTGAAGTTGTCAGGCTTCATTTTATTTATGCATGAATAACACAAATAACTTGAAAATGACCCAGCCTGTTTTTCTCAGATTCAGATAGAAAAAGTGCTTCCGGGCGATGTTTATGCCAAACCGTTCCCGCCGAGTTTCCAGTTTCGGTGCCAGCTGGGTTTAGCAGCCAAGTTGTAAACCTTTGGTAAACACGGTTTATAATGAAAGTGCGAACACGACCTGGATCAGAATGCAAGTGGGACTGATGTAAATTTACTCTAGAATCAGAGACTAAGAGGAACGGGAGGGGAAAGAGGCTGGCTCTAAAGTGTTCCCACCGTAATGTGGAAAAGACACAAATGATGATATTTGATTACTGAAGTCCCATTAGGCCCATTTGGGCTTTGTACGTTTCCTCTGCCATCCCCGCCAAGTGGCTCCATGCTCAGTTTGAAGTGGCGGCTTGCTGTTACAAGGTGGCTCTTCCCGAGTCCCCGCCCCACACTTGGCCTCCAACTTAGCACGGTAGTGGGGGGGGGTTCAAATTTCAAGACACAGGTGGCTGAGTTCACTGTGCGTCCCTTAAGATGCCTAGGAAAGAATCAAACATTTCAAAATCAGTTCAGCAATATCCATTCAAGTCAGCAATCTCTTTTAACATGATGCCCCCAGCTTTGTAAAAGCTGGAGGAGGTGACATCTCCCCTTGTTTATAACCATCCCAGAGAGTCCCATCGCCTTGGTTAACACCCACACTTCTCACTGGAACCTCAAAGACCCAGAAGGTGCTCCTTCTGTGTATAAACTCATTACCTCCCCCATTCTCTGCCATAGAACAAATGGGTGCCCCCAAATCCGTATGCCGACACTGCGCCTGCAGTGTGGGGGTGTCAGGAGGCAAGGTCTCTGGGAGGTGATGAGGTGGAGTTCCCATGATGGGATGAGAGTCCTTATGAAGAGACCCCCAAAGAGCCCACACGACCCTCCCACCCTGTAAATTGACAGTGAGAAGACGCTCTCTGTGACCCAGAGAGCAGGGTGTCACCAGACAACGAATCTGCCGGGGCCTTGACCTTGCACTTCCAGGCTTCAGACTGAGAAATGAATGTCTGTTGTTTATAAGCCTCCTGAGCTGACCGAGACACCCCCATTCGGGCTCTCAAGTTCAAGTGAGATCAACACCCTTCCTGTCCCCAGAGCACCCCAAGTTGATTCCGGCCCTCGGGCTTCTGGTTGTCCCCTCTGCTGGGAGGGCGGCCCTGTTTTGTCTCTGATGTGGCTGGTTCCTTCTTGCCGCTCAGGTCTCAGGTCAAATTGTCCCCAAAACTCAATCTGAATCAGTTCCCACCTGCCCCCACCCACCCATCACCATTTCCATTTCTTACATTGTTGGGTTTTTTCTTCATAACATATCTGAGAACCCTTACTTGCTTAGTTGCTGACTGATTCGAGTGTAAATTTGATTAGAATATAAATTTTACAAGAGCCCTTACAAAATAATAATTTTCTATTATTTCCGAGTTGCATTCCTGGGACCAGGCGCACAGGGTGCTCAATACATGTTTGTTCAGTGAGGTAAGTGTTTATTAAACCAACATCTCCTGTCTGCAGGCCAGACGCCCAGCGCCGGGGGTGCAGTCACAGGAAAGCACGGGGTCCAGTTGAGCCCAGAGAGCCCAGGGTCTGGAGTGCTGAGGGGACATCTCTACAGGTGGTGAGGGGTGGATGGGACAAGACTGAGGGGGCCCCATCCCCTGCGTGCAGTGTTTGTGGCGAGCGTTGCCATGCTTGTGGCACACGTGGGACCTGTGGTCCCAGGCAGACCTCATGCTATGGCATGGTGGCCCCTGGCCAGCACAGTGTATCACTGAAGCAGCACTCACCTCTGCGAAGGGCCCAACAGTCTCCTTTTGTGTAAAAAAGTGAGACTATTCAGGCTTCTGGGAAACTTGGAAAAAGTCATTTTCTTCGAGGAATCTTAATGGCCAGAAAGATAACTTGAAAAAGTCCTGAGATGACGTCCATGGCCTCATGTGTGCTTGGCGTCTACGGATGGTCCTGCTTACATCAGAGCCCAAGGATGGAGACGGCCTCCACAGATCCGCAGAACGAAAATGACTTCAGGGAAGGCCAGGGTGATGCCAGAGGTGTTTGCCAACTGGCTCCGGACGTCCCAGCTCCATACCACACCCCGAATGCTGCATTGTCACAGAGAGACTGTCACTTGCTGAGGGCTGCCCACGAAGAACTACGTGGGAGAGATGAATGTCAAGACACTCTGAGAGACTGGTGTGGATCGGTCACTGATGAGCAGTCCTCGCTGTGAACACACGTCCTCCGAGCACACCTGAGGCCCTCTCCCCGTCTGCAGGGTAGTTCGGCTCCCTCTGAAGTCATTCCTTACCTGCCCTTCATCCGGACTGCTGCCCACCGTGCCTCTCACACCTGCTCTGGAACAGGCCTTTTCTAGACCTTGTTACTCATTACTGGTCCGGTCCCTACCTTCTCAGGGAGAAGCTCCAGGCCCCCTGACATTGACCTTCACAGCTGCATGGTGGCGGGAGAGATGACAGGGACACACGGAGCCCATGTCCGGTCTGTCTTCTGGCTTTGGAATGAGCAAACACCAAGCCACAACAAACAGCTCCATTTTCACTTGGGATCCGTATTATCTCTGACCTTCGACCTGTGAGGATCCTGAAGAGCTGCTTCTCAGTAAGCTTCCTTCTCCGCTCCGGCACACGTTGTCTGTCTGTAATCGCCTGGCCCATCGGGGACATTTACTGAATACGTGCAGTGTCTGCAGCACCCGTGTCACCTCATTTAGTTCCGACCACCATCCTGGGAGGTGGCTGTTTTAGCCTGACTATGCACTGACCCGAGGCTTCGAGGACAGGACCCCCAGGGCCATGACGGCTGGTCCCGCAGCGCAGGCAGGATTTAACCCTCCGCAGCCAGATGCAGTGCTTAGGCTGCTCATCTCTCTCTGTGTTTCCAGAGTCTTCGGTGACAGGGTACAACATGACAATTCAGTGTACAGTCACAGAGGGACACCTCCAAAAGTCTTCCACACTTTGATCAGCTTTAGTTCTGAGGTCTCCAGCCTCATTCCTTCCTGTCAGGGGCTCTGCAGGGCTCCTTTAGGCTGGAACATTCAGTGAGGTCTGTAAGGAACAGACGGTCCAGAAACCACCCTCCTGACTCTTCCTGGGCCCTGGGTTTCAGGTCCTGGGTCCCGGGTGCTGGGTTTAAGTTCCTGGGTCTTGGGTTTCAGACCCTGCCCTTCATTGCAGGCCTCTTGCATACTTGGCCCTGCTGCCCATTCCAACAACTGGACAGTGGTCAGTCACACTGCTGCCTCTGCCCCATCCAAGGCTGTGCCCTGCTCTACCCACTCCTGGAGAACTGCCAGTGTCCCCAACTCACACTGTGACATGTCACCACCCACCGCCATCTCAAGGAGCCAGGGCTGTAGCCCTCAGCAGATGAAGGAGAAAACGTCTTCATAATCTCTTTCTCGTCCTTAAAGAGGCAGCTTTTCTCTGTTTTTGATTGATGCACTCATCACTTGGACTGGAGGACATTCTCTCCTGTGAGACAGCAATCCTGTCCAGCTACAGTTACCTTTTTGGGGGAGTCGGGGGGGGTCAGGGGGGTTACAGGCCTGCCACAGCCTCCAGGGAGATGGCACAGACAGTGGACGTTTTGTGTGCCTGTGCCAAGAGGGGTCCCGTCGCTCATTAAAATAAAACAAAATAAGCAAAATAAGGTAAAGTAAATAAAATAAAATAGTGAAGGGCTGATCTGTTCAGCCGGAGGTGCCCTGGGTTGACTGCTGTTAAAATAAGAACTGACTCTCTGGGGAGCCTGAGAAGGGCCAAGCCCCCTTTATCACGGCTGGATTCGGGCCCTACTGTGTTTCCCCAAATATAAGGCCTAACCAAAAAATAAGCCCTAGCATGATTTTTCAAGATGCTCATAATATAAAATAAGCCCTATCATGTTTCCCTGAAAATAAGACCGGGTCTTGTATTAATTTTTTCTCCAAAAGACGCATTAGGGCTTATGTTTAAGGGATGTCATCCTGAAAAATCATGCTAGGGCTTCTTTTCCGGTTAGGTCTTATTTTCGGGGAAACGCGGTACTATGTGTTTGAAGGTTGGGGATCTGTGCATCTCAGTGACACATCCTGAAAGACACTGCCTGGGCCCCAAGCTGGGCCTTGGGCAGAGTGACCCCCATGACAGGAAGGAGGGTGGCCAGAGCCCAGAGCTGCCTTTCATTACAAGAACGGCCTGTTGTCTTGTGTGCACAATGAGGGACTCTGTAAGATGACTTTCCTATCACTCCAGGCTTCTAGGGAGTTAATCAAGGAAGTAGCTTAATCTAGAAAGCATCTCGTGGGAACCCTACTTGTGTTTCAGGGTACCCACAGGTGTCAATGCACACAAGACAATATTTTGTCAAACCTCCACTGATGAAAATATCTGTACAAAACTTGGTGTCTCCATCACTGTCTTCCAACCCTTCAAGAAAAATGCAAAACAATTCCATTTCTTGAACATGAAACTGTTAAAAATATTACAGCACACTTACTCTCTCTTGATTTTCCTGCTGACACGAAAACAAACAAACAAACAAACAAACAAACAAACAAGAAACAGAATCTTGAAAGCCCAGTGGAAGTCAGGCGGTGTTGTCAAAAAGGGTGAATGTCAAGGCAAAACGAGTCCCCAGGACAGCTAACAGACGCCGCTCTTAGTCTGCAAAGGAGATTTTGTTGTCCACGGTTTTAACCAGGAGTCTTTTCTCTATTGCTCCGAGGATGACTCTCTCCATTGGTCCCAGGCTGAGACAGCTTTACTGGATGAGATGTGCTCATCCAGTAACAAGATAACATAAAAAAAAAAAATGCTGTTACTTTAGCCGCTGCAACAGAGATGCTGCTTCACACACCCTTTCTAAGAGTCTTGAGGTTTGATGTCTCAGAGCTGATTTAAAAGCAAGTTCCTGAGGAAAGAAGCCGGAAAGTTCTCTGAAGAGTAGTGGAAGCTAATCGCTAATAAAACAAAATGTTACAATTCATCTGAAAAGAACACATACATCAAATGCAAGTTCCATAAAAAAGACAGTTTGGTCAACGGATTTCTTTTAATATTGACTTGAAAGGAATTCATAGCAATGAAAAGGCCAAAGGTTGACCTGGAGGCTTTAGATCATAAAGATGGGGGAGGGGAGGCTGCATGTAATAAGCGTGTTTATAAAAATAGAGTCAATGAGTACCAATGAATTTTAAATACCAATGGAAGAAAAAAGAACCTAAAAGAGACAATAATAAATTCAAGCCCCAAATCCCAACATCGTGCAAAACTAGCTGTATTTAGCATGTGCACGGCATAGACTGTTTGTACACAATTGACAGCTGCCGTCCACCCTTGATTTCTAGAGCTGTTCTTGGCCCAGTCCCTCTCCGTGGTTTGCCTGAGGCCCAGAGAACCCTGACTCCACAGTTTGATGCTGTTCCGCAGCATGGCACTTCCAACCACCACACAACTTCCACTTGTAGCCGGAACACGAAGGCATGTGGGAGTGTTGTCTCACCTAAACCCTGGAGGTACGTGACCCAGACGTGGGGCAGCTCAGTGACAGGAAGTCTTGAGACATGCAGATGCTGCCATCCCCAGGACATTGTAGCTCGTACCCTCATGGTCCAAAAAGGCGATGGGAGCACCAGCCATCACATGTATATTCCAATCAGCAGGATTAGGGGAGATACAAAAAGAAAGTGGAAAAGGCATATTTTAAGGAACACTCCTGGAAGCTGCAAACATGACATTTTTCTTCACATTTAGCTTTAAGTTAGAAGATCTATTCTGGGCAGTCGTTTGTCAAGATGAAAGTTGAGGGTTCTATTTCTACGAAATATCAGGAGAAAGAATACTAAAGGACAATCCTCAGTCTCTGTATGGGAGAGAACAATTGATGGGGGACAGTGTGCTAGACCTATGGACAAATACAATAAGCGATATAATAAAAGAGAATAATAGAAAAACGTTTGTTTGAGTTGGTGTACAAGGTTCCAGAAAGAACAGAACACCGTGGGCAGGCCTGGGACCTGAAAGGCTGACCTTTTGGAAGCTGCGTTTTCAGCCACAGAAGGAAAGTTATTAGAGGTGAAGAAGCCCAGGGATCCCGATAGAAATGATCCGGGAAAAAGTGAGTATAGGAGGAACCTTTGCTCAAATTCGCTACTGGTTCTCAGAATGGTCAGAACTCTGGGCACATCTGTCTTGATATTCAGCTAAAAACTGGAGAAACTGGAATTGTTCAGTCATCCCTTTGGCAGACATTTATCGAGTCGTAAATACTCTGTAAGTCCCTAGAAATCAGCTAGTAGGAGACTTGCCCCCTTGCTATCAAACATTGCTGGTTAAACACGTGATTTCAACCTGTTCTCTCAATAGTAGTCGAGGCTGCTGTTTTGAGCCGTTGCCATAACAACGGACCTTAAGTCAAACATTTGCTGTATTTCTCTAGATGCCCCAAGGAAAATAGTAAATCAATGTGTCTAGACTCGCACTTACGGAGTATTGCTTTTATTAACTGACTGAGTCACCCGACGTCCCCTTCTCTCCATGGTACAGAGTTGACTGGAGGTTTCCGTGAGTATCTGAGTCACAGAACTGAGCAGATGGATATGTGGTTTCCATCTGACACTTGATGTGTGCGGTGTTTAATTCATTGCAGGCGTTTTAAACGGTGAGTGATTTAGGATAAATTTTCTGAGCAGCTCTGGGCAGCAAAAGGGCCTGTCCTCAAAGAACAGCTGTTGGTGGACTGTGCTTCAGCACTGCGTTCCTACACAACAAAAACCTCAGGGAACGAGCGTGGGGAACAGCTTCTTCCAAACTGACGTGTGAGAGGCATGCTAAGCCTTCAGGGCCCAGCCACTCCTGTCTCTAGCGACGAGAAGCCACATCAATGAGACAAGTCGCTAAAGGCTGGAGATGCAGCCAGTTAAAACCAGGTGGCTTGATTTCCACAGGGGCTGCAGACCAAGTTGACGCATTTTTTTGTTTTGTGTTTATCTGAGTGGGTTCTGGTTCGAAAACACCGATTTCAGCATCTTCCCAGCTTTTTAAAAGGCATGCTATATTTGTAAGTGGGTTGCAAAGCAAAGTTTTATAGTGGAATGGAGTAGAATATAATGGATTAAAATATCATGGAATGGCATGTAACTGGACAGACTGGCAGAAAAGAGAAACTATCAGGGGCTGTGGCTTCAATAAGGGTAAGGAAGGTTTTAGGAAACCACGTGGGCTTGTGAAGTTCTTAGCAGCTGAGGACCAGGGTGGGGATGGGGACAACCATGATATATTATGTTCCTATTCTTGCTAAATATGGTAACTGGAGGTTCCCCCCTTATTCCTTTTTCCCTCCCTCCCTCCCTTCCTTCCATTTTCCCTTCCGTTCGTTTTTCTTCTATTTTTTCCTCACTCTTATTGTGCATCACAGTCAAAAAAGGATTAAAACACTCCAGCTAGCCCTCAAGTGTTGATCTAGACAGACAGGAAGGCAGTTATTACATGTAGAATGACATCTTCCAATTCTAAAAAACTTACGTAATATTTTAGAAGTAGGGAAATACAGCTTTCAGTAAGCTTTTTTTTCTTTTTAATTTAATTATGGAAGATACATTTACAAACCTCAAAGTTCCTGATTTCTCATCCTTTGGTTCTGCCACCTTTGCGGAAATCTAAGCCTTTTTGAAAAATCACTTTGCAGCTATATCCTGCCTCTTAAAACATGAATTTGTTTCACGTATCTAATAATAAGTGTTTGAATCCAATTTACTGACTGGCTCAGTGAACTGGATTAAGCATTGAATTTAGAATGTTAAGCAAGCTCCTCACCAATCCATTTATTCACAAATGTGCTGAGGAAGCCAGGGTGTGCCAGGAAGGTGAGATACAGAACAGAATGAGAGTGGGCAAAACCCCGCCCTGACAGGAGTTTACCATCTAGAAGAGAAAGAAGACATTAATCCAAGAATTATAAAGACAGAGGGGCTGGTGCTGGGTGTTGATAGTGTGTGTGTGGATGGGGTGGGGCATGTAGGGGGAATGGGGGAGTGGGTTTGCCGCTGGGCCTGGGCCAGCCATCTGGGCAAGAAATCTCTGTTCTCTCTGCTCAGTTTTGCTGTGAATGTAAAACTGTTGTAAAAACAAAGTCTTAAAAAACAAAACAAACAAACAAGCAAAACCAATGTAAAATTGTAATCATGAAAAAGCCACCATGCGGTATGTGTGTGTGTAAGCTACAAACTCAGTAAAGAGTTGGTCTTGAGCAGACAAACAGATCAATGTCCAGACGGAGGGGAAGGAGTGGAGTGTGGGGTGCGTAAGGGTTGGTGAAGCACCCAGTGTGGTGGGACCCAAGGGGAGCAGGCCACCAGGTCAGGCTGGACATGCATAAAAAGGACTTTTATTTTTATGGTGGTGGGAAATTAAGCTTGTTAAGCAGGGAAATGCTGTAATATCATTGGCTTCTTTCAAACTCTTCCTCCCCACGGTATTTTGTTGACCGAGGCAGACTTTGCTGTGAAATGCCTGACTCTGACAGTTTGCCTGTGTGATTGTGTAATTTCACGACCCAAACCAGAAAGGAGGCTCCCGTCCGTCACCCAGGGGTGGCCTGAGCCTTCTCAGTCCATGTCCCCCACCACCCCCCCGCAGCAAACTGCCTTGTGACCTCCACCGCCGTAGACACCCGTTTGTGTGCAGAGCCAGCTAGTCCGGTCGTCAGCCTGCTGAGCCTGAGACAGTGCGCCGAGCAGGAGACACCAGACCAGTGTGCAGTCAGTCCATCACCCTGGAGCTCAGGGTTTCTTTCTGAAACAAGTTTTGGCTTCATTATGGGATGCAGAGTGGGGAGAGGCAAAGGTTTGACGGTGAGAGGGAGGAAAGACCTTGACTGCCATGAAGGAAGTCGTGTGGGGGGGTTTCCAGGGTCCTCCTGCAGCGGAGCCCTGAAGGGGCACCTCGCCTTCTCAGATGCCAGCTCTGAGGTCCAGGGGAAAGGGCTGCGAGGTCGGCTGCCTTCTGTTCCTCCTCTGGAAAGTGGGGCTGCTGCCTGTTGGTCCCTGCTCTTGGTCTGTTGTGAAGCCTCAGTCAGGTGACAGATGGAAAATGCCTGGACAGGTGGTACTGGGCCTGAGCATGAGCTCTTGTCATGAGCAGGACATCTGTAGACGACACGTTCATCACTGAGCGATTAGTGATGTGCAGCATCTTTGCACATGCCTCTGGCCATCTGTAAGTCCTCTTTGGAGAAATGTCTCTTCAGGTCCTCTGCCCATTTTTCAATTGGGTTGTTTGTCTTTTTGGTATTGAGTTGTATGAGTTCCTTGTATATTTTGGATATCAGCCCCTTATCGGAGACGTTGTTTGCAAATGTCTTTTCCCATTTGGTGCGTTGCCTCTTTATTTTTCGATGGTTTTTTTTGCTGTGCAGAAGCTTTTTAGTTTGATAGAGTCCCTATGGAAATGGAAGGAAAACCGACTCTGGTGGTGAACACACAATATATAGATATATATATAGATGATGATTTATAGATGCTGTATTACAGAATTGTACACTGGAAACCTATGTAATTTTGCTATCCATTGTCACCCCAATAAATTTTAATTAAAAAAAACGAAAAAAAAAAACATTGAGTGCCTACCATACATACACTGGAATACAATTCCACACAACTATAAAAACAGGACACACTTGAGACATAAACATATAGGGAATTTTGCCACAAAGATGTCAAGGAATTATACTTTGAGTAAGAAAACCACATTAGAGAAATATCCCAAATGCTGAAAGACACGTTCGCAGTAAACGATAGTTCAGTGAATCCCCGGTAGTTTGACTCTCTGTACAGGAGAGTCTCTGAACCTCTGTGACGAGCTCGGCCCTCATTTCCTGTTTAATGGTGGTCCCTTTTGTGATTGCTGCTGCTGCCTGGAGTATAAAATCAAACACCTTTTTACAGAAAAAGACTCCTGCTGATTTTTCTCTCAAATAACATGCCGTGATTTTTTTAAAAAAAGTCCAGATATACAAAATGCTCTCTCTTTTTCATGTTTTAGGGGGGAGTCTTCAGAAAGCGTGAGCCAAACACAAAGTGAAACAAGCTTTTCCTCTTCTTTCTTTTTAGACATGCGAGCACACTGTACATATACTCTGCCAGGCTGGTGGGATTTCTTTCTATTAGATGACTGATTCCTATTTTCGGATTGCTCCTTTCCCTGTAACCGTTTTTATTTCTTACAAAAGAAGAAGGGCTAGCTGTCTGCCAGGGCATATCATATGGTTTGCAGAGACATGTGAAATCTAGGCCAGGGGGACAGGATTCTTTCATGCCCCTCAATTCCCTGGGCAGCTCTCCTGAAGCCAGCTCCTCAGCCTGTGGCCCCGCCTGGTGGCACTGAGCTCATTAATTGTGTGCACTGCCTTCTGACTTTCCTTTGAGTGTACTCCCACATAAGCCTTTCTACCCTTGTGGAAGTGTAAGGTTCACAAATCCCAGAAGGGTGGGTGACAGGGACTGCAACAAGCCCATGCAGTCTCCGGAGAGACAGGAGAAGAAAGGGCTCACACCACTCCGTCTGTTGACTTGGAAAGTAACTCTGTGCTTGTATTTGGAGATTATAGAACAAAAGGGCAAGTATAGACTTTTACAAAGGGAAGGGATGACAACGCACCTGTCTCATGACACCCCATTATCTTCCCAGGTGTTGGCCCCTGTAACGCCATGTGCAGAACAGGGCGTGATGCACTTCACCTAGCAAGGTGGCTGTCGCAGCGACAGCACGCTGTGACAGAGGGCAGAGGCCTCACTGTCAGCCTGTACTCATACTGACAGCATCCACAGGGCCTGGGGCTTCTCCCTCACACCCCTTGGCAGAGGGGTCACCCTTCCCCGGCTGCAGTTCCCTCTCTTTGGATGCTCCTTTTCTCTTCAGCTCCTGGAGTCTTTTTCTCCTGTCTCAAGTCTCTCCTTCCCCAGGGATATCTCCACCAGTGTAGGCAAGTTCAGTAGCTCCATGTTGGGTATGTCGGCTGGGGCATAGAGTAGGAGGAGGGAAGGAGACATCTTACAGGGCGGCACTGGTATCCTAGCTCCTGTAACTTACTTTGCTTAAAAAAATGAACAAACTTTCTTTTCTTTATCAGTCCTGGGTTTTATTGCAAATGTGCCCCTAACATAAACCTTTTTAAACGTTAGCCAGGATTCGGTGTGTGACAAGCCTCAAGAAGGAAGTCATACCGCTCGGCCCCGACGGTGACCTGGGTGCAGGTGGAGGTGGGACAATGCCCCGCTGACCACAGTAAATGGCTCCAAGAGTTAGCTCTGGGGCGACCCACCCTGCTGACCAAGTGACCCCCTGGGTTTATCCTAATGCATTTCTTTTTCACTTTGAATTAATTCAAATATTATAAGATCAGATAGGAACTATGCTACACACTCATGTACTAATCTTGAGTAAGTTCAATCCTGACAGTTCTGATATTTCAATGAGATAGAACACATGTAAACGAGGCTTTAGAGTGAAATGAAGCAGTTGTTAATAAAGCCATTTATACAATTATATGGCTGCAAAGCAGGACTTAAATGTGTCTTGTTTGTCATGTAATAGGAGGTTCTAAGCACTGAGACCAATTTTGTTTGTAGCTCAAGCTAATGATACTTACTAGTGGAATTAATTGTCTGCCTGCCCGGAAGTTTTATTCTCAAATTGAGTATTCTGAGCTTTGAGAGTGTTTGGTGTGGAATCCTGGCTCAACCGTCTACTGATTTTGTAAGCTTAGCAAGTTACTTAAGCCCTGTGCCTCAGTTTACCTTTCTGCAAAGCATGGGTGATAAAAAAAATACGGAATGCATAGGTTGTTCTGAGAATGCAATCGGTTAACACGCGAGAAGAGCTTAGATCAGTGCCCGGCCTGAAGCGAGAATGCAGTCAACCTCAGCTCTGTTACTATGTATCTTGCTTCTTCTTATTGCCATCCTTAGTGATGATGAATTGCCCTCTCATCAATCTTCCTAGTGTAAAAATCATACTTGAGTCCAGTTGCACGTACAGGAGACTGAATCTAACTAACTTGGATGGTGGCAGCGTGTCATTCACGGGGCAGCTTCAAAGTCTGACACTGGTTTGGATCCCATGTGGACTGTGCCGTAGTTGCCAATTATACTGACTGGTAGCAAATAAAACTTCTGGCCAGAGGAGTTCAAGAACCATTCGTGTAAAGATACTTACTAAAAAAAAAAAAAAAAATTAAAAAATCAAGAAAAGATGACTTTTAGTAATGATTAAAAAAAAAAAAATGAAACTTCTCAGAAGGTGAACTCAACACACACAAATGATATCAACCATTGCATCAGGACCCCTCCGGAATATGGCCAGGCTCCAGGCCAGTCTTTTCCACCTGGCTGGCACACTGATCCTCTTACTGCAGTGTAGTGTCTGTTACTGCTATAGATTATGAAAACTAGGGTCTCATCATATGACCTTTTCGTTATCTGGAGAGACTGGGAAGAGAAAATCATTTGTTTACAAACCCAGCCAATCCTGAGTCCTTTGTAGTTAAGAGTTTATTCTTCAGCGTATTTATTTCAATCTGCATATTTTCATAGGCAGCAAACAAACGCCATTGGATGGTTTAATATTTTGACTGGGATTCTCCTTACCTCGATTGTTAAGCTCATTAGATGCAAGGGGACTGAATTATGCCCCTCGATCGATCCCTAACCCCCCATGTGACTGTATTTGGAGAAGGGGTCTTTCAGGAGTTAATTAGGGTTAAGTGAGGTCACAAGGGTGAGGTCCTCATCCAATGGGCCTGGTGTCCTTATAAGAAAAGGAAGCGACACCATAGCTCTCTCTCTCTCTCTCTCTCTCTCTCTCTCTCTCTCTCCCTCCCTCCCTCCCTCCCTCCCTCCCTCCCTCCCTCCCTCCCTCCCTCCCTCTCTCTCTCTCTCTCTCTCTCTCTCTCTCTCTCTCTCTCTCTCTGCCATGTGAAGACATGGCTAAAAGGTGGCCATTGGCAGGACAGGAAGAGATGAGCAGCCCTAATGGACATATAGCTTCCAGAGCTGTGAGAAGTAAACGTAAGCTGTTTAAATCGCCCTGTCTGCGGTATTGTGTTATGGCAGCTCATTTCCCATTTCACACAATCTCAGCAAACAGAGCATGTGCCAGACTTTCCAAGACACCACAGCCAGAGTCCTTTTATTGCAGCCTCTGTGACATCTCCCCTTTTCCTTTAAGCTGTCGCAGACAGATGCCTCAAGGCCTTAGGCTTCCCGAACCCTCTCCTGAGGTCCTTCGTTTTTCTCAAATTGAGGCTCTTCAGGAGTTTACAGAAATTCTTTTGAAGGCCCTGGTAGCTTCTACTTGCCATGGTCCCAAAGCCAGTGCCCATATTTTAGGTATTTGCTATGGCAGCACCCTTCCAGGTACCCACATCTGTTCTGGTTATCCATGACTGCATAACAAATCATTCCAAAACTTAATGGCATAAAACAAGAACAATCATTTCTTTTTTTCCTGGATCCGCAGTTTGCACAGGGCCTGGCAGGACAGGCCTGTCTGCCGCGCAGGCTGGGGGTTGACCCATGCGGACACGCTTCTAAGATGGCACACCCATGTGGCTGGTGTACTGGTGCCAGGTGTTGGCAGACAGCTCAGCTGTGGCTGAGGACTGCAGTTACGTTCTGTGATCTCTCTGGGTTATGTGGTCTTTCTTTCAAGACAGAAAAAGTCACAGATTATTTCCCAGGTCTGGACCTCGAACCTGGCAGTGTCTCTTCCACCATATCCTAGTGGTCAGGCAGCTGCAGAGCCAAGACTCAAGGGGAGTAGACATGTACCCCCAAGTCTCATGGGGGTAGTGCTAGGGATTTGGGGTTATGTTTTAGAGCCAACGTCATCTTTAAAAGAGGGAAACATTTTAAAAAGTCATGTTTATTAAATTGGAGAGCATGTAATGCTTAACAATAGGGAAATTGTTAAAACATTTTTTTAAAAAATAAAAGTTCTTTTAATTCCTATTATTCCTTCCAAAGTAAAGAGTATACATAAAAAACTTGAAAATTAAATCCACTCATCCCTATATTAACCCCTGTGTTTCTGGTTCTGTGACAATGGTCCACTTAAAGACATGCAGATTTAAGAGATTTCAGCCCAGTTAGGGGCCAAGTTCATGACCTGGTTTCTTCATCTTTAAAGTGAAAATAGAGTTGGTCCCGCAACATGACCTCATGGCACTGGTACTATAACTAAACTAAGCCACATTTTTCCAAAGATTTCATGTTCCATCACTGAGCCCATTGAGTTTTAGTTGCAACATTTTAAAGTGTATAACCAACAATTTATAAATAACTGTAGCTTTTTTTTTCCTTTTAATTATACGGTCTTAAAATGAGTATGTCCCCCCTGGTTCAAACACTCAAAGAAAGGGCTTTTAAGAGAGTCTGACATCAGGTGATTCAATCCCACTTAAAATTTACATTAATGTGCTGTCGTGTTTGAAAGCATTCATCCTCAGGCAATGCCCTCTTTCTCCGTCGTCTTCTTCCTGTGAGGCAGTGCTCCAGAAAATTGCCAGTGAAATTCTTCACCTTTCTGTGGGGCCTTTACGTAATTTTAGAAACGTGTTTTATTTCTGACTTTTTGAATGCAGACATGGAGACAAGGACGCCTCAGGGAGCTGCTCAAGAGGCGGAAGAGACAAGCCCGCTGGCTCAGGCTGCCCCACGCACCTGCCAAGCAGCAGGGCTCGTGTGTGCTGTGCGCGTGGGGGTCCCGCTCTCAGCGCCTGAACGGGCAGAGGCTGAATGATAACCCCGGAATGTGGAAACGCATTTGCTCAGAGATTTCAGTCAGGTTTCCCCCAAGTTTAGGATCTTCCAGACAATACTACTTTCTTGAATGTTGAGGTCCACAACCAGGCAACTCCATCTTCCCTTAGAAATTATGAGCGGATGTACCGCACAGGTGTAATGATTTCCGTTTTAAGAAATATGCTCTACAACGTACATTACCTGTTCTCAGGAGCTCAGTATAACTCCTATGTTGATATTTATCATTCATTTTTTTCATACTTTTATTTTAATTTTTGAAAGCTTTATTTTTTTAGGTTTATAGAAAAATGGAGAGGGAGGTACAGCTATCCATACACTCTATCCCCACACATGCGGAGCCTCCCACACTTTCAATGTCACTCAACAGAACGGAACCTAAGGATACACTTACGCGGACACTTCGTCACCCAGAGGCCACAGCCGACATGAGGGTCACTCCTAGTGTGGTCCATTCTGTGGGTGTGGACAAATGTGGAATGACACGTACCCCCATCCTAGTGTCACTCAGAGCAGTCCCACTGCCCTGAAACCCTCTGTGCTCTTCCTGCAGACCCCCGACAAACTCTGATCTTTTCCTGTCCCCCTGTAACTGTGCCTTTTCCATACAGGTGAAGTCATACAGTATGGAGCCTTTTCAGATTGGCTTCTGTCACTTGGTCATATGCATTTAAGGTTCCCCATCTCTTTTCATGGCTTGATGGCTCATATTTTTTTTAGTGCTGAATAGTATTCATTGTCTGGATAAAAAACAGTTTATCTGTCACCTACTGAAGAACACCTTGGTTGCTTCCAGGTTTTGGAGATTAAGAATAAAGCTGCTGTAAATATCCATGTGCAGGTTTTGGTGTGCACATAAATTTTCAATTCTTTTTTAGGTAAATAATCAAGGAGCATATAGTTTATGTTTGTGATCAGAAAATATCTAGTTTTCTGTGACAGAATTTAACCCAAACAGTAAAAGTCTATATTATTAAAGATTTGACAGAAATATGCTTCTCTTCCCAGACTGTATAATATTTTGTGACTGTGTGTCCTGTATAAACAATTAGGGTAGTAAACGTATGCACACCCACCCACATACATAGTTTTTATTGCAACAAAAGCAGTGCAAATCGCTTTGCTGCTTCTGGAGCTACAGTGAGTGCCCCTTCATTTTATACTGGTTATTTTTTAGAAAGTTCAAATGCGCCACTGGTTCCTTCATAGAAATACAAGCCACGGCAGACAACTGGTTGGCATTGTGGCACTGAGGTCTAAAATTGCTCAAATAAACATTACTCTAAAATTGCAACTGCATCTTCAACATTTCTTTGCCTATCTATATACTTTAACTATATATTTAAGATTTTTTTCTCAGAAATCCACTTTGATTTTATTTAAATGCCATTTTTTGTACAAATTTTTCTTTTCTCCATTTGCTTTCCTAAATCTATTACTAATAATCTTTCCTAATATTATTTCCTTTGGATTTTTCATTCTATAGCAAAATGACACTGTTTCTTTCACCTCAGGTACTAATATTTAAGGAGTATGAATGCATGTTTTTCATTAAATATACTTTAAAAGAACACTCAAGTACCATACGAAAGCAGTGAGTTGTGGTAGTGGCTGTGCAATTAAAAAAAAAAAAAAAACAAGCTCTAGAAATATAAAAGCTGGGTTAGTAGAAAGCAAGTGTTTTCATGGGGTTTTAGTTACTTATTGGGTATATTGTAGCCAACCCTTTTTTGTAGGATACTTAATATCAAAAGCCATGACAAAAATCACAGATGGTCTTAGCTTAGAGGATCCAAGAGGGGGTCTCTTTGTGTCCCTTGGAAATCATGAGTAATGGCAACAACGTCTGACAGTTATCAAGCCTATCAAACTCGGTGCCTTGTTTAATCCACACAACAGCCCTCAAAGGTGCTTCTGGTGAATGAGGAAGCTCTGGGTTCTCTGGTCTGTATTTCAGGAGTTGGACAGAGGACCCCAATGGAGGATAACATCCAATCACCCTAAAAAGAGTCCATCTTCCCTTTTAGTTTCCTGCTACAAGCAAGTAGGGGGACATCATAGACTTCTCCTCCCGTAAAGTAATAAAAAGTGTGGATGAATATTTATTAAATCAGATTTCATTTATGTGCAATCCATTTCTGGTTACAATTCATGCAATTTACAAGCACGAGAAGCCTTAGGAATTCTCTGGTTTATGCTGGCTTTGGAGTTCTTAATTCAGAGATAAAAGGAGCCTCTGCCCTCTCATATCCCTTTGGGCAATGGCCCTCATAACAGTGTCCTGTCCCCTTGTTAAACTGTCTCCCCAACTGGGAGGCTTTTGTCCAGGAGATTCGTTCTGCCTCATCTAGTAAAACCCATGTCTGCGCTGCTGCAGGTGGGGGCCGGGACAACGAGGGCTGTGCTCAGTGAAGGGAAGTGAAGGGGTGTTAGGAAGGGGCTCCAGGCAGAGTCTCTGCGCTCCTGCCACCTTTGGAGGGAACAAAGGTGGAGTGGTGGGGTGGGGTGAGCAGAGGCTCCTTCACCTCCTGAGGGAAGGGCCAGGGGCAGAGGCCAGAACTGTTGGGGACATTTACAAATTATCCTCATTGTGATTTCACGCCTTCATCTGCTAAAGCACTTTACTTGTTGTGACCATCGACTTATCAGCTACTTTAAAAATGTCATCTGCATGTGTGGCAGGAGGGTCCATTGGGATATACGTAGTCTTCACATATTTTCTTCTGTTCTACTTAAATTTTACCAGTTTTCAGCACTTTCATGGAAATTCAATGAACTTCTCAACATAATACCTCAACAGGTTTCTGAACCTTTTCTTAGTAAGATGGTACACTGAGACCTTGACCTGCTCCAACACTGGGAATCCAGATTAATCATGTTTTCTTGTCCTCTGAGGGAAACTTGTCACCAAAGCACTACATAAGACCAGTGTCTTTGAACTGGGTCTTATTTTCCTTTTATTTTTCTCCAGCTTTACTGGAGAATAATTGACAAACAGAAATCGTATGTATTTCAGGTGTACAGCTTGGTGTTTTGATAGATGTGTACGTCATACTATGGCATATTATTCAGCCTTAAAAATTCCTGCCATTGTGTGAACATGGATGGACCTAAGGGCATCATGCTAAGTGAAATACACTGGCCACCAAGGGACAATGACACTGCTCTCCCTGGTGTGAGGAATGTGACTTGGTCTTTAGTTCAGACATCTCCTCAGCTCACTCTCTGTGTCTGGCTGAGATGGGAGGAGGCATGAGGTTTGTAACCTCAAATGATTTTGAAGCAGTGGATTTAGTTAAAACGTATACAGTGTAAGTTGTGCCTTTCCTTCCTAGGGCCTTTCAAAGGAATCCCATTTAAAATTCCTGTGGCTATATTTTATTTCTGGCCCAAATAGTCATCAGGATGCTAGTGTATTCTAGTTAAAAAACTCACACACACACTCAAAATTTTACCAAACCCAAAAAAGAAAAAAAAAGAAAAGAACAGATACCCCAGTCAAAACTGTCTGAATGTGGCTTTTATTCATAGGCAGTGCTAGATGCGCAAAGTGACTTCTAAACCACCAAACTTGAACATGAGGTCATTGCCCTTGGGGGCTAGTGAGCAAAACCGAGCACAGGGTGACTATCTGCTCTGTGTTTCTATGTAACCGACTTTTGTGGAGTCCACATGTAGGTGACATCATGTAGTTTCTTCTGTGTCTGCTTTTTTTTTTTTTTTACTTAGTGTAATGCCCTCAGGTTCATGCATGTTATGGCAAATGGCAGGATTTCCTTCATTTTATGGCTGAGTAATATTCCGTTGTGTATAGATACCACCTCTTCTTTACCCATGTGTCCATCGGCTTCCATGTCCTGGCTGCTGTAAATAGTGCTGCAGTGAACATAGAGGTGCTGGTATCTCTTAGACATCCTGATTTCATTTCATTGCCAGTGAAATTGCTGGATCTCAGCGGATGTGGAAATGGGGGAAGTGAAGAGCTGTTGGTCAAATGGCACAAAGTTCCAGTTACGCACGATACTAAGTCTAGGGATGGTCAGCATTAGGACTGTAGTTAGCAGTATCATAGGAAATACTGCAAATTGGCTAAAAGACTGCGTTTCAGGTGTTGTCACCACACGCACAAAAGATGGTAACCGTGTGAGGAGACGATGTGTTAACCAGATTGAGCACAGCAGGTATTTAACTCTGTATGTGTAACATCATGTTATCCTCTTATACACGTCAAATATACACAGTGTGTATTAAATAAATACTCAAACACATGAGAACTGGAAATTGTCAGGTTGAGCCAGTGTCTCTGGGGGACAGACCACATGATGTGACCTTTTGTCTCTGACACAAGGTAAGTCACACGTGCGTGCCATGGTTGTCCCTTCAAGAAGCGAGTGCTTGCCTCACAGTGCCCAGATTTACCTGCCAGGGAAAGTCCGAAGAAGGGACACCTTCCGCCAGCTAAATTAACGTCACAAGACGAAGGTGTCGCGCCATAAAAATGGGTTGGGGCTTCAGCAGCCAATTCTGCACCTTGAGAAGGTGGCAGAGCAGACACAAGTGGTGAGGGCACAGTTTCATGGAGGAGTTAGTGTACAGCACAGAGGGACTAGCCCTCATCCCAGCAGAGCCCCTGATGCAAGTACTCGTTCATCTTTCTAAACAGCAGATACGCTGCTTGGTTGACATAAGGCTGTTCTTCTCAAATTCAAGGGCCACAACCTTTGATGACAACAGGTATTCTCCAGGGAGACAGATTAAGAAAACACACATTGCAACATGTTTTTGGTAGAATCCTATATATTTAGGCTACTTATGCAAAAGATTTGTAGGATATAATTAAGCTACAGAGAAGAATCCAAAACAGCAAGAATATGCTTATATTTCTTAAATATAGTCTAAATGTTTGTGAAATCGTCCGCCTTTTTAACATTTTGTACCATTTTCAAAAACTTTTTAGTATTTTATCAGGAAGAAAACCAAACATAAAATGAATAATAAAACAACTACGTTGAAAAGAGGGAGTTTGCCGTGATAGTCCTTCTTAAGCCAGGAATACCAGAACTGAAATCTAACCACCATCTAAATATGATGAGTGATGCTGCTGATCTTTGTCAGAATTAAAAAATAATCATACATAATCACCACAGTCCAAATTGATGAACTTAGAAGAATTGGCAAGCTCACCATTAGCATCTTTGCAGCACCGGTCTTTTTAGTGAAGACATTTAGGTGTTTAGATTCCAGGGACCTCTTTCATTGTGAAGTGTGCCCATTCCACTTTTATAAGAAGGAATGTTTGCGAAACATGCCATTGGGTATCTTGGGTCTTCAGGAAACTCTGAAAGGAGATTTTAGAGATTTTGATGTTCTTAGTTTTTCAGCAAATACCAAATAGTTACCTTATCCCTTGTGTGAAGAAAAGGGTACTTTGAAATGAACACATGGTTTTCCCAGATTCCGTTTCTCTGGGGCAGGACACCCCCACGACAGTCACATCTTTGTCTTCCCACGTGCTGTTCTGTTCTTGGACCACACTGCAGCACTTTGGGTGGCACCCAGAAGCCAAAGGACACCACTTTTAGCTGTCTTTCCCATGCTGTAACCTGCCTTTCCACATCCTTTTCACTCTCAAGCACACACAACAACAAACAGCAGAACTCTGGAGGACAGATGCCCCAGGAAAGGGAAGGAGTAGAGAGGAGGCAAAGGCCACATTCCAAGACGCACCCTGTGTTTGGAGGGATGGACCCCGCGCACAGTTCTGACTGCAGACAGATGACCCATGACTGAGTGTGCGTGCCCGCCTGCAGGTGACTGTGCGTGGGTCACGGGCTGTGTTTCTCAGTGCTTCTCCCTGGAGAGCTGACTTGCATTTTCATAATGCGGTGCAGACCTGGGGCGGAAGTCTGAGGTGCTGGGTTCCTCCTCGGGGCACCCCCCCTTGTCAGAGACCTCCCAGGTTGAAGTGGCTGTCACCTCCTGGTGTGAACCTCAGGCAACTTGGAATTCTACAACGTCCGTCCTCGGGCTCAAATGCAGGTGTGTCCTTTTAGACCACAGAGACTTTATAAATGGCAGTTGGCTAGGTTGCATCTGGTTTCCATTTTTTAAAATGAGCTTTAATTTTGTCAGTGTAAGTTTTATTTCCATATGACACCAGATTTAAGCTTACTTTAATAATGTGCTGCTGTGGATTTAAACTCCTTTTAAGAGGACATTTTTGGCCTGTGTGACTAAGTAAAATCTTGCTTTTGGAGAGAGAATTAAACAAAAATATATCAAACTTACAACTGACATTCCTTTTTTTTAATACTGTATTTTACTTTTTTGTTTTTAAGCCAAAGATTAATTCCTGAACTTTTAGATAAAAATAGGTCCCTAAAATTATTTCTAGGAGGAGATTTCCCAGTCAGTCTTTTCCTTCTACCTGGAGAAAAGGAACAAATTCCCCCTGCTTCAGACAAGCCATGCAAAAGGAACGGATAATAAATGCGCTGACTCGGACCTCTTGTTATCACCTGTACGCCCAGCTACGTCATGGAAGATCATTGAGGATTGTTCAGAAAGACAGGTACTTAAATGTCCAGGGTCATTGATAGGTCAATAGTATTTGGCTTCTGCTGGGGCAGAAGTCACCGACTGCAGCTCACACAGCCAGCCCTGGCTTCTATTCCTGGGTCACACGTGCCAGGCTCATGCCAAGGTCATGCCGACTGGCGCTCTCCCTGGGTGCTTGTAGGGAGGCTGGCTGGGACCAGGTCTGCGGGCCTTCTGCCAGCTTTCAGATTCAGTTGAACATCTGAGTGCATAGCTAAGCCACATATGTCACCATTTTAATTCTTATTTACAGCAGAAATTGTGATTGGCCATGGGTCTCATTCTTTATAGATTTGAATCAATGATTTAAAAAGCACGAATGGGGCATGTACTAAAAGATCAAAACGTCTCATTTAATCGCCACAGTGCAAGGAGCCCATGTTCTTATCGTCCCTGTGGGAAACTGAGATGCGTGGAGTTTAGGGGCTTGGCAAGGAGGTCGCACACCAAGGAAGTCGCCTGTGCCGCCCGATCCCTTTCCATGGTAATGCTCACCTCCAGGGATTGGTGCCCATGTGGGGACCCCCCACAGAATGGAGCTTCAAAATCCGCACTCCTTGGCTGCTCAGATCTTACAGGGAAATCTGGTCACTCTTGCATGCATTTTATGAGATAAATTAAATGGGGTGGATGAGGGGTAATCTCTGATCCACCACCTCATGGCTGTTGACGAATATTATTTTTTTCTTTTATTGGGCTGTCAGTTTTATTAATACAAAAATTCTCTGGGAATTGTAATTGAATTTTATGGTTAATGGATTTCAGAATGATTCTGCGGGAGCTCCTGGAGAGTGAAGTGGGAAGTTGCTACAAAGTGGGAGGAAGAGGGACAGGTCTGGATTCGTGTTGTCTCTGTTTGCACCCGTGACCTGATATCTGTTTTCTAAGATATCTGCGTCTCATTATTCTCGTCTTTCAAATGGATCTAATGGTACCCATCTTGATATCATCATAACATCTATCCACATAGCCACCTACGGAGGGAGACAGCATATAAGAAGTGGTGTGCAGTCTGGCACAGAGTACGCATCAAAGACCCTGCAAAGCCCTCCGATGGAGACTTTGGTCTGAGCTCTCAAGGACAGTGTATGGAAGGGAGGCGGGATGGGCCGAGCTTGTTGCTGAGCGCCTGCAGCATTGCACTCCCTCGGGGAGTGGAGCTGAGCCTGCAGAGTCTCGTGAATGGAGGCAAGGTGCCAGGGCCTTTGTCACCTCTTTGGAAGAGCCATCAGATGCAGCTGTCCCCAGGGAGGGACCCGGGTCTTGGATGAGATGACTCCTTGCAGGTCAGAACAGTTACTTCCTGGGGAGGGACTGAACTGTTAACCTTCAGCAGGCTGCACTCCTGAGATGGAAGGGATGTCTCCACCTGGAGGGGTGTCTGGCCAGCACAGCTCACCAGTCATTCCCGCAGGGATGGCCCAGGTGGGAGAAGTGTTGTTAGAACTCATTTCCATCATCATTACAGTATTACGAGAAAACAGTGGCCCGTAGACAGGCTCCTAGCCAGTCATGCCCAACTCACTGCAGCCCAGGACACAAAGTCTCTCATTCGAGAACAAGAAACGACCAGTCCCGCATTGTCATCCCTGAAATGTAAGGAGAAACTTAGAAGACATTGAAATTCTGAATGAACCTAGAAAGCATTTTTGACTGTTTATCTGAAATGATGATGAGCGCCGTACAGAAATCTACTGGGTTAAACTGGCATTTATTTCCTGGATGCCACAACCTGAGACGCAGATCTGGAAACAGTTTTGGAAACGATACTCGACTTTTCATGTTTGGAAACAGTTAATATTTGTACCAAAACATCACAAATTAAGTGTTTTTGTCAAGATACTTGAAGTGTAGAAAGACTTCAGACACATATCTGTTTTGAATTAAAGTATGAGCAACATCGAGAAGTTAAAAATAAATGAGATGACCAAAGAAAATACGGTTATGAGATCATGAAAAAGGCTTTGCAAAGGGTTAAACTCTGCAAAGGATACATTACCAACGAGAATACCTTAAACATGTATGTATCTAGGACCTTGTAGTTCATAATCTCCTTCAAACTGTTCAACAGGGGAAGAATAAGAAACTGTGTTGTCTAGATGATGTCAGGACTAAAAGGAGACAGAGCAGAAGGTCTATGATAAACAGATAGAGTTGGTGAAGACCAAACCCCAACAGCCCTACAGAAGAACAGTCTCATCACGTGAAAATCTAGAAAGAGCTTTTCTTTTCTGACTCAGTTGGTAAGAGCCAGCCAGAGCAATCCTGAACTTCCCAGGCTGTGAAGGACAGCGGACAAACCATGCTGATGGGAGCATGTGCATTTTGAACCCTTCTACCATGCTCAGGTCTCTGAGTTTGACTTGTCTTAGAAGATAATGTCCTTCCATCAACAGCTTAGAATATTGATGTTAAAAAAAGGGTAGAGTGAGGTATTCACATAAATAATGAAACTCTACACTTACTGCATTTGGCAGCCTACTAAGGAAGTAATTTCATAAAAAAAAACAAAACAAAACAAAAACACAGAAATCAGATAAGTGCAGCAGGCCCCACCAGGCACTCCAGTAAGGGCACAGGCTTTGGAACATGACTGCAGCGCTTGCTCTGGCCGGTGTTGGCACGCCGCATGTACAAAAGTACAGCGAGTTCTCAGAGTTCTCCAACTAGCTGCAGCCTCCACTCCTGTCTAGACCAGCTGGCCCATCTCAGTCCACCAGGTGACTGACGGCAGCCGGTGACCGAGGAGTTTTCATGCCACAGATACTTTTTAGTTGACTTCAAGAACTCTGCTCCATGTGTATTAGAAATGTCATTTATCCACTTGAAAACACTTTGGCGTTGGCATGTCAGGACTGGAATATTTTACTTGTTGCTTTAATTGAGTCCCCAGTGATTGGATATGCCTCTTAGCTATTTGCTCCAGTCTTAAGTCGAGATCTTCAAAGACAAAATGACACGATATGCTTTTTCTTTCCCTGAATTATTCCTTACCACTTTGAGAGATAAAATAAAATAAAAACAATCTCCATCTTCTGGCCCATTGTTTACTGGTTTTGTTAGATTTGGCAGTCTCTTTGCTTTCCACAATCATCTTCAGATTCTGGAAAGCTAAACTGCTGGCATCCTATACAGGTCTGTAAGGCCCTCACCAATATGAAGAAATAGATTGGGGATGAAGTCAGCTAAGTTAGAGCCCCTGACCAAGAGCCTCAGGCCAGAGGCAGTGTGTGCTCCTGGCCAGGATTTCCTTTGCTCTGAAGACATGAGGCAACTTTTGTTAGATTCTATGTCCTTAATCCTGTGTTTAAGGTCTGCCAGAAAAGAGCTCCATGCCATTTCACGTTCCTGAAGGGTAGGGCGACATGCTAAAGGCCTGGATTCTCTGGGGAACACGAGGATTGTGTGAGGAAGTGTCACAGTAACCGTGTGTGTGCTCAGAGCTAGAACCTTCTAGAAGAGCATCTTCTAGCCTGGATACCATAAACAGATTGAGAACAGCCATTGGAAGGCATTTGTTGTTCTGTAATAAGAAGATTTCATGATCAAACATGTTTTTATTAAAGTTAGCACCCATATCTGATTAAAAACTCTCTTTAAACTAATACTCTTAATGGCAAACACTAGATTTACACTAAATGAAGGAACACAGATCATCATGATTAATATTTCCAGTGAAACTTGGCCTTTTCCAAATTTCATAACCATCCCAATTATTTACATGGCATTTCTAAGAGCAAGTTATGAGGAAGAAAGGAACTTTGCCATCTATCAATAATAGACACATTTTGATCAGCTATGATAGAGGAAAGACTAAACTGTCTATTTTCTTTAGAGAAAAATAATTGTAATTCATCAGGATATGAAGAAGTGATCAAGGTGCATTTAGCTAAAAGTGTATGAAAAGCAGAATTGGAATCATGTGTCAGGTAGTGCATCAATATAAATATATTATTTTTCTGGAGTTTTGGGATTTTTTTTCTTTTTAGTATTTTGACCAATTAGGAAAATACATTTGCCATGATTCTTTACTCATTCTAAACATTCTTTTTCACATCTGATTTTGTCTTCTAGTTTTGATTCTTGTAAGTGATTCAGTATCTCCACCTAAATGTTCCGTCGTCATTCACATTTTTCACCTCTCACCTCTTGTCCCAAACATGGGAACTATTTCCCCATTCTGGGCTGTGGGGTGTGAATGCAGTGAGCAGGAACGTGGCCTCCGGCTCGACCACAGGGGACAAGGTTAATTCCACTGTGAGCTGCCTTCTGGGCCTCCCTGGGAACATGTGCTAATAGCCTGTGTCGTCAGACATCCCCAAACCTCCCTGAACATGTCTGAAGAACAATTATCCAAGCATTTGGTATTTAAGGGATCCATGGCCCCCCTGAATGTCACATGTGCACTGAGACTAGAAGCGTTCCTCTTTCCTCTCCCTGTGTGAAGGGCCTCAACCTTGAGATAACTCCACCATCTAAGCTTCCAGATCTGTTCCTCAACTCGAAAAAGACGAGATTTGTTTAGAAATCCTTCTTTCCACAAATTCCGCCTTTCAGAACAGTCTCGCTGGTGTGGACAGAAAAACTGGTTGCACACTCAAAATGCACAGCTGCATCTGCACTCTCAGAGCTGTGCTCTCCCCTGCTGTCTCTGCAATGCCCAGAACCATGGTGGCCCAAATCAGTTGCTCAGTAAATATCTCTTCAATGAAAGATTGGCCTCTGCCACAAAGAATTTCCCAGTCAAAGTTTCTACCCCATTTGGGATTCTTCTCTACAGTGTTTGGTTCATTGTGAATGCCCCGTGATGGGGAAGAACCCACCACCTCTAAAGATGATGTTTCATTTAGTTATAGACCAATTTCATTATTAAAGAGTGTTTCCTTGTGTTGACATTAAAATCTCGCTGCAGCTTAATTATTTCCAACCTTCCTTCTCCCTCCACTGTTAACAGACCTATTATCCTGTCAATGATACAAACCTTGAAATATTGGAGAAGAGCTCCCTTCTAGCAGCCAGGATGGACCTCTCTTGGATTAAGTGTCACTAGTTCTGGCAGAATACTCCATGTCACTGCATTTTCAAATTTCCCTGTTCTCACCAAATGTCATCGATCAAAACGTCTTGTAAAATGGTTCATACTGAACTGAGTGTCTTAGGGCTACCACTTTGCTTGTTCTGGATGCCATGTTGGTCCCGATGACATTTCAACCAGCAGCTTAACCTCATTGTTGAGCTTGCCATCAATGACAGCCATAAGTGTTTTTCTTTCAGTGTGTGTCTTTTTTTTTTTATGGTCCTGTAGCTGTGCAGTTCACTTTTTTCTAGAGGCAGTGACTCTACATTTTCCTTTGTTACGTTTCATTTGAATAATCCCTAAACACTCACAACTTTGCATCTTCATTTTATTTTCTGATGGCATCACTTCCCCATTCCCATGTGCGTCAGGCAATCTGATGGCTCCCGATGTTCTTCTCTGCGGGGTTTTATTCCATCTTCATGCTCTTCTCAACATAGGCTGTCAGCTCATCCGCTTGTTTACCCACCTGACAGATATTTATGAAGTGTTTATTCTATGCCAGGCACCCTTCCACTTTATGGCCAGCAATAAAATGAAGCTTTCGACCCCCTTGTTTTGGACTTCCACTGATCGGTACAGAGGCAGCTGGTTTTGCACCTCTCTCAATGAATGACACCTGCCTGCGTTTCTTTGTCTCTGTCCAAATCCCAGAGGCGAGTCTAGAGCAGGGCTATGTGGGTGTGATGCACTGGCCTGGTGGTCGTCCGTGCACTTTGTTACTGGTCTGTGGCATGCTAAGCACAGAAATGAAGACAGGGCTGTCTGAAAGTTGAATAGTAATTTGACAGAGTGACCGTATGTCAATAAATCTAATAATAAAAAGTTTGGCTTACATTTTGTAGCTTTTTTTGTAGCTTCATTTTTCTAGTAATTCATTTTTATTGTAATTTACAAAATGTCCAGACTAGACATTTTGAAACAAGTAAGTAAATAAAATCCAAGCTGGTCCTTTGTCACACCGTTTGAGAATACCTGGTATGGAGAATCCCTCTGTCCTAGCAATCAATAGAAACAGCCTTGGCTGATTGGAGTGTGCCATTTTAGGTCCCCTGTGGGCCCTTTGGTGTCCTCAGGTTGCTGGTGGAGGGTGTTGGTGTTGTTGGTGTTTGCCTCTCGCCAGTGCCCAGCACACTGCCTGGCATTCCTTAAACATTTGAATGAAAGAATGACTCTATGAGGTCGAGTTCCAAGTCCATTCAGTGTGTATGAAAACAAGGTCGGCATGGCACTGGGACTTAGAAAACATACTCTCCGATCCGCTTCCTTGTTTGGCATTTTGATGTAGCACATTTCTACCTTAAGGAGGGAGAAGAGCTGGTTCGTAGGGTTGAAGGCTCTGCAGTCGCATAGGATTAAGCATTAGAATCATCTTACCTGCTTGGTCCACCCCTGTTTTTACCTCCTCATTCCCATTTCTCAACAGCAAAACAACAAAAACCAGTGCACATCTCAGTTTTTATATACGTTTTACATATGGTGTATATATCATAGCCAGAAGTGTTTGCAGGTAAAGCTCTGACTCCACACATATTTGCCTGTGAAGCACTGACTGTATACATGTGTACCTAACACAGCAGCTGTGTACATGCATGTGTAGTAAGCCCCAACTGTGTACATGCCAGCGTGGACTCTCTGCATAGACTGACAGGCACTGGCCTTTCTCTGCGTTTTCCATCTGACTTCTCACTCGGCCCACGGTGGCATGCCTGGAATATTGCATCTTTCTTACATTTTCCACGGTGAAACTGCAAGCATGTGTGTTTGCACATATTACACTGAATAAATTAACTGTAAAAAATAGCACTTCAAAAGTGTTCACAGCTTGCCTTAAGTTAGTAGATTTCAACAACATTATCATGGCATGTGCCATGTCTTTTAATCTGGGTGGTTGAAGCCCATCAGAAACTATTTTTACTAATGCAACAAAGAAGAAAGGCATGGCAATATTTTGAATAATGTATTCAGAAACATGTTCACTCGAAATACTGACTGTTAACAGTTATCTAGCAGTAGGATTTCCCTGAAATTCTAGAGATGTCTGCCTAAGTTTCTACTTTGGTCCTTCAGACAATGTATTAACCAAGCCTGAACTACAGTGGAGAATAACACTCACCATATCGGATAACCGTGATCCAGGATTGTTTCATACGTGTTTGCTTTAAGGGAGATTTCCCATGTTTATTTAAGCTTCTGATGATTGTCAGCAAGTGGCGATGTGTGAATGTTTCCAAAATCATTCGGATTTCCCTCCTGTCAAGGTGGACTTGTCACAGAACACAGTTGACTCAGTGGCTTGGGGCTCGGTGATGACTTACTTAGATGGCAGTGGTCTTCTCTGTGACAGAGACTTTATCACCAGTACTGCGTGCAACTACCAGCTCCAGTGGAGACAGGAAGTACACTGGTTTTGCATGGTTTTCTTATTGTTTTTAGTTGTCCAGAGACAGGCATTTCCTCCTGCCTGTACCCTCCACTCTCTGGAACCTTGGACCGTCACTGGGAGCCAGACACTCAGTCTTAAAGTATAAGGATGAAATGAGCTACCAAGCTTTATTGACACTTGTTGGCAGTTTCATAAACTGGAAAAAAACATCAGCTTGCCCTTAACTTTGCATTTTGTGTCAGATCTTGGCGAGGGTTAAAAGGTTCAAATAAATTTTATGTCTTGCCATAATTTCATTAGGGTTAAGAGATCATATTTTGGGGGCCTTTCTAATGATTAAGTAATGTGACATCTTTATGCATGGTTTCTCACCTCTGAACTTATTTAATATGACTTTTAATCCTAAGAATGGTTTTATCTAGGATTTCATGTTTTTCAGTAGTTCTACATGGCTGTGGAAGGAGAATATAAGTTGAAAATCGAAGATTTTTAAAAAGATTTTGTCAATAAATAGTCAACATACTGATTGTAGCTAGACTTTGCTTGTAAAATTTAAATGTATGTTGGAAAAACATTTTTTTGTTCTTGGTTTGAGCTCTTTTTTTTGCTTGGTGCTAACAAAGCAACACTATCAGTATGGTCATCATAGCAATTTTTATTAATTAATAACAATGTTAAGCACAAATGGTCCTTGCACTCTCTGGCATTTACGGTCCTCTAGGGGTGGGATCTAGAAATCGCTGTCCTCCTGTCCTCAGGCTGCATTAACAACTTGATCTTCCTCTAGCCACTTAATTGTCTCGTTCCTTAGCGGTGTATGTCCTGTGTCACTGTCTCTTCTGTGAGCAGCCATGGGGATGAGCTTCCTAGGGCCTCACTGGCCTGCATTCACCAGCCCCACAGTGCTTTCCATGGAGTGGATGACAGTAAATGTGTACTGGTTACACAAAACTGTAGGGCGCTTGGATTTCACGGCATGTCTCATTTCAGTAAATTACTATTTTGATCTTGATGAAACCGAATGCAAGCTGCAGGTGAGGACACACAGCCGTGCCCCCCACCCCACTCCATAAATACTTGTCACTTAGAAGTAAAAAGTCAGTGAGGCAGCCTTCCTGGAGAAAACGGCTCTGGCTGTTGCAAGAGGTAAAATCTGTGACTCAAGGCCCACATAAGCCTCTCCAGAGGGGGAACATTTGGGAGTGAGTCTAATGGGGCTGGGTTCTAGGAATCAAGGTCTCCCAGTCACAGAAAAAATTAATAAAGTAAACTAATGTTAAGGAGTCTAAAATAATTGATCAAAGAAATTAAAAGCACTGCATGCTAGACGTCTTTTCATCTTGTCTCCACCTGGAATATAAGAGAGCTGTGGGAAAGGGCCGTGGAAAAGTCACGGTTTCTTTAAATCTAATGTCCCTTCTTTTTCAGAAAGACGAGACAACATGTTTGCCATGGGTCACATGTTCAGGCACAGTTCTGCAAGATCATTGATTGCCTTTGACACTGGGGGGGTGGACTGCAATTAAAATAGGAATGCTCAGGCTGGTCAGTAGTTTCAAATGATAACACATCTCTTTCCACTGGGATTTTTACTACAAACCTACTTCTCGCCTGCCTGGTACTGCAGCGTGGTTTGCTTGGAGCGTAAATTAGCCTAAGAAACAGGCACAGAGTACATTTGAGATAAAGGAACCCACTTCCTCTTGAGACACTGTGTCAGTCGCGTCAGCAGCTGCTCTTGTTCAGCATGGATGGACCAGGAAACCTGAAACTCAGCCACTGTGTTTGCAGAGTTCCTAGATTTTTCACTTTGGGTGGCGGATTGCTTAAGGCAAAATGAGAGGGACATTTCCCAAGGATCAGAGGATGCACTTCCTCTTTAAGTGAAAGGAAGAAAACACTAAATGTTTCATTTACGTTTTTCTTTAGGAAAGCCAACACAAAACAGAAACAAACTCAAAATGAATAAAACAAAACAAAACAAAAGACCCATGGAAAGAACTGTCTTTGGTGTCCTGGGCAAAACATTAAGGGCCCTAATCATTCCTTCAGTAAATGAAGAAAAAAAAGAGGAAAAAAAACAAAAAACCTTTGAAAAGAAAATGCTAATAAAGCAATCTGCATAATTGCACCACAACTCAGCAGGTTACAGTCTGGGGTGAGCCATTTGTATTTGATATCTGTGGCTTTCTCAAAAACAAGGAAATCCTGTTCTGCTAAAAAAAAAAAAAAAAAAAAAAAATCCAGTTGTTATAATTCTAAGAAATCAAATAGCACTGACTCTATAAATTCTGTATTATTTAGTGAAGGTTTAAGTTAAAATTGAAAAAAAAAAAAAATCTTCAAGCCTGATGGAAACTTTGAATCTCATGTATCATTTAATTCTCAGATTCTAAAATATGACCATTATTTTTAAAAAACTCAGGTCACAGTTTTGGGTCTATAATATATTTATTTGTAGTCATATCAGTTAATTTTTATCAAAACATATTTAAGCCATTACTGAGGGCCAGTTAGCTCGCTGAATAGATAGACAGTGATGGTATGTGTTGAGAAGAAGACCTTAGAAAACTGAACATGAATGGTTTGGGCGTCGTAATCCTAGTTAATTTTCTTTGAAAATGGCTGCCTTACTATCTATAGGAATCAGGACATGGTTCTTCCATTTTATGGTAAAGTTAATTATGCTTTACCTTTTTTATCTAGCTATAAAAGTCACAAATTTCTGCAGCTAGAAGTCCTTTCACTGTAAACAAGTTAACAGAGATGCTGATCAAGGCAGTGCCTGGGTGTTCATCAACCTGGATTTAGGTTTTGCTAATGAGCATACTTTTTACTGTTAGAATCTAAGTTACTTTAAAAAGAGAGTTTAAAAAGAAAGTGAGTCTTGTTTGGAAAAATGACTTTCAGGTGTCAACAATACTATACTTTAAACAATACCATATTTCTAAATGTGAAATTCTCTCACTGAAGTTTTTTTCCATGTGACTTGCTAACTGACTTACACGAGTTCTGACAATTAAGTTCGTGAACTTGTTGCAATGATGTTGCCAACCTTTTTTCATATCAGAGGCATTATTCATTATGAATTTGTCCCAATTGGCCAAACAGTTAGCCAAGTTTACTATTTGCTGAAAAGGCTGAGTGAAAAAGTTAGATGAAAATGATCTGAACTTTTTGCCTATAATTCATGCATGGCTCTTGTATCACGACAATGCACCAGCTCACACGGCACTGTCTGTGAGGGAGTTTTTAGTCAGGAAACAAATAACTGTATAGGAACTCCCTCTCTACTCACCTGATCTCGCCCCCAGTGACTTCTTTCTTTACCCAAAGATAAAGGAAATATTAAAAGGAAGACATTTTGATGACATTCAGTACATCAAGAGTAATACGATGACAGCTCTGATGGCCATTCCAGAAAAAGAGTTCCAAAATTGCTTTGAAGGATGGACTAGACGCTGGCGTCGGTGCATAACTTCCCAAGGGGAGTACTTCAAAGGTGACCACAGTGATATTCAGCAATGAGGCATGGAGCACTTTTTCTAGGATGAATTCACTAACTTAGTCGTCTGACCTCGTATATTGGGGCTTTTCAGCATTTTGGGTTTATTTAATCAACCTTTTTTGTTCCAAAGAAGTGTCTAAGGACCACCTTTTTTTTTTTTTTTTTTAAATGGGGCTCAGCGTGGCAGAGTGAGATTGAAGAGCAGGTGAGGTTGGGTATCATGGGAAATGAAAGGGTGACCGGGTATAAGTAATGTGAGAAATGCAGGGAAATGAAGCTCACAAAGCTAGTCAGTGTGAGGATAAGACAGTGATCATTTTTAGCTGGAGAACTTTGGAATTCGGGTTTGATATGTGGTTGTACAATATTTGTGAGACATGAATTAGTAATTTTTCCCAGTTTCCACATCTTCGTACACCCAAGACCACGGCTGCCTCTGTATCCTTTGACCTAGTGGAGGAACAAAATAGCAGGAAGCAGAGGGACATATAGAAAAGCCTCAATGGCAGAGACTTTGGGGCCCCAAGTGCTAAATGCCAGAAGGAGATTGTGCCAGGCACCCAGAGGGAAGCCCTAGAGAGAGCCTCTCAGGGAGACTGCAGGAAGGTCTCATAAGGGACGCTTGTGGACTGGGGGAGGGAGGGGCTGGCCCTGGATGGCTGTGACCAAGGGTCCTCTTTGCAAACTGGCCAGCTGCTGCTTGTTCCCCTCATGGCATCGTCTGTGATCCTGGGAGGTCTTGCCAGGGATGAGCTGGGGTTTGGGTTCCAGAACCCCTGGAAAGGTTTCACATAGGCAAGACCGCTATGTCACTGTTCACGACATGGAATCCCATCAATTATTCTTTTCTAACCCACCCCAAAGTGGAGCTTTATGAAGAATGATTATTCATGGACAATTTTGAAAGACTTCAAGTACATTAAAAAATAATGTTTTTTCCCCCACTTTCCATACCCATTTTCCATCACTGTAGTTCTTTCAAACTTCCTGTCTTTTCTTAGAGGAAAACCACAGTGGCACCTAGTACTTTGGAGCTCATGCCTTTATCATCTTTCTGGAAAAGAATAGCCTGTCATGTATCAGAAAGAAGGCAGGTCGACCCTCCTAAGGGGCTGTCACGCTTCTGGACATCTCAGAAGCTCTCCCCTGGCTCAGCCTGGGTGGATTCACTTGGCATAAGTGCTGGAGGCTGCAGCCTGCAGGCATGTGATGATACTTTTGCAATAAGAAGTCACAATGGGGGACACTTTTACTTTCTGCATTCTGCAGCTTGACTTCAATTTGCTTCAATAATCTCTGAAATGTGCTCTTGCAGTTCATCAGCCTGGTCGCTGACTTAGATCTCTAATGAAAGTTATACTCACTCTCTGGCTCCTCTTACTACTCTTTTCCTCTCCCTTACCACTTGGCTTTCCCTCATGAACCTCTTCTTGCTTCCTAGGGATTCTTTCCCTCACTGAAAGAGTCTTTGCCACTCTCAAGGGTTTCACTATTTCCCATATCGTTATATCAAGGCTTTATTTCTTTCTTGAGCTTTTATTCCTTATCAAATATATTCATTTGGATGTGTAACCATTACTTCAAACAGCACTTGCCTAATAGTAGGTTACGTCATTTTCCCTCTAAGCCTGTGTTGTCTCATGAGGTGTGGATAGCTAGACGGATGGATGGATGGATGGATGGATGGATGGATGGATGGATGGATGGATGGATGGATGGATAGTGGAACAGATAAATGGATAGTTGGATACATGGATCGACAGAAGATGGTTAGTTAGATAGATGAGGTAGATGAGAGAGAGAGAGAGAGAGAGAGAGAGAGAGAGAGAGAGAGAGAGAGAGAGAGAGAGAGAGGAGAGATAGGACGGACTGATGGACAGACGGATGGATGGATGGACAGATAGATAGATGATGGAGAGGAGACAGAGACACCATGTCTTCTTCTTACCATATATTAAATGTAACAGTTACCATTGCTGGGGGTTTCTGTTGCTATGATTCCACAGAGAACTGCTCTCCTCAGGTCAACGATTTTCTCCTCGTTGCTGAATCCAATATTCACTTCTCCAGAATTATTGTATTTGAACATTCAGAAGTATGTGACACAGTTGGCCATACATTCCCTCTTGAGACCCTTTATTATTTCCTGACTTTTCTTCTGTATTATGGGCTACTTCTTCTGAGCCTGCTTGGCTAGCTCTTCATCATCGTCTCAAATGCTGCGTGTCAGGAAGATATATTCTTGACCCCCCTTTCTTCTCCAACAGTTTGCTGCTCCCAGGTAACCTCATTCAGACGCATGACTCTGAAAAACACATTTTTGCAAATGAGTCATTGTTTGTATTTCTAGTCAAGACTCCTCTTCTGAGCTCCAGACTCATGAATTCACTGCGTACTTGACATCTCCACTGGGCTGTCTGATAGACTGCAAAGTTCAGTACGGGCAAAGACAAGCTCTAAGTTAAGTAACAGAATAATGGTACTTCTCTAGTCCTCTCTCTCTCCTAGTGAGCAGCCCTGCCATCACTCCAGTTGTTCAAGCCCCAGATATACAAGCCCCTCTAATCACTCTTATCCCTTCACTCTGCCTGTCTGACCGATTACCATGTCCTCTCAATTCTATCAACTCTTCCCACCTTTCTCCATCTCTACCACTAGCATCCTAGTCTCATTCCTACCATCCTATAAAACTTTTGCCAGTCTTAGTGTAGTGCCCCAAATTGAATAAGTGATGTATAAGCACTTGTTGACTACATAAATATATGAGTAAATACATAAATGCTATTTAAGCTTGAGGAAGCCTCTACAGTTCATCAGGATAGTTTCTTATCCAACATACAATCTATGGAGACAAGTTGTCTAATGAATAATATATTCAATTTTGGGGAAATGAAGTCTTCTAGGTCACAAAGCTGTTTAGAAAGAATCAGGACTAGGATAGTGGAAAACACCTGGCTCTATTCAGAACCTACTAGAACATCACGGATGGTTTTGCAATTGTACTGAGGATGTGGAGAAACTGTAGACAGCCCACAAGAGAACAAGTTTGGTGGAAGGCATGGAAAATCCTGTCAGAAAGAAGAGAAGGAGATTCCGGTGAGGTGAAGGCAGGGCTAAATTACAATAGCTCAGCATGAGCCAGGCTGGGGCTCTGTGGCCAAGGCAGCTGGTGGGTGTTGTGAATAATGGGCTCAAATATACAAAGGCTGTGAGAGGCTGGTGCCACTCAAGGTGAGGAGTACCTACCAACAAAAGGAACCCAGAGTCAGCGCCCCTCCCCCTCGGGTGCTCTCCACCAAGCTGCCTAGCCATCTCGTAAGTGACGCTGAAATGGTTACTTACCACCAGCGAGCCGAGAGCCCAGGGCAAGCTCTACCTTGGATAACTAAGACATGTCTGAACCTGGTTGTTTTGAGACCTCTTTCAACGTGGTGCTTCTGAGACGGTGCCTTTGGCAGGTGAGAAGGCTGGAGGAGAGCCCAGGCAGTGGTCCCCCTGCTGTTCCCCACACCACCGGCCCACGTGACCACCAGCTACCTGCAGCACAGGGCCTCCTCCATCACTGCCCTATGTGTCCTGTTCAGGACTCGGCAGACCCTCATCTTGTACAGGCTGTGAGCTTCCGGAGGCAGTGCGAGAATTCCTCCCTCCAGCTCTGGTGCCACGTACCACACACAGCACAGGCTCAGTGAACGTCTTGCTCCAGCCACCCACATTCCTGGCATTTTCTGTCCCGTTGTCTCCCCCTTGTTCTTCTAGCCCCTCTTGCTGATGGGGGAGGAAATCCACAGCAATGGATGGAGGGGCCTGAAGACCTGTGATTAGACCACAGCTTCTTTCTAACACACAACCTGCCTTTCTCAGGGTGCTGTGGCCCAGGCAGGTTATGTGAGTTCGAATGACCTGGAGGAGCCTGTGAGAATGAACTGCTTGACTCTGATCTTGGAAATCTTCTTTGAGTGGTCTCCATTTCTATTTCCTGTGTGCTTTGCACCGAGGCAAGCCCACATTTTTTGGGGAAGCAGACATGTATAAATAAGTAATAAGAAAATATCTGTGGCTATATAAGTACAACCACATCACTGTAAAATCTTGCATTTTAGGATTTAATTGTAATTTTTTTCTCCCAAACCAGTGTTCTACCTAAAGTAATGTTCCAAATAAAAATTTCTCCTGCAAATTTGGAAGCACTTTCCAGTGAGTATTATAACACAAGATGTGCACTTTAAGAAAGAAATGAAACGTTACGGTAGATCCTTGAGCAATTTTGCACAGATGTGTTTTGCAAGGAGCAGTGGCTTGCACTTTATCAGGCATCTTTAAAGGAAGTGGTTTTGTTAGAACAATTAAAAAACAAAACAAAACAAAACAAACAAACCAAATAACTACCAGCTTTTTTTGTGGTAGAAAATAGAAACTAGAAATATTTTTATGACTCTCTTTTGGTAATATTATCAGTTTCTTTGTGCTATCAGTTATATCTAAAATCCAAGATAGCAGGTGCTCTTATGGAAAACATAGTAATTACTTATATTTTGTTTAAAATAGATAATTCTCTCCCCTGACCCTAATCACCATTTATGACACATATTTTTTTTCATACATAGCTTATGTTAATGGGGAGGGTATGAGACTGTAAACACCAGTGGTTTTCTTTAATTACTATCCTATATTTTGAATGAGCTTCTATTAAGAAAAAAGTCCTTTTTTTCCCTGCTAAAATATTTACGACCTTTGGTTAAACTTGAACCATTAAGTGAGGGAAATAATAATAGTTTTAATTTCAGCCTCAGGAAAAAACAATGAGGGATCACACCCACTGTGGTTAGTAATCGGCCAGTTGGGATTTAGAGCTAGAATTCCATTTTCTTCCGGCTTTCCTAATTCCAGATTTGCTTTTTCTGTCAGTGAATGCTGGCAGCAATGCATGCTGAGATTTTTGTTTGAATGATAGATTTAGAAGCTGTGTGTGGACCCTCTCCGTTCATGTTGTGGACAGAGCTGGGGACATAACTGTCTCTCCTCACCTACTCAGAGGCCTGGAGACCCTGGGAGAAAGTGCCCTGGACACAGGCCCTGGGCTGCCTGTGTCCATGACAAGCAAACCTGTGGTCAGCCACAAGGGACAACAGGAAAGAGGCCAGGTACAGTTTTGGTCTGTTTATGTTAAAGTAGAGGTCTTTGCAGTGTTTCAAGGAAATTCTGCCTAGAAAATCAGAAGCAGCTAAATAAATCTTTATGAACCCCAGCAGGGAGTGGAAACACTTCTTCTGGTTCACATGATTGTGTACTCCTCTTTCAGCTCCCAAGGTTTAGAAGAGTGAAGGGCTGGCAGGGACCTCCTGTCATCTGCTGTAAGGACAGGAGACTGTGGTAAACAGGAAGATGCCAGCAGTGGACTGAAGGGAAAGCTACTGTGACATTTTATTGTCCTTGTTTCCCAAAGCTTGGAGCTGAGTGGAACGAACACTGTAAGAGGTGGGTGGCCCAGGGCAGGAGGTCCACCTGACAGGAGCTCTGCACAGACCCTCTGCCCTGAAGCCAGGCGTCTGCCCAGGCCTCAGGCCGATGGTGTTCCGAGGACTGAAAAAAGGAAATGTCTGCTCCTTGTCTTTACCAATTTCCCCTAACTAATGAGCCATGCTACCTGTCTTAGATTTTCATAATACATACATTTGCTCCTCTGAACAATGGCTTTCAGAGTTAGTTACTTTATAGACAAAATCTCTTCCGTCCAAATAAAAACTCACCCGGGGGTCTACCCAGTTGCCCTGTGTTGGCGGGAATCTTGCGTGCTGCTGGAGGACCTGCATCCCGTCTCTGGGGTCTGACCTTGAAGCAAAGCTGAAAGGTGACTCATGCGAGAGGACTAAACACAGAACTTGCTTCTTGTGTGTCCTTCTTTTGCCTTTTTTGACCCAGAGGAAGAAGAGTCACACCCTACGTATTTGTTAGGTATTCTTTTCTTTTCTTCTGACTCAGAGTTCTCTAAGTCTTAGTTAAAATTTAGTGTTTCTGATAGAGTTTCTTGGGATTTTAGGGAGGTGGGTGGGTGAGGGTTGCTTAGAAACACTGTAGAAATGTGTAGAATTTAGTTCCTAGCAATCAAGAAGAGTGCCCTAATATACTCATATACCAAAATCTTTACCATGCTATTTATAATAGTCGTAAAAATAAAGAAAATAATGTAAATTTTCAACAATATAAAAATGAATAAAGCATAAGAAATGCACTCATGTTAGGTGATAAACTACAGTGTTATAATTACTTGTAACATATATATAAGAAGACTCAAAAATGTCCCCAAAATATTAGCAAGTAATTATTTGGTGATAATAAATCTATAGATGCCCCCCCCCATTTTATCTTTCATATGTTTTTATTATAAACAAAGAACGTAACAATTCAACTCAGTTCAACTTCTTGTTTTTTGTTTTACTACCTAAACAATATCAATAATATAAATCATGTTTTAAGTTTAGAGAATGCTGCATGGATGGAGTAAAAATACTCCTTTACAGAATTTATTTTAACCAGATCCAAACTGTGATTTTCTAATTACTTCATTTGGCAACTGGTTTTGGAGCACTTTCTGTAGATGAGCAACTGTGCGAAGGGCCTGGTACACCAAAACCGAAACAGCTCTGTCAGTCTTTGCTTTCTATTGTTAATCCATGTGCTGATCTTTACGCAGAGGGAAGGTCAGAATATAAAGCTAGCATTAGGGACAAGTGTTCTGATAGGTCAAAAAGTCCATCCACTTGGGAAAGAAAAAGAATTAGAAAACTGAATCTTGGGGTTAAGTTATTCTCCTTCACAGAGATGCATTGAATTTAGTTCTATGATTTTTTCAGACACAGCTTTCTCCACCACTGCCTTGGGCACATACGGGACCGACACTGGGCCCCCCCTGGGTGGCATCCACCAGGGATCATGCACAGACCCACTGTCTTGGTAGCTCTGTCTTCTCCCCACTTAAAGCAGCACCCATGATGTTATACACTCAGTCCGTGGGGGCAAGGGAGGTGTGAAGAGATTAGGAGAAGGAATCATGACCACAGAGGTAGCAGTACGGCCACATCAGTCATCTTGGGCCCACGGGGAGCACATGAACAACCAACCTGAACCACTTGGTAGATGGATGCCATTACCTTAAGCACCTCCACCTCCTCTTCCGGCTTCTTGTAGACACAACTCCTTCTCTTTCTTCTTCTTTTTCTAGTCATACAATTTTTACTCAGATTTCAAGCTTGATATCTACTTTCTTGTGTAAATATAATGAAGCTCAGCACATTGCCTTATTAATGGGGTGCCAGTCACGTGCTTATTCTGATAAGTTTACCTGGTATGATTGGCACAGAGAATGCCTTACACACCTCAGACACATCTCCTGACGTGCACTTACCATCATATTAGAGATTGGAATACATCTGACGCTTTGAGAACTCTGCTGTATGGGGTCTGTTGTGAGAGCTTCCCAGAAGCAAGCACTCGTGTGTGTGTGTGTGTGTGTGTGTGTGTGTGCGCGCGCATGGAGCTTCTGTCTGGGGAAGACGAGAGTTCTGGAGATGGACGGTGATGATGGCTGCGCTATCATGTGAGTGTATGTACCATTCCTGAACTGTACACCTATAAAATAGTGAAAATGGTAGATTTTACACTATGTATATTTGACCACAACAAAACTATAAAACACAAAAGAATGAAAGAGTGTGGTTTAGCTTTCAATAACATTCTAAAAATTGGAAAACTGTAGCAAATACAGTTTGTATTTTATACATATTGTATAAATATGTTTGTATAAATTTGCCTGTATCTCTTCATTGATTTTCTTTTTTATTGTTACTCAACAGATACATTCTTTCATCTGCCTTGAATAATCATTAGTGCTTTATTATAAGCACGAGTGGACAAGGCATTATTAAAAGTATAGGTAAAACAGTCTCCACCTCTTGCTAAGGACACTTTTCAGACACATTTCCTTTTCAAATGGAGGCTGCCAGCATGCATAGATTTCTGTGACCCGTCTGAGCTGCCCAGGAACCTGAGCTAAACTACTGAAGTTGGAGGGGTGGGGTCCATTGGCAGCAGCTTGCCGCGAGCTCAAAATAGTAAACTCTCATGCAAACACTGACTTCCCCATGATGCAACCTGCTGATTGCCCTATACAAGCAATGCTTTCAGTCATCTACCAACTGAACTGAAGCCAAACTCCCCAAATACACATCAGCTTTCTCCTTTTGGTCCCACAGGTTTGGGGCATGTCCCAAGACCCTCTCAGGTCTGCTGAGGCTCTAGATTCTAGAACACCCACTTTCCATTTGGGAAACCAATACTATCAATGACAGGGCAGGGGCAGGCCGTGGAGCAGAGTTCAGGACACACTATCTTCACACGGATACTTTTAAGGGCACATTAAAACCAGACAGAAATGGGGAGGAAACAATGACCATGCCTTCTAAAATCAGATTTGTAGTTCCAGGCCTCTGTTGCTATGGCAACAAAAATGGCATCCTTGCAACTCATCAAAAAATGTTTCATTCATAGAGTATTCATGTCTCGGGGCTGTTAGTGGAGATTAACTGAGCTGGAGCATGTGAAAACACTTAGCACAGGGCCCAGCACAAAGAGAATATAGAATGAATGCTAATACTATTAATAGTGAAAACCGCTTTAATTCACCAAGGATTTATTAAACACTTCTATCTGCTGCAGGGTGTTTAGACAATGTCAAAATAAAAGACAAAGCTATAAAACGGAGACTCTAATGGAACTGGCTATCTTTGATTTGATATCAGATTTATAGCATGAAAAGTAGGATAGCAAAATAAGCCTGAATCACATGAAGGGGGGAAGGAAATTGCCCTAAAGTGTCAGCTGCTCTAGTGACATTACAGTTACTATATACTGAGGACTTACTTTGTCTCCAGGGCTGTGTTAATCATGCCACGCATTATCTCCTTTCCCCTCTAGAACTGTCCTTCATACAGAGAGGGGGATGGAAGCTTGGGGACACATTTGCTGCACCACTAGCAGTGGGCAGGTGGGCAGAGCAGGGCACTTGCGCTTACACAGTCACTGGTCCTGGGGAGTGATGGGCAGGGACCATCCTGACCAGGGCCCAAAGCCTTTGATTAGCCACGCTTTGATGTTGTGATTTATAAGAAGAAATATGTACCTGGTCTTCTCCCCTCTTATCTGGCTCAAGGCTCCTAAAATCTGTGGAATTTTCTAAGAAGTGAGAGAGATCAGGGTGTCTTTGTTATGGAAATAAGGTGACTTTTGGAAAGCATGGGGGCTGGTGACCAGTGCAGCTAACTCTGTGATTGGATGGTTATAACTTTCATATCCACACCCCCAATCTCCAAGGAAGGCAGAGGGGCTGGAAGTTAAGTCAAACTTCAAGGACCAATGATTTAATCAGTTACATGTAGTGAGGCCTCCATAAAACCCCAAAAGACAGGGTTTGGAGAGCTCTGGGGTTGGGGAACATGTGGAGATTGGGGGATGCTCCCAGAGAACATGGAAGCTCCCCTCCGCTCCCCAATACCTTGCCCTGTGCCTCTCTTCCATCTGGATGCTCCTGATTAGACCCTTTCATAAGAAACCTGTGATCCAGTAAGTAAAGCGTTTCTCTGAGTTCCGTGAGCTCTCTGGCAAATTAATGGAACCCAGGGAGGTGTTGCTGGAACCCATGGTCTGTAACCATCGTCAGAAGCACGGGTGACACCTGGACTTGTGATTGGTGTCTGAAATGGAACTAAGCCCTTTGCCTGCGGGATTGGACGTTGTCTCCAGTTAGATAGTGTCAGAATTGACTTCAGTTGTGGGACACCCAGCTGGTGTTGGAGAATTCTTGGTGGTATGGGTAGCGCGCGCGCGCACACACACACACACACACACACACACTCTGGAATTGGTATCAGGATGGTAGATGTGGTCATGTTTCAGTGACATGGCTATTAGGGACACATCCATGCAGCATCAGTCCTCCTGCCTGTGGGCACCCAGCAGGTGTTCTGCAGCAACGGGCAGCCCCACTGGCGGTGAGCTAAGAAGGCCTGGTGCAGAGGTCACCTCCGGCCACTGAAGTAAATCAGGACTGGTCTCCCTGCGTTCCACACTAATAATGTTAAAGCCATTTTAGTGTGTAATTGAGGCTGTTCTCCTGCTACTGAAATTAATGTGAACCAGATGCCCAGACTTAGAATGTTCCCAGCGTTTGCCTCATTGGGTCTTTTTTCAATGTATTCGCTTCCTGCCTTGAGAGTTTTATAGAATAGGTAGATTGTTTTAATACCCCGGCAACATTTAAGCGCCTATGTGATGATATTTACCTTCTGATATCTGCTTAGAACGTGATGGAATTATTAAAAATCTAAGGGTCACAAACATTGTCTTCACCCCAACCATCAGCGCTGTTACGCACGTTCTACCCATCATGCAACTGTGAGGAGAGTTTGTGGTTGGTTTGTTCCTCTGAGCTCAGCCCGAGTTTCTTGAGTGTGCTCTCGTTCCATGATCTCTAACTGTTCCATTTCCCCCTTGCATAAGCATCGATTTTTCAATTTCCATCTTAAGGTATTAAGTGCTGCTTCAAATTCCAGTTTATCTAGTTACTGGATGACTTAACCTTTCTGAGTCTCTGTTGGCATAAATGTGTAGATGATAGGAACTGATTTTCAGGCTCTTGTGAGGATTAGAAGAAATCATATGTATAGAAAATTCCTATCACAGTGTCTGACATTACAAGTAGTCTGGCCTTGTAAATAATAACTGTGCTGCGTGGGACTTTGGTTGTGACATCACCCTACTGACAATAGCACACTCGCCCCTTATCATGTCGTCCACCCCTTCCACTTCCACTGCTGAGTTGTGGGGAAGAGATGACTCCGTGTCGACAGCTAGCGTGTGAATGAGGACTTAGGTGCGTATGCCACATCTTCACGATGGAAACCGTCCTCTTCAGAACACTTCTTTATTGTTCCCTTCATTTGCAATTATATGTTCTTTTCGTCTTCAGACCCTGCGATGTTTCACTGTGCATACTACCAGTGCATTTGCAATGAAATTTTATTACAACCAAAGCAGAATGTCTCCTGCCATTGGCTTCAGTAGAATTTGATCAGTCATTTATTCTGAAATCAAACATACGGAGTTTTTGTGGCGTCTTTACCACCAATTCAATTTTATTCATTCCAAATTCTTTTCTGAGCTCCCACTTTGAGTGGGACATCGTGCTTGGCGCATGAAAGGCATGCCTTCTACCTCGAAGCAGCCACAGGCAGTCAGAGCAGATAGTACTAGCTGCTGGGTACATGCCGTGTGCCAGGTGCCGGATCGAGCGATTTCCGTGCATTACCTCACTTACTGCTCACGACAACTCTAGCACGTGCACTAATGGACAATGAAAGAACCTGCTCATAAATGCACAGCCCTGCTCGGGACGAGCAGTCACTCTTGTCGGTGGTGAAGCTGGCCATGTGACCCACCGCACAGCACCCCCGTCCTTGTTCGTGGGGCATCTGCAGACACAGAGCTCAGTCTTACACTCTGGGGAAAAAGATACATAGCAAGTTCCCGGCCTGCCTGCCATGGCGTGCACCATTTCGTAAGTAAGAATGGATGTGTACGTGCGTTTACAAGTATGTTTGTAATTACCTGCTGCATCTATGCTAAGTTCTTAGTGAGGAAATCAGGAGCAAAGACAAAAAGTGCTGGGATGGTTCAGAGGGTAGTGAGGCCAGTGGTGGGGAGGAGACACTCTGGGAAAGACCTTTGGGAGAAGGTAGGATTTGAACTGCCCTTGGAAGGAAGGAAAAATTCCGGTACACTTTTTAACCACACCTGGTCCCATCTCTCTGTCTCATGCTCTTGTTCTTCCAGGTCCCCCAAGGATACCACTCATCCAACATCCACTGATTTGGGGACTACAGGGCGATAATTTTATAAGCGCAGAATTTATTTCAAATTGCCTTTATTGGGTTTTAGTAATTATGCTTTTATAGCTACAAATTAAGTCCTATCCATAGCCAATCACCCTCAATGAAAAGCACAAGGAAAGTTCAGTGATTTGAAATAGCATAAGAAGGAGTGAGAAGGTACTCCTTGGAACACAGACGGTAAATCTGCTTAGGTTTTGGCAAAGGTCATTGTGCCTTAAACATGTTAATGAATGGTATTCCCCTGGGAAAGAGAAAAACTGTCTCACAGCCACACCATGAGCTGGCCACAGAAAATTTGCAAGGGTTTCAAGCCTTCGAAGCACTGTGGTGGCGATGTGGGCAGAGCACAGAATTGAGGCAGGAGTGTCAGCATGGGGTGGGGTGGGGCTGAGACTCTGAGGGCCAGGCAGGGGTCTGGAAGGCTTTGTTGTGGGGAAGACTAAAGATCATTAAGGGTGTGGCGGAACTGCTTCATGGAGTACGCCCAGTGTTTCTCAGAGAGTCCTAGAAATCAGAGACTCAGAATTTTAGGAGCGGGAAAGAGCAGTGACTCACACAAGAGAAGAAACCAGCGGGGCATGCCAGCCTAGAACTGGAGTCCTGCGCCCAGGGCTGGGCGCTGCGTCCAAAAGGCAGGAAAGCTGAGTGCTTAGAGGGTGACTCTGGGGACAGAACAAAGGAAAACAGCATGAAGGTCTTGGGTTAGAGAAAAGGATGCATTTCAGGCACTAAGCGTGTCCCTAGGGACCTGTACAGTCGCACCCAGTTTGGTCCAGATTGGCATGCCCAGTTTTCTGAAATATTACGGCACTTTCTGTATGTATCGCTCCTTTGAGCCCCTAGTCATATATGAGATTTTGTCTGTCACATGAATATTTTGGCGTCTTTCTTCTGCCCTCGCATAAAATTGGCCCTTGCCCTGGGAGACTTATGAAATCGTTTTGGACAGTTCTCAGAACTGAATCTCCCGTTCCATCCTCACTAACCCTCTGTGAAGTTAGCAGAGCAGGTATTTTTATTTCCGACTCACATAAAAATGTACGCATGGAATAGAGCCCGGTGGCGAGCAGAGAGAGGGGTCCAGGCAGTCCTGGTGCACAAAACCCAACATTGGTCCCTTAGGCCACGCTGATGACCTGGGGGTGCAGTGGTGGTAAACACTCGTGGGGACACAGACGGGTCAGTAACAGAAGGGTTTTCCTTCATACAGAGTTTATGAATGAAGACATTAGTTTTCTGTTAACCTTATTGGTCTTTAATATTTCACTACTGATGTAAGAACTAAACATTTTAAAAGCATGCATATTTTCTCAAGGATATCTACACTTCTTTTCCAATTTTTATCTTTCTTTAAAGTTCAGGAAATGGTAGTTAAATATATATAAAATAAAGAATAAAAATGAGAAGCTCATCTGGTCCTGTAAAATTAGAACTAGAAACATTTTGTCGAGTGGATATGCTTGCCAATAAATTATGGCTCCCAGTGGAAATTTTAAAATTTGCTTCTCTAGGACAATTTTAAATACCTCAGTAAATTTGCTTGTACCTCTTGCCCAGAGAGATTGTTATTTAATATAACGGCGCCCAGCTGATGATATTCCTGGGCACAGGGTATGAATTCCCTATTAAATATGATTGCCTTCAGATACATACTCTACTACCACCATACATATTTCTTCTCCGCCAGATATTTCTTCTCTTTCAGACCCATAGTCATTTCTTCCTTAGTGTGTCTTTGTGTCATTGTCATTTGTCCTTTCTTTACCTCTCTTTTCCTCACTTTTAATGTCCATTTCTTGGTTCTCAACTCTATTTTCTACCTGCTGTTGATATCTTGGCACTTAATACTTAATTTGGATTTTCAAGCAGGTTGTGTTGAGAGATATGCAATTTCTGCATTTACTCATCTTCACACCCAGTTCTACTCACAATTTTTAATTGTCATATTATATTGAAAGTCTGTTTTCATTTCCCAATTGTCAACGTTCCAGTGAACAACAGACATTCCTGGATTTACCTCATTATTTCAAGGTGAATCCATACATTGCTAACGACAAAGAAAGGGGAACAAAAAGTTAAGTTATAAAGAAAAAACATCTGCAGAACTAATTTCTGCATCCCAAATAGTGTAATCTTCTGGGCAATATTAGATACAACCCAATTACTGTGTAATAGTAGAATAATGACGTGGGGTCTAGTGAAATTGGGTCTGATCTGGATTTGAATTATTTCTAGACATAAGTGAAGACGGTAGGTCTTGTCACCCTGTATTTTCACTCTGTTCCTGCAGACTTTCCGTCTTTTTTCAGGTCATCCTCCCAACTCCACCCCACGCTTGGTCCTCGTCCTGAAATCTGCTTTGGATCAGGGACCTGTTAAGAGACACCAGCTCGCTAATTCATACCAACTGTGTGTAGCCCATGAGGGGCCTTGTATGGATCCTCCTAGGGCCACACATCAGCAACGTGCTTGGGGGGCTGCTTTGGGACAGAGCAATGGAAGCAGGTTGGAAGTGTAGCATGGAGTGCTTCGGTTACAGAGGAAGTGCCTTGCAGGGCAGTGAACTGCGGTGACGCCATCATGGGTATTCTAAGCCTGAGGCCCAGAGCTCACCAACGTTCCGAGAGAGAGAAGCTTCCACCCAGATGTGGGGTCATGGCATCTATTCTCGGGGGCCATTGGCTGACATCATGAAGCCATTTGCCTGCAGACTTCACCTGAGAGAAGCGCTGGCACCCAGAGTTCCTGCCACGTGGCTGGACCCCACGAAAGTCCTCTAACAGACCCTTCTCTTTGGAAGGTTTCCTCCTTTGTCGTGTGTAACCTCTGCTTGGCAACATCTGTGGCGTCTGTGTCAGTCCACTTGGGCTGTGTAGCAAAACACCACAGACCTGGAGGGGTGGGGCTTAGATAACAGACATGCATTCCTCTGAGTCTGGGGGCTGGAAGTCCAGCAGACCCGGTGTCTGGGGAGGACCCGCTTCCTGCTTCACAGACAGCATCTTCCCGCTGTGACCTCACATGGGGGGACGGGCGACAGGGCTCTCTGGGCCTCATTTATAAGGCACTAATCCCATCATGGGGGCTCCACCCTCATGACCTCATCCTGACACCACCACACTGGGGGTTACGGCTTCACCACAGGATTTTGGGGACACTACCATTCAGCCCATGGCAGCAGAATTGTCGCAGTCGTGCTGGCACAAGCCGGCCTGGCTTCAGAATGTCGCGCCACGTGCTCACTCGCCTTTCTGCCACAGAGCTACATGTTGGCTGTGTGCTGAGGGCTCAGTGCTGAGGTAGAGGTGTGGCCCCGTCCTCAGGCAGATGACAGCCCTGGGGTGTGGGGGGTGGAGGCGGAGTGACACCCAGCTTGGGTGGCTTCCATGCCACGGTGCTTGCACTTGGTGAGCACAGTAGGTGGCTTCCCTGCAGTAGGAGACTCACTCTCATTCCGGAAGGGCCCACAGGCCAGGGGGCAGCTTCAGGGGCATTCTGGTTCTCACTGACAGCACCTAGAAGGTCTGGGGTGGGTAAGATGTGGGAACCCAAAACACGTCCTAAAGGGGGCACCCTGTGCCCTGGACCAGGCAGCTGGACATGCAGGTGAGTGACCGTGTACCGCTGTGTCGGTACAGAGGCACTGTGTACCCCTCAGCTAAGGCCGGCCTGTGTGCTGCCCGGTGATGCTGGGCTGGGCTCTGCTTGGTCCGCTGGCCCACGGTAGATGCCACCTGGGGGACTGTGAGACTGGACACGGCTTGCACAGGATCAGGTGCTTGCCCCTTCCTTTGCTTCCTGTCGGCACCTGCTGGCTTTTCTCCAAGAGTGCCACCCGCTCTGCTTCTTTGCCTGGCAGTGGCAGTTGCTTTCTGCACGAACAGCTGAATCCTGTTTGCAGTCTTTCCAGCACTTTCAGGATCAGTTTTCTCGGGCTTTCTCAGAAACACCAGTGCCGGTCCCCACCAGACCCCTCCACAGAATCAGGGGCTCAGCCCTACTGGGACCCCTCCTCGCAGCTCAGGGACAGTAGCTGCATTTAAGCAGTGGCGACCCACCCTCTAGAGGTCTGCGTTTCAGCTCCTCAGAGACCCCCCACTGTGCACCTGAGACTTAGCTTCCTTCTTCTTTCGCCCACAACCCAGGAGGTGGCAGCTGCCACTCCAGTTGCAGCCTCCTGACCCCGTGGTGGTCCTCTCCTCGCCAGTCACTTAGCCTGATGCCTAGTCAGAGATTACCTACTCCATTGTTCTGTGTTCAGGTCACTGTGTTTGCGTCTCTTTGATACTCACATAAACCAACATGTCATCTATGGTCCTGTCTTTCTGACGTCTTTCCCACGTGGAACTTACTACTGTTCTGTGTTCACATGCCTGTGACAGACACGCCCCATGATTCCCATACATTTCAGTGTTGTGTCGTACTCATGGCTTGGCATAGCCTCCTTATTTAGCCATCCTCCTGGGGACAACCCGGAGGAAGTCGGTCGTGATCCCTCTGGTGACATTTACTCATTTCTTGGTGGCTTTTCAGGGATTGTGCATGATCCAGGGTTGGCCAAAGCAGGACTGATTCTTACATTTCTCTTCTTTGACACGAGCACTCCTTTACATTTAAGTTCTGTATGGGAAGAATTATTTTCGTGACTAATTTGTAATCAGCCGACAATATAGGTCATGAAACACAAAGGACTAATTGGCTGATTTGTAATGCTTTTAGTGTTCCAGTTTTGGTCATATATATGAGCATTACGTGGAGTGGACTGTCATTTTGTTTCATGGTTATTTTATTCATCAGAAGTCATTTGTCAACATTTTCCTTGAACGTGAAAGAGAATAGAAATGTGGGTAATTCATAGAATGCAAAAATGACTGCTGATCAAGTTGCCAGTAGAAAGTGTCCCACTTACACCTATTTTATTTACTCCATTGTTTTCACTTATATCCACTTAAATCTATTATTTCCAATATTCTATTCCATTCCATTTGTTTCCATAAATCCATTCCATTTCCACTATTTCAAATAGACAATTTGTTCTACAAACATTTTAGAAAATACTTTTTCCTTAAATTTTAACTTTACGCCTTATTTAATATTATAATCTGAAATGAATTAGACCTTATTGATTTCCATTATTCTGATAAGTGAAATATCAATTAATACATGAATAGGAATTGATACATTATCATAGCTTATGAAAAGTAGATAAAAATTATCCTCTAAAGTCTCAAAACTAAAAATTTAATATAGTAGCAATATAGACTCTAAGTTGAATAGATTAAATAAAAAATAAAGATTGTCTGGTATACTTAGCATCTCCTACTATATGATGAATGCTCATAGAAAGAAAATATTGGACATTCTTCCTCTGGAAATTTTCTTTCCATCAGTTTCTCACTCACATTCCAAAAGTTGAGCACAAAAAAAGAAAAGAAAAGAAAAGAAAAGAAAAGAAAAGAAAAGAAAAGAAAAGAAAAGAAAAGAAAAGAATAGAAAAGAAAGGGACAGAAGAATTTGAAAAAATGTAAATAACTGTGTGAGAGTTCCAAAATCAGAAGTTGTCCTTATTGTATTGAATTATTGGCTCAATTCTTCACTCTCCTCTTCTTCACTCTCCTCTGTATCTATACCCTGTGACATAGAACTCTGCAGTTACCACAACCAAAGCTGGAGTGCACGTCTCTGCCCTCTTTACATTGACCTTGACTGTGTAATTGGCGTTGTCCAATGGGCTCTTACTGGAGAGGACACGGGGAGGAACTTGAAAATTAGTTACATGGTGGGGCTTACATGGTGGGACTTGTTTTCTTAAACCTCTGCCATCACCATAAGAAGCATATACTCTGGCCATCCCATGGGTCGGACAAAAACGAGAGAACTGTAGTGAGGACCCAAATCACACACCCACAGACTGAAGGAGGGCCCCTGCTGCAATGCTCAGAGCTGTGAGACTAAGTGATTAATTACAGTCTTAACCCACTGAACGTTGGGGTCATTTGTTACATAGCAGTATTGTGCCAATAGCTAACATATACATACACACACACACATTCATTCTATAAAACAGAGCCACCCCAGCCAATGCTCAGATCTGTGAGACTAAATATTGTGCCAATAGATACATATAGACATTATATATCACAACAGAAATCAAATAGAGCCATATTTGTATTGGGAGAAAGAGTGTGGGATTGCAGTAGGATGAGCAAACTATAGGTCTGTGTCTGCCCCATCTTACATAACAGATGTATTAATTCAAGGCTGGAAAATCAATCTAATTCTTTCTCCAAAAATAGAGGCCACTATAGCAGGCACTTAATCTGTCTTACTCTTTCCTTCAGATAACATTACCCATGAGGAGTTTGGTAGTTATGCTTTATGAAAGGTATTACAAAGGCATAGTATATGAAACACAAACTTGTAGTGCGTTTACTCACTTGAAGGATGTCTTGACTTAAACACAACATTTGCTCAATTTTATACTCAGCCAAAAAGAAAATATGGCCATAGCCTTCCCGATTCTGGGCTGCTCTGACTTAAATTACATTTTTTAAATGAAAATTGACCAAATGTAGGGAATATTTTAAAGTTAAGTTCTACACTTAGGAAACCTATTATATACATATTTCAGTCCTAACTGTTTTGGAGTGGCCCAAACAGTAAAGAACACGTTTGCTTTGCTTTCAAGTTGCTTCTGTTTCTCATGGAGTATGTTAGGCTTATGCACATGAAAAAGTTACATTACAATATCAGAATGAGTATGCTGTAACTTCCAATAGTTTTGTATTTCTTACAAAAACAAAATAAAATAAACAAACAACAACAGCAAAACCTGACACTTTGACAATGTTATAAGATAATGAACTAGAAAATCTTTTGCTTTTCCTTTTTGAAGATTTTGTTTCTATAGTAAGGTATAAATAACAACAACAAAACGTTCATTTCCTTTAGTTGAGATTAAGAAGTATGTGAAAGACAGGTGCCTAATATTATCTATGCTTTAGAAAAGTCAATAGACCAGAAAACAACAGTGGAACACACTACACACCTGTTTGAATGGCCCCAATCCAGGGCCCTGTGACCTGAACGCTGAGGAGGTGAAGGCCAACAGGAACTCTTGCTCATGGCTGGTGGGAATGCAAAATGGTGCAGCCACTCTGGGAGACAAACAGTCTGGTGGCGTATGACTAAAGCAGACTTACTCTTACAATATGATCCAACAGCTGAGCTCCTTGGTGTTTACCCGAAGGAGTTAAAAACACGTCCACACAAAAACCTGCACGTGAATGTTACAGCAGCCAGCTTTATTTACAATTACTCGGAAGCCACTGAGAGATCCTCCAGTAGGTGCCTTGGCCCTGACCAGAGTAAGCAAGCATCTAGTGTTATATGTGTTTTTAACACATAAAATTAAGATTGTGTACACGTAAGCATACAATGAAGCTAGGTGCACTGGGCAGCACACTCCAGCATCCTACTCTTAAAGAGTTTATACTTTGGGGAAAAACAAGACAAATATGAGAATATAACAACAGATGTAGTGGTGAGCCAGGAGAAGAGCCAAAGGCAGCACTTGCTGAGACCCGCCATGCCTCTCACAGTCTCTTCCTTCTGCCCAGGAGGCTCGCTCCCTCTGCCCTGCTCTCCCCTTTCTCACCACTGGACACTGACATCCCTAAGATACCAACTCCGTTCCTTCTGTGCACAGGTCATGCTTAGCTCGAGTGTTGCTGCCTTTTTCACCTCTGCTTCAGATCTCCATTTCTCTGTATTCTCACCTCCTCTCTTCCTTGTCTCCTGTCTTAGAGGAAATAACTCTTCTCTTTCCCACCTCTATTTGATCTAAGAACTTTACTTCACCCTCAGAATCTGTCCATCAATTATTTCCTCTTCAGTACTTTATTTTTTCTCCAATGTATCTTCTCTCTCCTACAAAAAAGAAAACTAAACTTTCTTTTGACCTTATAAATCATTCAATCTAATAAAGTTTCTTCAATGTCAAAGTCCCAATAGAACTGGCTATTCTTTCCTTACTGTGACCCCTCTTCTCATCCACAATTTGTCCCTTGATGTCTGATGTCTTTCCCTGTGATGATGCTGAAAACCAGTTATTGAATCTTACCTTCTCTTCCCCAAAGCAAGTGAGTTCCATTGCCTTTGAACTTCTGCAGTATCTGACATTATTAGACATGACTTTATCCCCACCTCTTTCTGAGTAGCTTTCCTTCCTAAGGCTTCTATCAAAATCATTTTTTCCTGGTTTTCTTCCATTTTTATTGCTTCCTAAGGCTTTCTCTCTCTACATCCTTAATATAAAGACTTGTAAAATTCTGCTTCAGCTGCCTTTTGCCCTCTCTCTTTCAACTTTTTCTCTTGACCTTGGGATAGCTTTCAGGCAGGAGACTTTAGTTATCTTCTCTCTGTAGACAAGTCTCCAGTACAAATTCCATCTTTGGGTTGTTGAGCTCAGGCTTCAGCTTCCAGTGGTGACCTGCCTACACCCTAAGATTCATCAGGGCCCCACCAAACGTTTCCTCCAGGATCCACTCCTTACATCCCCGAGTCTCCTACTTCTCCTAGTGGTCCCACTATTCCCCAGGGTTCAGGCTTAATACTTTATTCCCCTGCATGGCCTCCACAGTCCATTGTTTCACCAGACAGACTCAGGGGCTAATATTCCCACCAGCCTTTGAGCTGAATGCAATTCGTCTCTGGCCTTAGAACCATCCTAATTCTGGGATTTCAGTCTGTTATTTTTTCAGCAGTTTTGAAAAAGAAATCTCCACTCCTATGTTAGAAGCAATTCTAATTAAGGCACAGATTCCTAATTCTTTATTAATGCAATGGTCCTCCCAGTGAGCATATGGTAGGTACTCAAATAGTATTTGCTAAACTAAGTGGAACTGAACCTTACTTGATTTCCTTAGTCGTTCCTTCTTTGTAATTGGAGCCTCATATTACAAGACAGCAAACTTCTTGCATTTAATACACTTCCATGTTTTTTATTTTTTTCTTTAAATCTTAAGTGATGCATAATGTCTTGTGATCAATTAGGATATTAACAAAATTTGGGAGCTTGCCATATATTTGACATTTTGAACTATGTGACAAAAATGAAAAAACAAAACAACCCTATTTTGCTGGTTATAGCAAAATCAATGTGCTATCAACTTAATCATTTGCATATGAAAGTGTCCCTGTAGTTGAGAAGGCATTTTCATTTAACTTTTCCTATGTTTGTCTTCTCCGACATTCTGAGAAAATACCCAGAATCCTCATGCTTGTTCTGTCATTGTGGAGGTAGTTAGGTGTGAATAAGCAATGGGTTTTAACAATTATAGCATACAGATAGTTGATGTTTTATTGTATTTTTGGATAATGTAGAAAGACTTGCAAAAATCCTGTCATGGCCTAGTTTGGCACCCATGCAGTCTGAAGGGAGACGGCGAGGGAGCTGTGCTATGTCTTAGGCTGCTCTGAGGGTCGCGGGTGCATTCGTATGGGAGCCGGCAGCCCGGACCTGGGCCGCGGCCCCCTCCACTAGCCCCGAGAGGTTACCCATCACCACCTCAGGACTCTGGGGTGCCGGGGTGCTGCCCAGGGCGTGACCCAACAAACAGCGTGTGAGGTATCAATGAGGAGCCCCTTCAGAGTCCCTGTGTCCAAGTCACAAGCTGGTGGCCTGCAGACCAGGCTCAGCAGTGATTTTTGGCTTCACATTGTTGGCTCAAACAGTGTTTTTCTCATTGTTGGCCTAAATAGAGTTTTAAATCTAGGCTGGATACCAACATTTTAAATATTGTGCGATTTCACATAAAGCCATGGATTTCTGGCTTCTCAATAGCTTGCCTCCAACGCATGTGGAACTACCCAGCCGGGTTTGTAAGAGTTAACCTTGCACCCGGGCTGAGGCTCTGTCTTTCACACTGTCCCTAAGTCCCTATGAAGGAGCCAAACCAGCATCTTGTGTCACCCAGCCCTTAGACGCCCGTGCGTCATGTGGTCTGCCCCGCTCCTGCTGGGGGACAAGGTTATGACCCTGGCGCGCATGGGACCCTAGCAATGACTCGGGAGTTACCACGTCTTAGGTAAAGTCTTGTCCATCAGAAAGGATGGGTTTATTTTCAGGATGGGGTTTCTGCCTCTACTTTTATCAGATTCAGAGGCAAAGAAGAAAGTGCATGGTTTTAGAAATACAATTCAGCATTTTCCCCCGTTTTATTATTTGATTTATCCACTTGAATTTACTCTTAATACCAAGATTATCTCCTATGTAACTAATATCACCTACAGTGTTGTTTTTCAGTTATTTTAGACCATTTGCTTTAAAAAAGTTCTTACTAACAAAAACAGAACAAAATTTTCCTAAAAATCAACAAGCTTATTGATGCTTTTCTGGAGTTCAATAGCAAATATTTATTCCAAAGATTGAATTTAGAACATAAGGCCAATTTAGTGTTTCCCTGAACTCTTTGGAGTAGAACACTAGTGTTATGTTCTTTTAAAAACAGCTTCATAGAGGTATAGCTGACACACCAAAGAGTGCACAAATGTAATGTGTGCAGTTTGAGGGTTTGGATGTGCAACACACGTGTGAGACCATCATGACACACTGCGCAACGTTACTTGCATGCGGGGCAAACACATGCTGGTAGAAGCAGAGAGTAGGATGGTGGTTGCTGGGGGCAGGGGGCTGGGGAAAACGGAGAGGTGCTGTTCAGCAGGTATGACGACTGACTTATGTGAGATGAGTTCGTCCTGGAGAGCTGCGGTACCTCAGAGGGCGCACCATTAACATACTGTATTGTGCACTTAAACATTGGGTAGGGCTGTAAATCTAGGCTGTTATTTGTTCCTTATCTGTGAAGTGGGAACGGTTCTACTTGTCCTACCAAGTTGTACTGAGGTTTAAAAATCACATTCGTGCAATGATTCACACAGAGCAGGCAGAAGAAAAAAGTCATTTGTGCCTTCCTGATTATCATTGTCAAGATCATTATTGAAAAGCAGGTCAGGGGACTTGAAGGAATGGAACACTAATGAATAAGTTTAGATTCCCTCCAATTCTTTTGGAATCCAGACACAAAGTTGAGGAAAAGAACTCATGTATACAAACAAATAAGTTTAAAAAAATCTGTGGATAAATACAGATGCACAGAGGGCTGGCTTTAGGAAGAGCGTGGTCCAACAGGGACGAGCGGAGCGCGAGGCCGGCAAGCGTCAGCAGAGGCAACTTGGGCAGCAGGTGGCTCCCTCCCCGGAGCCTGCTCGCTGCAGCTTTCAGTAAAAGACTGGTGAATGAAAGAAACCCAACGAGCAGCTGGGGAGTGGAGGTGGGGGGCAGAGAAAGAAGGGGCATCACGATTCCAGAGTAGCACGTGTCGTTCTTCATGATTTTGTTAAGATGGACTTTGATTATTTCATAGAACGACTGGAACACTATGAAATTCTCCTTAAATTGATTGCTTGACTCTTACAAATATTCTCCAAGGTAACCCTTTCTATATTTTAACTCCCTGTGCACTCCCATTTATACAAGTAGACAGAGGTGGATGGGGAAGCCGGGCAGCTGGGAGGGGTCTGCTCTCCGTGCTCTCTCATTTCCTGAGTGTGCGGCTGCTGCCGTTTCAAGGTTCGCCACCCCACCCCAGTTCTTCTGAGTGATGTATGGTGCACACGCAACACTCAGTGACAGTCTTTGGTGCTGCCTCTCTGTGAGTGCCAACTGTAGGAGAAGGCAAATCTAGTTCTCATGTATTTTACGAAGTTTGTTCTTTGAAAGCTGGCTGTATGAAATAGCACTTATTGAGACTGTCTCTTTCTGAGCCTCGCTTCATAAGAACAAAGGTTTTGGGCCCAGATTATGACTCTTCTTCTCAAGCTGCTTTAAGAGAACTGAAGCCAAAGGCCACTTGCTTAAGCTGTCTGGAAGACAGTCACCAGGTGTGAGGGCTATGAATGAGGTCCCTGGCTGAGGTCCCTCAAGGGCAGCTGTTTGGGAAGGAGAACTTGGGCTTTGGGGACAGCCTGACCTGGGCCCACATGGTGGCTCTGCAACTTTCCATGGTCTTGACTGCTGTTCTGGTTGGTGCAAAAGTAATTGCGGTTTTTTGATCTTGTTTTTAACCTTTTAAACCACAATTACTTTGGCACCAACCTAATAACTTTTGTAAACTTTTAGCTTCCCTTCTAGAAAGTGAACCCATCAAAGGAAGTGGCCCATGTTTATTTATCCTTAAGTCTGTTGACATTCAGCAAACCCTCAATGGGTGGATGAGTAGTCCCTTCTGCTTGTGCAGGGCCTGAAGGCAAACCTGATACTTCTCGTTGTTCTGGGGGCCCCTGTCTGTCAGGCACCGTGGAGAAGCGAGCTCCAACACAGGCTGTCACTTCCCCTTCCCCATAACATCTCCATGCAAGTGTGAGATACATTTTCAAAGGGAGATTTGCTTTACTATCACCCATGTAAAGGATGTGATAGTCAGGGCCGTCCATATCTTTGGGGGCTGATATTTTATAAATGGTTGATCATGCCCACTGCTACGGACTGAACTTTTGTGTCCCCCGAGTGTGGTGGTGTCAGGAGGTGGGACCTCTGAGAGGGGATGAGGTCATGAGGGTGGAGCCCCCGTGATGGGATGAGCGCCCCTACAATGGAGTCCCAGATTGCTCCCACATTGCTTTGGTCACATGAGGTCACAGAAGACGCCATCTGTGAACCAGGAAGCGGGTTCTCACCAGAAACTGATCTTGGATGTCCAGCCTCCAGAACTTGAGAAATAAATGTCCGTTGATTATAAGCCACCCAGTCTGTGGGGTTTTGTCACGGCACTCCCAGGGAGTAAGACACTGTATGGAACTCCTTGTGCGTTTCCACGTTAGAAAGTGGACATGTCGGAACAAATTCCTGGGTTCCTGGACGAGAAGGGAAGTGCTTACCAGTTTGGCCTCGACTGAAGCCTGCAGGCCAGTAATCGAGGCACCTGGCCTGAGTAGATGACTCTAATGGGAAGAGAGAAGGTAGATCCCCAGGGGTTTCAAGGCCTCATCCACAGGGGTTTGTGAAGCTTTTCTTTCTGTTTGCTGTAATTTCTTCTCTCTTGTCATGTATAATAGCAGGAATCACATGGGTAAGTCTGCAGAACACATGCAGTCGGTGGCTCATGTCACTTGCAAATGTCTCAGCATTGCTATGGCCCGGAACCCCCTGCCCATGGCATCTCTCTCTTCCCCGAGTCCAACGCCGTGGGCCTCACTTCCTGCCTTATGCTACGGGCTTTCAAGTTTACAGTAATGGCTTCTGCTTTCCCCCTTCGATTTGGTAATGTTGATTTTACTTCCCAGAAATGGCCCCCACTGGAAGATGTCGCTCAAGATCTTATTTTAAATCGCTTGCTATTTTGTCTCCTGAAAGTTGTTTCCTTCTCTGCCCACAGGACTCCTCTCTGCTCTGACAGCAAATGAGGGCGTGTGTGTCTTGGAACTGAAACAGGTGGAGCTCTTGTGGCAAATTTCAGTCTGAATTCTTTACGTAGCATTTATTTAAAAAGATACTTATTAATTGTGACAGAGTGCACTGTTGAAAGATGGCTATGGTATATCTTGCAATCAATGTCACAATTCACATAGTCATCTGGTGATGACACAAAACCCCCAAAGGTGAAATTTAAAGCACAACCTCCCGGACAACTTATTAGCGCAATGATATCGTAGAACACACGTACCTCAAATGCAGTAATCATGTAATTATCACCCAAGCCAATGCAAATACGACATGTAATTATGTGCAGTGATCATGGATGATAAGCCAGTTATTATTTGCATCAGAATCACAACTTCTTCTGAAACTTTCTGAATGGATAAACCGCTTGCCGTCCCCTGGTCACAGAAGAGTTTGTCCCTGTCGTCATGGACTGTTTTTCGATAAGCATACCTTCTGCCCTCTCGGGAAAGCGCAGAGCTGGATATTTAAGGGTGCCCTTTGCCTCCTCCCATTGCCCACTTAGTGAAGTTGGGGTGCATCTGACAAGTGGGGACCACACCGCAGGAAGCCTGCCTGCTGATTTTCACCCAAAATGTCTCCTCAGAATCCTGCTGAATATTTCCCGAGAGCCATTGGCCCAGTGCCCGGGGATGGAAGACGGTCTTAGTTCTCCAGCGTATGTTCTAAGGACATTATTATCTTGTTCTCTGCTCATTCTCACCCCCACAAACACAGCATAGCTCCCTTTTTTCTTCCACATCCCTGCTCAGCCTTTCGGGAGGAAACCACCCTCTATACCTTCTAGAACATCGACAGGCAGGGAATCATGTCGTGGGCGTGTGGAAAAGGAAGATGGGAGCAGCCACCAGTCGGAGGCTTTGAGGCTGAGACGTAAACCTGAGAAACCCGGAGGCAGGACTTTGCTTCAGTCCCTCTCGAGATCAGCAAAATCGACCAGGCAACACAGAAAGTGAGTTGGACCAAGACAACATTGTGCAACTAGCACACTACTCCACAATTGAAGAATTGTTTTTTCCTGTAGGATTAGAAAAGCCGTGAAGAAGAAGAATAATAGCAACAGGTATTCACCGTTTTAATGCCATGTGCTAGGAAACTTCATCATTGTACTTAGTTCCCTTGAGAACCCTATGTTCCGTACGATTTTATCCCCATTTTATAGATGGACAAACTGATATTCATCAAGGTTAAGTAACTTATCCATATTAATAAACAATGGTAGGAGAAAGAGCCGTTATTTAGATAATGAGCAAACACATGGAGAATTTGAGGGACGTTTGTAAAAATGACTGTTACCACCGTTGGCCCATGAAGGAGTTCACATCACCTAGGTCAGGACAGACCTTGGAGAGAGCAGGATTCACTGTAGACCCATGGCTTGGTTCAGAAGTTACAGTCTCTACTGAGGAAAGGGCCTTGTTCATATAGAACTGTAGGTGTGTGTACAGTTACATGTATTGGGTAAATTTGTATACACTCTGACTATAGTGCTGGTTTTATTCTTTTCAACGAATTTGTTTTCTAAAGTTCTCACTAAAAAATACTTCTTCCTATATTGAAAGGTATGCATTCCCAAACTCAATTGTTGAAAAATATTAGAAAATTATACTGTTAGAGCCTTCTTCACAGTTGTCATCATGCTAGAAGTAGGAACTAAATAAAATACCACCTGAAGAAGGGACACTCTTGCTTTGGATATTTTGAAAGTGAGCGTGTGATCATTGCCTGCCCCGGGAGCCTTCAGTGGCATGCTGGGGATTTGGTGAGTCTGTGGGGCTCACAGAGCACACACTGTCTATGCTGTCACACAGTGGGTGACACAGGGAGAGGGTGCTCTGGCCATGGCCATCTGAAGGAAACACCACACGCATCTCTTCACATTAACCTGTGCTGTCTTAATAACATACTAAATGTTTTAGGGTGAGAAAATGGAAGGAGAACTGGAGATCAGTTAAGGTCACTTTATCCTGCAGACAAAATCACGAAGGAAAGCTCAGGTACATACCCACATTCACACATACCCACACACATTCATGCATACCCACGCACCCACACCCACACTCATCTACACCCACACTTGCACAGACTCACACTCACCCACACTCATGCACACCCACATTCATGTACACCCACACTCACTCACACCACATTCATACACACCCACACTCACTCACACTCATGCACACCCACATTCATGTACATTCACACTCACATTCATGTACACCCACACTCACTCACACCACACTCATGCACACCCACACTCACACACATGCAGTCACACACACTCACACACACACGCACACTCACGCACACCACATTCATACACACCCACACTCACTCACACTCATGCACACCCACATTCATGTACATTCACACTCACATTCATGTACACCCACACTCACTCACACCACACTCATGCACACCCACACTCACACACATGCAGTCACACACACTCACACACACACGCACACTCACGCACACCACATTCATACACACCCACACTCACTCACACTCATGCACACCCACACTCACTCACACCACACTCATGCACACCCACACTCACACACATGCAGTCACACACACACACACGCACACCCACACTCACACCCACATTCACACACACACATGCACACCCACACACCCACCCACCCACATGCAGTCACGCATACTCATACACACCCACAGTCACACACACACTCACTCACACACACATACACACATGCAGTCACACACACTCATTCACACCCACACTGACACCCACGCTCACGCACACCCACACACACTCACACTCATGCACACCCTCACTCACACACCCATACTTACACACATGCAGTCATGCACACTCATATATACCCACATTTACACCCACACTCACGCACACCCACACTCACACTCACACGCACACTCACTCACACCCACACTCACACGCACACCACAAAGAAGGCTGTGTGACAAAATCAGTCAAAGCCAGCGGCTCTAGATGAGCTATTATCTGAGACAATTAGATGAAGAAACAGATGTTATGAGTTACTGATCAGCATCGATCCCTCTGTCTAGTCACACCGATTGTTCTTGGCAGTAGTAACCCTACACCCAGTGAATGGGGGGGTCGATGAAAACACCAGCAAACCCAGGAAAGAACTCTGCTCAGTGTGTGGCAACTTACAGCTTTCCAAGGCAATAATCAGTGCAGTCTGTCCCAGGTCGTCAAGGAAAGGCTTTGAATAATGCATATGAGACAGCTTTGATAGTTAAATATAAGTGTGATGCAGGCAGTAGAAGGTGGTACTTAAAATACATTCCCTAGTGGGACTGCTGAAAGGTGAGAAGGAAGCCCTTACTCCATAAGTGTGACGAGCATGTAAAATGTAGTGAAGTTCTTGTGTAACCTGAATGCTTGTCTAGGGGAATTAGTTACATCAGAATAAGAGGCAGGAGTCCCAGCAGATCCAACCCAATCTCATAGATGCAGTGCAATTTGTGCAATCTGGAACTTACCCTCAGGCTCTCAGAAAATAGTAGCTATAAAAAGCAGGCAGGCAGGCAAGCCCAAACCCCCACCAGATCGATGAACCAATGGAAAATGGGAAGTCCAACGGAAGGAGTGGTTGGTGAGGACAGTCAGGACTTTCTGGAATAGCAAGCAACCCAGAGGTCCTGCTCAGTCTGCTCTGGTGACATCTTGACATCTCACAGGACTGCATTTTTCTCTGTCCTAAAAGAGTACAGTTTAAGGAGAGATGAGTTATAAAAAGTAAGACTATCTGTAAGAACGGGGCGTTCAATGTCAAGGAGTAGCTGTGGTGTCTTGTGGGCCATGGGGGACCTGCGTGGTCAGGACGTAGACGGGTGCTGTCCCGGGGACCCTCTCAATGATGGAAGTGTCCTTCTGCCCCCCCCCCCCAGCATGGCGGCCAAGAGCCTCAGGTCGTTGCTGGGCCCTGGACATGGGGCAAGTGTGACTGAGAAACTGAAGGATGACTTTTCTTTAAATTTTACCTTTTTTTTAAACTTCAATAGCCACGTAATCATGACTACCATATCAAACAGCTCAGATATAGACTATTCTCAAATTTTAAACACAAATGTGCGTTTATTCACTGAATATTTACCACAAGCCCAGGCCGTGTCAGGCACTCCACAAAGCGCTTCACTTCCAGTAGTCTCACGTTCTTAACCCGAGTGGGACAAGTGTTGTTTGCGTTTCTCCCCCCTACGTCTGCCCGCCCTGGTCTGAGCCTCCAGCTCCTCCGGCTACTGAAAGGCAAAGGTGGGATTGCCATGGATTGCCTTTGCCCAGATTGGCAGGAAATAGAGAAGATGTCCGGAGAGCTGTGTTGACCTACATTTAAGAAGAGGTTTGTAGTGATGCAGGTGATATGTGCATGGGCCTTCCGAAATCGTCAACTATTTCCACGTGTTAGGATAGAAGGAGAAAACCCAAGGACGTTACATTTCAGTCCTTTGTTACTCACTCACTTCTGCCCTTTCTAATTGTATGGTGTGATTCCTTTTCTCTTTCCATCTTCTTTCTTTCTTTCTTTCTTTCTTTCTTTCTTTCTTTCTTTCTTTCTTTCTTTCTTTCTTTCCTTCCTTCCTTCCTTCCTTCCTTCCTTCCTTCCTTCCTTCCTTCCTTCCTTCCTTCCTTCCTTCCTTCCTTTCTTTCTTTCTTTCTTTCTTTCTTTCTTTCTTTCTTTCTTTCTTTCCCTCCTCTCTCCCTCCCTCCCTTCCCCTGTAGTTGCAGGACAGATGGGGATATATCTGTGGGTTTCACATTCAAGCGTCATACTGGATTATTTTGGGGGATATAACATCATGTCTGTGGTCATTGCCTCAAGCCTTTGGGTGCACTAGAGAATCTGTTTTTGTTTCAGGAAACAATATGGAAAAGCAGATCCAGAGGCACTTTCCTAAAACAGGCGGTTTCAGGTTCCAGCACTCTAGTGCCCTGAGGGTTGCCATTGCCATTGGGAAGGGACACGCTGGGGAAGGAGGCGAGTGTCCTCTGTAGCAACAGGCAGTGAGCTCCCAGGAGAGAGCAAAGGTAGCAGGATTTCCCTCGTGTTTCCCCACAGATTCCACTAGCCCTGTCTGGGGGTGCAGGCACCGATGGTACTTGGCAAAGAGCACTTTTCCCTGTGTGTGTGACCCTGGGAAATCAGGGTGACTCCCATCCACTGTGGGCATGGGGGACCACATTGCAACAGTGGGCGCTTCCCTTTGGCGTCCTCCCAGGCAGGGCTGTTGCAGGGGCTGCTTTCTGAAGCCCCTGGTCCCTCTCCTTCCACCTCCTGTCAGCTCACCTAGCAGCTGGATGTATAACCGTATGTGGACTTCGCAGACTTTGGGGTTTTGGTAAGACCTTTCCGATAGTCTGGGAAGTCAGGTAGACAAGTGACAGGGGACAGCTGGATGAGTGATACGTCAGGCCTAGGAGCAAGATTAGAATGGATTCTGAGTCAGCCTCGCAGGAGAGACCGCACCCATGACGCTGGGCTGGCTCAGTCATTGATTTGCAGTGGTTTCGAACACATAAAACTCCAATAGAACAAACACTTGTTGAAACAAGTCTCAGAGGTATCAGACACCGCAGTCACAAGAACACGATCTATACAATTTAGGAAAATAATTCACTCAAACTAGCTGGAAATTTTGACAAAGGTGGGCCTGCTCTGACCACTTAAAGATCTGTGTAGCGTATAAAATAATATGATACATTAAAATCCATTTTTTAATGTGATGAAAATGATATAGATATATATTTATATAGAATCAACTAACAACTACTTTAATTGTTCTATATTTTATTTATAAATGAGTATATCTCGTGTGATTTAGTGTTGCCCAGTGTCTTGCCCAAAGCGAGCACACAGATGTTTGTTGAAAGAATAAATGTTCTAATTTATCATGACTCTTACTCCCAAGCAAACCGTCTGTCTCAGTCACTGGCTCTCATAGACACATGTTTCTTCCTTTGGAACTTTGTTTCTTAATTCATAGAAACATTGTTTCTCTAGGGTTTCACACCCCCAATAGGTCTCCGCCTATTTTGAGACCAAAGTAGGATATAATGAAGACAAATGTGTTCACTCTAACACCCCTGACACATTCTTCCTGCAACAATTATGTAATATCTTTAAGTCAGGCATGACCATACCTACCCATCAGCCAGGAGAGCTGAAAGAGGTTTGGTGATTTCCTGAAGTCACACAACTTATTCTTGGGGGAGAAAAAAAAAAAAAAAGGTGGTGGTGGGGAACCATGATCTATGTCTCCTGGTCACGAGTGCTGTGCTGAGGCTCATATGTAGTTGTGATATGTCTGTCCCAGCCGACCTCCGCAGCTCAGACCCAAAGATCACGTTCCTTTCAGAAATGAGATTGCCCCTGTCCCGGAGAAGAACTCAGCACATACCGCCTCCCAAAGAGTTCACCTTCCCCCTTCCCCAGGAGCAGAGTGACACTCTGCCTGTTCCAATCCTTGATGTTAAAATCATACTTCTATATTTTGAGTTGCCTGCAGGCTTCGGTTGAAGGATCACAACTCGATTTTAGTACTCAAACAAATCTCATTATTTCTAAAACTTAGGAAACGGGCCTGCCATCCACCGGGCTAGAGAACACTGGGGTTTTACCTGGATGCTGCAGTTTGCATCTACCTGAGAAGGTGAGCGCATTTAATTTCATCAGACAGCAGCAGGAAGCATGACTCATTTCAGCTTCAAACATTGAACATGTTGGTCTTAGATTAAAGAAAGCAATGTATTTCCCATCGGTTTTACAGTTAGAGTGAAATCTACACCTTTATGGCATGCAATACTTTCACAATATTAATTTTCCCAAAAAAATTACCATCAAGTCAGTGCTGGTGTGAAAATTTTTATATTCTGCACTGTCTTGTAAGCATTATAAACACCGCATGTACACACACACACACACACACACACACACACACACAGAAAGTGTTCTTTTAATTCAGGCAGTCTGCTTGAATGCAATCTCTAGTGAGGAAGCAAGGTGTGTGTGTGTGTGTGTGTGTGTGTGTGTGTAAAGCTAGTGCATAGAATTGAAATAGATGGACAGCGTAGTTGGACGTCTAGGATAGAAATTCTAGGTAAGTGACATTATTCAGGTGAGGCTTTCTGGAGAAGTGCAACTCAACACATGTTTTGAAGGAGTCATGGAATGTATGCAGCTTTATGGCCAATGAAAGGAACAAATATTCAATGGATACAATTTTGCCACTTTTTAGGAGGTGATTGGTTAGGAGGTGATGTTTAGATGAATCTCCATCTAGGGACAAGGTGGAAAGAGTCCTAGACCTAGATCCAAAGGAAACAGGTAACTGATGGCTACTTCTAGGCGGCTGGGGTGGAGCACAGCCCCCACTCACCTGGGCTTACCTGGGACGCGGGACCCCAGAGGGCTGAGTGTGTGGACTGAGGGCCAGAGTCACGCACAGACAGATTGTTCTGGGGGAGTTACAAGAGTCTTGAGTTAACGGCGGAACATGGAGACATGTACTTACCACAAACTCAAATGCATCCAGAGGCCAGCCTGACACTGAAGCCACCCGCCCCTGCAGCTGAGTGACGGCTGCCCTGCGGGAGGGCTGGGCTGGCTTTTCCAGGCCCACCACTGGCACTGACACTGAAGTCCCACGGGAGTCACCTCCGCCCATCGAGCTGCCATGTTCATTATGAAACTGTTGTCCTGAAAGTCTGTCTATCCAAACTGGGGAAAAGAAATATAGATTACGAGACACGTGTGGCTTTTCTCACACTGACTTCTATTGTCAAGCAGGCCTCTGAGGGCATTTGAGTTTGTGGTAAGTAGAGAGGTCTCAGGTAAAACACCAAACCTACCACTGTGCTCCCCAAGTTCCTGTCTGCTGCCTTCTGGCCTTGACCTTGGGCTCACCTGGCTGTGAGCACATGAGTCTCTAGTCTCCTGAGCTCCTCAGGCCCCCAGGGTGCCCCACTTCCCAGCATGGGCACCACAGCACCAGCCGCAGGGAGCATGACCTTCCTGCCCCCTGGGGTGACAGTCTGTTTATCTGCTCACAATTTTTTTGTTGTCCACACCCTGCCTGTTTTCAGAATAATTCCACTCATTCTCACAGGCGTTCCCTTGCGGAGCGTTATTGATAAACAAGCTAAGACGCCTTGTTTGGTTACTTCAGTTTTTTTTTGTTTGTTTGTTTTGTTTTTTTTTGTTTGTTTGTTTGTTTTTAACTCTAGAACATCAGTGTTGCTCAGCAGCCCTGAAAGTCACATCCCTCCGTTAGTACTCAGTTATAGGGCAGGGACGAAATGTTGACTTGGGGGAAACTTGACGGTGGAGAAGCCCCAAATCCCCTCACTGAGACTCTTGGTGACAGGCTGGACGTTGATTGTTTCTCTAACAGCTGAGTAGATGCAGCAGGGCAGGAGTTATTCCTGACTAAGTGATGGAATGAGCTGCCCAGGCAGTGGTCAAACCATGGCAGGAGGGGCTGCTGCCTTTCTGATCTCCCCTGGTGAAAAGCCGTCCACCCACAGGCACGTCTGACAGCTCATGTCCCACCCCGGGGCACACCCACGTCTGCCAGCCGCAGGGCCTGGGGACCATGCGCGAGTTTTTTAAAGAGTAGTCACAAGTCTCTTGATTGAAGCGATGTTTTCTAGTACATTCTCAGGGCACAGATGAAATGGCACAGTAATAGAGTCACAAGGCAGTCATGTTTACTTGGTAAGGTCCAAAAATAGTTGGAAGGACATCTGAAGAGAAAGAGTAGAATGATGTTCCCTTTTTATACTTGGGGCTATTCTCTTTATTGAAATATGGATCAAACAGTGGTACCAGAATTGGGACGATGTCATCAAAATGGGAAGTGGTTTGACTGGTGCGAAACGGTCCGTAAGAAACGGGATACCAAACCAATCTTCCTTTAAAAAAAAAAAAGCTTATTGGGGAATATTGGGGGCAGTGTGTTTCTCCAGGGCCCATCAGCTCCAATTCACTGTCCTTCAATCTAGTTGTGGAGGGCGCAGCTCGGTTCCGAGTCCAGTCGCCGTTTTCAATCTTAGTTGCAGGGGGCACAGCCCGCCATCCCATGTGGGAATTGAACGGGGAACCTTGTTGAGAGCCCGCGCTCTAACCAGCTGAGCCATCCGGCCGCCCCTCTGGAAGCTCAGCGGCAGCTCCTTGTCTTCAGTCTAGTTTGGAGGGCGCAGCTCACTGGCCCATGTGGGAATCGAACCGGCAACCCTGTTGTTCAGAGCTCACATTTTAACCAACTGAGCCACCTGGCCGTCCCCAAAAGCAACTCATAAATCTGTTCTTTGTTATTTTCCAAAAGCTAGTTCAGTGACAGAAATCAAAGTTTTAATTTATTTGTAGCATATAAAGTATTTTTACATCTCACATATACTTCTTGAAAATAAAAGTGTGTGTGTGTATGAGCAGTTCTCAGGCAAGAAGAGGACATTTGTGCCCCAGGCAATGTCCAGGGTCATATTTGGTTGTCACGACTGGGAGAGCGGTGCTATTGGCATCCAGTGGTGGAGGCCAGGGTGCTGCTAAACACCCTACCGTGTGCACGAGAGGACCCTCCGCTTAGAACCACGCAGCCGCACAGATGTCAAAGTGTGGAGACTGAAAACCCTGAGGGGGGTGTGTGTGATATTACATGCATGTGTGTGCATCTGTATATATGCACATACACAGGCATAGCTGCACATACACACATGTGCACATGTACTGACTATACATGCATACGTATATTGCATTACATATGTATTACGTATATATATATATGGTTATAAAGATATGGCGTGGTGCAACTTGGTAACTCCATTCAACTGTCTATGGATCCACATTTATTTTCTAAATAACCAAAACATCCTGATGTTCAAAATAGCAGGAATGAAGAAACACAAGATTTATTTATTATTATTTTGTTGTTGTTGTTAAAGGAAGACTCAGAAAAGGGTCCTAAAAAAATGGAGAAGGGACCAGACAGAGAGTCTGAACACCCCTGTGCCCACCCGCCTGCTGGCTCTCTGGGAACTCTCACCTGTGAGACTTGGGGGCTTCACTTTTTGAGTGAGGCAACAAAGGGGCATCAAACTGAAAAAAACAAAAACAAACAAACAAACAAAAAACGCAAAGCCACTTTCTAATTTATAAATGTACTTTATAAACAACTATTAGGGTAATAGGGAATGGGGAAAGCTGAAGGAAAGGGTTTAATAGGGAATTAGAAGACTGATACTCTAACCAAAGAGTGGAACGATCTCAGACAGCCCCCGCCCCCAGAGGTCATTTTAAAATGAACTTTGCTGGAAGACTTCTGAACACCCTTTCCATTTTTTAGCAACATTTTCAAAACAGGAAATTTATTTCTAGCAAAATATTTTTCCAAACCCTCCTTTACTAGTGTGTTTGGCTTCTGGTTCCATTTAATTTCAGCCAGGGGCCTTCTATCCAGCCTTGGGCTCCTTCTAACTCAGGTCCTTTCATGGATTCCAGACAAGTAGGGTGATTTCAAAATGAGTTGGTGACTGATAAGAACACAATAAGGAAACTTCACAATTATAGCTAAAATGGCCAGTTCATCTCCTTCTGTGACCAAATCAAACATGTTTCCAAGACTTTCACACCACAAAATCTGCCCCTACCCTATACACACATTTTTAAGATAAAAGTGGAAATTACATTCTAGCACAACACAGGCTTTCTCATGAATAAAATCACTTGCCTTTACGTGTGGAGTTGTATGCTGTCTCTCAGACACCGTGGTTGTCATCTTCTTAACCCCAGGACCTAAACCAGGAAAGCAGGAGCTCAGAGGGGAAGGCTCAGGACCAGCTAACTCAGGGCTGTAACCCAGGAGACCATCCAATGAACCACCAAGTCGGCGATAAGACTCATGGATGCAATGACCAAGAGTGAAGCCGGAAACCAGAGACTGTGGAGCCAGTTTGAGAAGTAGAGGGGCTTTGAGGAGAGATGAACTGAGAAGGGGTGGCCATTGGCATGGAAGACTCCAAGAGACCGGAGCTGGTGCAGACGGGGGCCGCGGGGGGCCAGGTCTGAGCGTGGAGCTTCCGTATGCTACCTCCTGGCAGGTCCTTGCCTGGGCACGGATTTACTCTAATGTCCATTCTTCAGTGTCCTCTGTGTGAAGAGAGGGCAGAGGAAGGAATGAAAAATGGCTTTTCTAAGAGTGGACCATCAGAGGCAAGCACACAGACATGAACCTAAATCGGCCGGTTATTTATTCAAGCAGTCCTTCATTCACATTTGTCGGTATTTAAATTCTAGCTGAAAGCTTAAGCGAATAATCATATAATCACATAAAAGCCTTCCTGAAATGGGATGGTCTTTACTTAAGAAGATTAAACACAGTTTGTTTTACTCAGTGAAAGGGTTTGTGTCCTTCTGCCGGGTTCCTTTGCATGGGTTGCAGAGGACTTCCCGTGAAGAGTGTGATACTGACTTGTGTGGTCCATACAGGTGGCTCCGAGAGCACCTGTGGTCTCTGGACAGAAAGCACTCTTGCCGAGATCCTGGAAAGATTGGCGCTACCTTAAACGTTGCTTTATCATTGATGCTTCAGAATCCATGGCTGGAAATACTTAGCCCAGCACACAGCTAGAGACCAGCCTGTGCTAAAACCTTGTTCCCCTTTTTCCTCAGTAACTGCTGGGACCAGGAAGAGTTCTTGCTGATGGCAGACTGGGGAGAACGGTGACCTCGGGTAGCAAGGCTTGGGTCCCTATGACACATGACATTACAGTTTCTTTTTTATTATTATTTTGTTATTGTCTTTCTTTTTCAGAATAGTTTTAAGTTCACAGCAAAATTGGGGGAAGGCACAGAGATTTGCCATATGCCCCCACCAGATGGTACATTTGTTACAATGGATGAACCTACTGTGACACGTCACCATCACCCAGAGTCCACAGCTGACACTAGGGTCACTCTTGGTGCTGTCCATTCTGCGGGTATGGATAAATGTGTAATGATACGTACCCACCATTCTAGTGTCACTCAGAGCAGTCTCCCTGCCCTGAAACCCTCTGTGCTCCCTCTCTCCCCTTCATCCCTCCCCTTCAACCCCATTACTCCTGGCAGCCTCTGATCTTTTCCTGTCCTCATAGCTGTGCCTTTTCCAGAATGTCATCGAGCTGGAATCATACAGCAGGCAGCCCTTTCAGATTGGCTTCTGTTACTTTGTCATATGCATGTAAGGTTCCCCATGTCTTTTCATGACGTGATGGCTCATTTCTCATTAGCGCTGAGTAATATCCCCCTGTCTGGATGGACACACTTTGTTTATCCATCACCTGCTCAAGGGCAGCTTGGCTGCTTCTGGGTTTTGACAATTATGAATAAACTCCTGTTTTCATGGGCAAATCAGGGAGGACCTTTCCAGCTTTTCTATCAAAATGGCTCTACTTACGGAAGGGCACAGAAATCTTGGGAGGCCATGTGATGGTTTGGTGCCATGTGTCACCGAGAGAATTTCTGAGTCTCCTGTTTTATACCAACACTTCTGTCAAACTTGCATCCTAACTTATTTATTATTATTAAAAATAATAATTATACTTTTTATTATTAAAATTAAATATTCCCCAAAGCCTCAAGTGAATTTGATTCTCAGAAGAGTACAAGATATTTCTTTCTCCCCAGAGTTAGTTTTTCAGATAGAATCCTGTGACACCTTCGTATTCCAAAATGGTCGTGATTAGTTTAAAGTATAAACGCTTACAGATGCCAAGTGAATATGTATGTACTATCTCCTACAAACAAAATAAAATCCCTAATGATTGAAATAAGCAGGATGGGCTCTTAATTTCCCGTGTTCCATTTTAAAAGGAAAGTCTCAGGAAACTCATTTTATGAATTTGAGTAGACCGGACTTAAAAGGAGATTTTTCTTCTGAATGACATCTTTGGCACCAGTGAGCCAGCATTTTATGCAATGAACTGAATGCCACTTACAGACAGTGGGGTTCAGGAAAACCAGGTGTGGCATTCAGTGTGTGAATCCAAACTTGAAATCCATTTCAGAGAGCGGGCCGTGCAGGAGCCTACGATCGCCCTACCGTTACCTGCTTCCCAATTATGCCTTAGTTACACCAGGGATGGTCATCTGATTTCCATTATCATCAGCATGCAGAGTCCCATAGAGTCTTTCAATCATGCTGCTATCAGGGGATTTAGAGCTCGTCACCTTTACCATCCTTATTCAAAGGAGGCAAGAAACACCAGAGAATGCAAAGGACCTGTGCAAGATCACGTCACACAAGTAGCCATTAACACTATATGACCTAATCAGATTGTTCAATAATTAATAGACTTAGGTACCAATATCTAGAGTGTTGAATAGCCAGCCACATGCGTCTGTGTTTTAAGAAAGAATGTCAGTGTTTTTTTTTCAATTTCTCTGACATACTCTTCATGCGCATGCACCTTCCAATACGTCTTCACATTGTCATTTGTGCATTTCTTTTGCTCTACCCCTGCCTCAGCCCCACTGACTGTAGGCTCATTAAAAACAGTGTCTCTGCCTTGCCCTTCATTTTCTGCAGCTCCTGATCACAGTCTTGGTCCTAATGGGCCCTCAGGAAATAGGAGTTGAGTGAACGTTGCCCATGTTCCTAAAACTAGCTGCGTGCAGAATTTGGACACATACTTCTTTGCCCTCTTTTTTTAAATTCCACCCCTCTACTCTGCTGACCACTCCTGCATCACCTGTGCTGACATTCTGTAAGCTCAGGCCCCTGATAGCACACACACAGGCCGAATCTACAGCCCATGGGCAATATGAGTTCTAGGTCAGAATCCCCATTCTGAGGCAGCCCCTCAGTCATTCCTGGGTTTGTTGTGATCACACCATGAAGCTGTAGCGACCTCTCCCGCACCGCCCTGGGCACTTTCCTATCAAAGGGTACAGGCTGCTAAGCCCCCCAAGAAAGGAGGCATGCAGCAGCTGTGCTTCTCTGTTCTCCTACGTGACAAGGTTGTGTGAGGTTGTCCGGGTGCTGTTTCCGCTGGGAGCAGGGCAGCATGCAGGAAGTCGAGAACTGATACCTGAGGGCATCAAGCTACACCTGGTAAGGAAGAGAGAAGATTCAGGAATCAGGGAGCAGTAGCCACTGGCTCACTCAGGGAGAGCAACACAAGCATTAGATCACAGGGTATGAGGCTGGCCCTGCCACTGGTGGCCGGCACACCCCACCTCCCCAGCCCAGGGCTCGCCCATGGTCTTGGGTGAGATGGGGGGCACAGACAGGATATTGTGCTTCGTAGTAGGACACTCTACTAGTGGTTGGAAGCTTCATTTCAACTGAAGGGGGCATTCTGATTTCTTAGCCGGGACTTCCCAGGAGCCTGAGAAATAGAATAATTTTTGCAGGTATGTCAGTCACGTGGATGGAAATTAAACAGCCTGTTGGGGAGGTTGAATGAAGAGGAAAACTCTAGTTGATATTTGTAGCGTTGTCTTCCTCTGAGCTTCTGCTGGCCTGCCCACAGAGCTCGCCTGCGCACCTCTCCTCAGCCTGCCCGGCCTCAGTACAAAGGTTGAGAGAACCACTTTTTTCATGGTTGGCCCTATTGCTCAAATTACCTCAGTATCAATGGTAAGTTTTTTGTGACACTGCTATAAGAAGAATAAGAAATTTGAATTATAAGCTTAGATGTTTTACGTAAGATTCTCTATCACTTTTGGGGGAGAAAAGTCTGACCTGAATGTTTTATTACAGGTGAAACCTTTCTGAGGAGCCAAATCCTGAGGGGGGGCGGGGCGGTATTGCCCTGGAGTTTGTCGTCTGCGGGAAGTGGTCTCACCTGGCTCCCGTGACGCAGCAGCCCAGGCTGCACAGTAAAATGCCAAACGCAGGAATACGTGCTCAGGGCAGGTATGGCCAGCTTTTCCCACTGAGCCAGGCTTACCGTTCAGCTGCCACTTCACACCTATCCATTGTGCTCGGACATTCAGATCCTTCTGAGCCAGCAGACAAGCAGGTCGGTACCACTTAGATATTGATTACTGAAAATAAATTCGTTTTTTGAATGTTGAGCTTTTCATGGTGACTAGGACTTGATTCATTAAGCTGGCAGCCAACTTGACAGTCTTTCCAGATTGATCGGCTGAAGGGGCTCTAATGTGGACTGAGGCAGGAAGAGTGGAGATGAGGACATCGTGGAAAAGACGTCAGCTGGTGACGATTTGAACAATCGCAGCCCGATTTTTAACATTAAGTCAAACTTGCTCTGCTACAAGCCAAGAGCCCCTGTGAGGCCGTCAGACCTAGGGACCTGAGTGACTGGACGGGACAGGGTGTAGCAGTGCCTCTGTGAGGATGGGGAAGGGGCCGAAACAGCAGAAAGCCACAATAACCCCGCAAGGAGAAGATGGGCTCCCAGGGGAAGAACTGGAGACCAACAGCTCCCTGGGGATATTCTTGTGAAGTGACACACACATAATGCGTTATGTCATGAGAGTGTCTTCTTACATACACTGTAACTGTAGCATAATAGGCACACAAATTGTACTATATAAGCCATAAGACGTAGCATATGTTGTAGTGGACATATGTTATATCCTATAATGTGTGATGCCAATGATAATATATGATACATTATTGTATAGTATGTATTATATTATGTCACATATGTTATGTTATAATATATAATATTGCACATGTATTATGATATAATCATAAAATACAATATCTATAATTATATAATATAGCATAACATTGTATATGCCATATACAATAATACACAATATATAATGTATTATATGTTATATAATAATTACACATATAATCAATTATAATATTAATATAATATTAATTATATTTAAAATTAATTATCATTATATTATAATTATTTGATTTATATATATGAGGTCTGACAAGTTCGCGAGCTCATCATAGAAAAAGTGCTACCTACCTCATTGCTGAATATCACTATGGTCACCTTCGAAGGACTCCCCTTGGGAAGCTATGCACCCACACCAGCACTTAGTCCACCCTTCAAAGTAATTCTGGAACTCTTTCTGGAATGGCCATTAGAGTTGTCACCATATTACCCTTGATGTCCTGAATGTCATCAAAATGTCTTCCTTTCAATATTTCCTTTATCTTCAGGTAAAGAAAGAAGTCATTGGGGGCCAGATCAGGTGAGTAAGGAGGGTGTTCCAATACAGTTATTTGTTTACTGGCTAAAAACTCACTCACAGACAGTGCCGTGTGAGCTGGTGCATTGTCGTGATGCAAGAGCCATGAATTGTTGGTGAAAAGTTCAGGTCGTCTAACTTTTTCATGTAGCCTTTTCAGCACTTCCAAATAGTCAACTTGGTTCACTGTTTGTCCAGTTGGTACAAATGCATAATGAATAATCCCTCTAACATCAAAAAAGATTAGCAACATTGTTGCAACGAGTTCACGAACTTAATTGACAGAACTCGTGTGTGTATGTGTGTGTGTGTGTGTGTGTATAGACACTATAGAGGGTGCCAAAAAATTGTATACACATTTTAAGAAAGGAAAACTGTATTAAAATCATACCACTCATTATATACTGATAACAATAGATGAATACAAGTCACATTTCACCTCTGCAATGACAAGAGGTGCTCAACACGGTTACCATCAGCGTCCAGACACTTCTGATTACGGCAAACTACTTCTTGAGCAATGTTGACCAAGGTGTCCACTTGTATACACATGTTTTTGGCACCCCTGGTATATATATAGCAAAAGTACCCACAGAAGAAGTGAATTTAAGTTGGGTAATAAGATATTTTTGAAGGGAAAATGAAAATCAGATGTATTTCCCTCTGTACCTGTGATTTCTGAGTAATGTCATCAGTGACATGGTGTTCCCGTAAGGCAGCTTGTAGGTCGTGGCCGTGGGGCTTGGTGAGCACTTGTTGTTTCTCTTTGTCCGGAAAAGGGCTTCCATGTTGTTCTCTAAGGTTGTAGAGCAGGCAGGATCAGGAGGGTTGTTTCCAAGGCGTGCCGTACACAAAGGAGTGGTGACTATCGTGGTTCGTGGGACAAAGCATGGGCGCTTCTCACTGCTGTGAAGATCTCTCAGTCCTGTGCCAGTTTTCATCCTTGATGTCTGATAAACTAAATCTCTTGGCCCTACCCCAATGGATGCCATAAGGTGGCTGTTTCAGGGATTTGCTGCTAGCTTGCTGGGTGACCTTGGAGAGACTTTCTCTTGGAAGCTCACACGGTTGTGACATGATGGAATGTATAGAAGAGTGCTTTTCAAACATGAACTGCTGAGAAAGTGTGAACTAGGCATTATCCATGTTAGGACACAGTGCCCAAGGCCTCAGACATCGCTTGCTATGAAGGGAGTTAGATATCGGCTGAGTTAGGCACATGGGTGTTGAGTAATTCATATTGTAAACTATCTCTACACTGAAAATCAGGTGGTAATTTAGATGTCAAAGAACAGGGCTTCCGCAGGAAAGGCCCAGTCTCACCGAGCTTGGAAGTGGCCGCCTGTTAGAAATAGTTGTGTCTGAGGAATGTGCAGGAAGAAGTAGTCTTCTGAGGGAGCTTTTGCTCACAGCCATGTGTTAGCAACATGAGCTTCTAGGGGAGGAAACCCATCCTTCTACCATCTTAGGTCCCGTGGCTGGCCTAAAAATTACACTGACATTGACAGATTAGCGAAAGAAAAGCATACACATGTATCTACTAGTTTAATGTGCACACAAGAGTCTTCAGAGGGGAAGGAACCCTGAAGGAGCCATAGGCCCAGAAGCTTATCTCCGTGTTACACAAAGAAAAACTAATTGTGGGGCTGTGACGAGACCAAGTGGCTCAAGTTAAGAGCAGTAACTGTGGGGCAGGGCCTAGGACTGTGGGGGACGAATGGAGGCTGGGGTTATTCCCGTAGGCGAGTGTGCAGGTCCATTCTGGCAGGGATGGTCTGCCCCTTCTGCCTTGGGGGTGGAAGGGGGCACCATTCTCAGGGGCTACGTGGTGACCTGCTGTTAGGTAGAAAGAGGACGTCGGAGAGCCCTTCCTGCATCTGCCTTCAGCTCTCAGAATGCCAATTCTGCACATTTGGGGTGGCGGGTCTGAGCCGCTTCCGGCCTGAGAAGCTCGTCCATCAGTACTGACTGTGGAGGGTGTGCTCAGAACCAGGGGCATCTCACATATCTTGGCAAGGCTAATGGACACCCGTGGGGCCCGTGTCTGGCACAGGAGCCGTATCTGCTGCTCTCTGACGCCGAGAAGCTGGCTGTGTGGTGTTATGAGAAGGGTAGGAATGCAGCTGGGAAAATCTTGGGATTTATGGCCCCAGAACAGATTCCCATCCGCATGCTGTAGGAAAGCCTGCTGCCTGTTTATGGGAAAGTCCAAACTGAAGTGTACAGACCTCCGAGTTTCAGATAATCAGTTGTTTGTTTAAACTTGCACCCTCAAGTCTGTCTCTGTTCTGCACCAGATACCTGGCCAGACAATAAAATGCCGCGCTGAAGGTGTGTACCAGGATCATGCATACCTTATTTATTTCCATTCTTCCCCTCATTCTGTAAACGCAGGGTGCAATGCAGATATTGCTTCTGTAAAGGGAAGTAAACAGACCTGAGCAAACATTTTCAGAGCCTTAAGTCGACTTCGCTCTGGCAAGAAGTAGTGCGTGATTCAAAGCCATAAAGATAAAGTTATTTGTAATATATTCCAGTCACAGAATAGCCCCTTCTCCATTTCCAAGCAAATGATGTCAGGTACAAGGAGAGGCCGTGCCAAACTGTAATGCCCAGAAATGAGCTGCATGGTTATTTCCTCTATGCCGTTTACCTTTCGGCTGTGTGCCTCTCTGCCTTAGTTGTAGTTTTGGCCAGTGGAAAAGGGGAGTTAACAACACATAAGCTTTGCAATTTAACCATCTGATTTTACACATCTATTGGAAATGAATAACATGCACGTCCTAATTTGAGGGGCATGTCTCTGATTTAATCTGAGTAGGCAACTGCAGACAGCATTCTGTGAGAAATATGGGAGAAATAAGAATATTGAAATTGCTGTAAGTAAACTATTCTTAGTTATTTTAAAAAGGACACCATTTGCAGCAATTGCTAGTTTAGTGATAATGTGAAGGCAGACTTCCCTGTGACAACTGTTCATCTCTTCCAAAAAGTTTATAAACGATTTAGGTATATATTTCCTAGAGTGAACCTTACCTTGGTATTTGATTTTGTCTTTGATTTTTCACCCCACACTTTAAAGCACCACATTTTAATATGTCAGGTGAGAATAGGTCTGAAATTCATATATAACGTCTTTGGCTTCCTCTAACTTCTACATGAAGAGGAATACCTACTTTTTGCCATTTCCTTGCATACTCCAGGTGAACTCACTATTTCGTCCCCATCACGTAGTTCTTGGACAGTCACAGGCAGCATAGCTAGACTCCTTGGTCCAGGAGGCTGCTCATGTGTCCGAGGGGCTTCCAGGAGGGCCACCACGGGGCAGAGGGCCACCACCTGCGCCAGGTCACTGCCATGTTGTCCCTGGGAGACTTCAGGTAAGCTGCTAAACTGGTGATGAGTATGGCTTCCTACAAGAAACTGTGTCTTTACTAAAACAGGGATCGGGGGGAGGCTAGAGAGCTGCCTGCTGGCTCTGATGCCCAGTGTTAGGGAATCATATTCCTAAATGTTCAGGAGCCTGAGCTAAACACGCTCGGGGGACCCTACTGATCTGCTTTTCAAGGAGTTCAGCCCCGCAGCCCTCCTTGGCCTCTCGTCCCCCCATGTCAAGGCTGGGCCCCTTTGCTCAGCACTTTGTTCATTGGAAAAACACACACGTGTGTTGGCTGGGCCTCCAGTGGTGTCAGCATGTCTCCCCACTTTTCCATGTCACCCCCTTTTATTCATTGTGTCTTCAGTGACTTGTCCTAGGTTTTGAGAAAACGGTACCTTTTAAACTATTTGACAATGTTCTCTTAGGCACGCTCTTTGAGACTGCAGAGTTTTATCTCCATCTCCCCAACCTTATTGGGACCTCCCCTCCAACACACACACACACACACACACACACACACACACACACACACACACACACAGGGACATCAGAGAATGCCGGGAAATGTTGCTCCACGGAGAACCACAGCCTGGCCAAACTGCTCACATCAAGTAAAATTTCTGAGCCTCCGTATGAGTGAAGTGAATGGACTTAATAAGCTCTAAAACCCCTTCAACTCAAAAACTTTGAACCTGTACTTTCTTTTCTGTAGGTTCCCAAGCTTTTTCATTTTTCTTTTAAAAATGTGGATTCTAATGTTCCATGTCAGAGCCCTGTGCCTTGCGCAGGTGCAGCCCTGCCCCCAGCACTGCCTCTGGTCCACTTGCCAGCCACCTCCAGCCTACATAGGCTCACTCAGGAGAGCAATTTGTTCTTTTCTTTATGTCATTCCTGTGGCAGGGAACAAAAGACATAGAGAGCAAACAGACCCTGCTTTATGTTAAACAAATGTAAATCTTTATTTGCAATTATCTCCCCCCCCTCATCCTTCACTTGTCCCAGTCTTACTGATTCCACTCCAGTCGTTGCTTTTAAATAATTTGGAGCCGCACTTGCTGACAAGATGCTGGGTGTCAGTCACACTGAAACAGGAGGGAGCTGGGGCCAGCAGGATGATGGCATCTAAATGGCGGGGTCACTTAGCAATTCATGAGCCAGACCAGGAGGAAATGTGTCTGAAGAGCAAATGTTATTCCTAGGTTTCAACTGAGAGAGGAATGGTGAGAATTCCTGATCTGGAGAACTTCAGCACTGGTTACATGTCTTTGTTTTGTAACTGTTAGCGCACAGGCGTGCACACAAACACACTCACACACACACACACGTACTTTTGCCTCACATCCTGGATTTGGACATTTTTTCTAATCTAATTGTGAGCAGAGCTGCATTTACACATATTGATTGGGCACTTGCCACCATAAGACAAAGTCCTAAATGGGGTGCTATGTCTCATTCCCCTTAGGGACACTTCTGAGATGTCTGTCTTTCTGCTTTTATCAGTTTGGACGCATAGCAGTTTGTTGCTGATAACTGTAATGCTGCGCCTGGAAATGGTGTGTTATTTTCAGAGATTCAGATCCTCCGTGTGGGTTTGGGAACATCTGTTCAGACCAGAACATATCAGTTAGAGATATATTTTGCTCCCCTCCATATGCGCCTAGATGGTTACATCTCTGTGCTATATACTATACATTTCAACTATCTGCTGTAATTTATTTTCTTTTGTATGTCTAATGAAACTAATTGTTTCAGACAATAAGAACTCCTAATAAATTTCTAAGGTCCTAAAAGTTAACATTCTTTAAACGTGTGTGCACATGGGTTTCTATTAAAATGCTGCATGTTTCTGTTAAAACGTGTATAAACCATGTTATTAAAGGTAAAAAATTTGCGGAGTGGAATTTAAAAAATGAATAAAAATAAACCTTACCAGAGATATAGCTTCAAGAAAGAAAATCATTGGAAATTATGATGAAATTATTAGTTAATTCAACACAATAATTCATACTCCTATGATGAAAGGAACATAAACTATCATTGATCACTGTCCTGAGAAAAATGACAAAGCTATTTGAAGGAGTGAAAAAAAAGTCAATTTTCTGATTATTTTGCTTCAGAAAGGGTGAGACTTTATAAGACTGATCTTCAAATATTTTTCACTGTTTTACCCCATTATTTTGCAATCTGCACCCCCTCAACCATTATTAAACTGACATTTAAAACTTCTCCTCATAAGTTCAAATAGTGGCAAGTGATGCAAATTTCAGTGTACTATAATGTGGACAGGTGAAAATAAAGCTATGAAATTGCCTTTTTAAATATGGTTAGTGGACTCTTAATATCAAAGTAATTTGGTACTGACCATCACCTATTAAAAGAAAATACACGAAAGAGCAATTCAACTCCAGGAAATTGGACGTTGTTGCTTTTTCTCTTTGAACTTGTATTCTGGTTTAATTGTTCCACAGAATTTTATCTTAATTTTTACCTTTTCTTGAGCATTTTTATTGATTGTTTCATAATTCCTCCTGTGAAGAAAACATATAAATAAATTATTTTAATTTTGCCCACACAGCTCTAAATATTACATTTTTCTATACTGAACTATCAATATATTAACATTTGTACAAGATTGATTAAAATAACATGAACATATTACATGATTTTATATTCAGCAAATATTTAATTAGAAATTCATATCCTAATGAAATAGATGGAAATATTTTTTTCTATTTGTTTAGGTATCCCTGGGTATTATTATTGAACTGACAGAATGAGATATGCATAGCATTAAATCTATTCATAGCATTTTTAAAAATTGATGTAGGCCCTGAGAAAACTTGGAATGTCATAGAATTTCACTGAACTATTTGTAACTCTTTCTAAATTATATGAAAAATATCAGCGATCTGTTATAAAATAATGTAATCCATCAGTTGATGAATCAGTTACTTTATCTTTGAAAATAAATTTCAGAAACCACATGACTTGGAAAGAGAGCACGTCATCCGCCCACTGGTAACGTCTGTGTGTCTCTACACTGGTTCTTGGTATAGTATTTGCTTATGTGACTTTATGGAACTCGTATTTGTCTGCATTTCTTCTGTCACGTTATCGAGTCATCATCTCTCCGTCTCCCGTCCTCCACTCCTTTTCTCCTCCTTACCCTCTTCTTCCTCTTCTTGTGTTTTAACTCCAGTTGGTATTTTTTCCTAAATGTGTCCACTGTTAAGGCATTTATTAAAGTTTCCATTGTTTCTAGCACATTGGTAGATTAGCAAACCCATGCAAGAGAATTACTTACACTTTACAAAAAAAGAAAAATCTTTCTAGATAAACGTGCATTAGTTTCTTGTTGATGAGTCCAACCATGATGCTAACAAAGTATGATATTCAATTTTAAAGTATCTTATTTCATTATTTAATGTGCAAATCATTTGTTGGCCTGGATTAAGCAGAGATTTGTATCACACTCGCAGTACAGGAGGATTTAATTACTATTAGAAACCCTGCCGTGGGAATCAACCATTTAGCTACATTCCACAGAAAGATGCATAAAAAGCATTTCATCTCGATACATGAATTGGAGATTTAAAATGGACCTACCCATGCAAGTGTGCCCAATGTCCTGGTATGTTCTTCCACTTGTGTCCCTTTGGGTTTGGACAGAAACTGGCAGTCCAGCTTTCTCAAGGGTAGAATGGTTTGAAAAATGAGGCTTTACCGTAAGGGGACCCAGGAAAGCTTCCGTATCACGCTCCCTTCCCTCATTGAGCTGTCATCCATAGCCCCAACCTTAAGGAAGTATTTTCTCTCCTTTTGGCAGCTCTTCCTTTTTGAAATGCATATTAACTTTGAAATTAATAAATCATCATCTTTTTCTCTTCATATTTAAAGGGATATGTACCTTAATAATTCTCTCTCTCTCTCTCTCTCTCTCTCTCTCTCTCTCTCTCTCTCCTCTCTTTTTCTTTCTTTTTAATAGAGTTAACAGAATGTTACCTATTTGGGAGACCCATAATTACATCTTTAAGCCATAAAATAGCAAGGTAAAAAAAAAAAAAGAAAGAGATTAAAAATCACTCCATTTCCCCCTCTTATTCCTTTCCTCTTTAAAGACTCCTGAAAGTGATACACTAACTGTTTACAAGTGTTGACCTAGCACGATGACTTCTGTTTTGTAGGACCTGAAACATGCCTCGTAGGGGACCATCTTTAAAAATTAAAAAATAACAAGTAGAAAATTAATTATAAAGTGTATTTTTAATTAGAAGGAGAAGAAGAATCAAGCAAATTGCAGTTTTTATAAAAGCATTCAAATATTACAAAGTGCAGAAATTTAACATAATTTGCTTTTAATTAACTGCCTACTATAACTCTGAAACACGTAAAAAGTTTGGTTTCATACTCAATTAGCGGCTTTTTAGGTGGAAAGATTTGTTATATTATTTTTAATAGAATGAATAGAAAATTTAGATTGTTTTCATCTAGCTGGTTAATATTTTTTTTTAAATTAATAGTTTAGAAAAATGTCTTTCATCTTTACAGTTTGTAATGGTGATGACATGTAAATTTATGGGGTGTTGTAAAATTAGTGAAAATCTGTAGCCTTTCTTTCCTATGAAACTATAAGATGGCAGTGCATTTGAAGATATTTTTAGCTTTATTTTACTCATGATTAATGGAGTTGATTGATGAGACTCATTAACCAGTATGTCAAAAATGCCTCATATCTAGTGGCATAGTATGTGTGTCATGGTAACTCAGTCAATACCAGAATTTTGTGTCAAATCAGCAAAAATTTAAATTTTTTTTCAGTAGGTTCATCTGATGTATCTCTTTATACTATTTGTATTACCAAAGAATTCAAAAGCCTTTTCGTGGCTGTTTGATATTTATTTCTTACCCTTAATGAACCACTGCTTTTTTATGATCTGAAACACTGCTGATTTGATTTTCTACTCAATGTCAGAACAACTATTTTATTTTTGATACACATCTTTTTGTTTTGTTTCAGATTCCATTATTTTCTTGCCTGCATTTCATCTGTGTCTTATTTAATAAATACATTTGAACATTTTCATCATATGTGTATAAACAAGGAGCTTATACTTCCCTGTTTCACTGAAACATCCTATCACATTGCAGTTAATGCCTTAACTTCATAACTCTGCAGTAAATCAACCTTCGTTTCAGTGTCCCCAGTTGGAATCTGGAGGCTTCCAAAGTTGTACAGTTTAGGAACAATGGCCTCCAAACTCATAAAAGAGGTGTGATCAGACCAAGATCATCAATGCTTTTATCCCAAATATCCCAGGGTTTTAGATTAATGATACCATGTGTATAGTCTGCTTGGGCTACTGTAAAAAAATATCACAGACTGGGTAGCTTAAACGGAAGTGTATTTTCTCATAGCTCTGGAAGCTAAAAGTTCAAAATCAGGTTCTGGCCAGTTCAGTTGCTGGGGCAGGCTCTCTTCCTGACTTGTAGACGGCCACCTTCTCACTGTGTCCTCAAATTGCAGAGAGAATGAGTGAATGATGCCAGGCTCTCTGGTGTTTCTTATAAGGACACTAATTCTATAGGATCAGGGCCCCATCCATATGACCTTATTTAACCTTAAATTCTTCCTTAGTTCAGATGGTCATATTGGAGGTTAGAGTTTCAAAATATGCATTTTGGGAGAACATAATTCAGTCCATAACACATTGCATATCATACATGTCTTTTAATAAAACACTCTAAAAAACAAATTAAAGATTTGCTATTTAATGAAATTTGTTTAAAATCTAGATCCATTTCTTACCTTGCTTAGGAAAACATCTTCCCTCTCACACAGAAAACACATTTGAGTCATTCCCTTCCCATCTCATTGGTGCTGTTATTTGGACTCAGTGCCTCTCAGACTGAAGAACCCTGAGCTGAACAAAGCACACAACCCCAGTGTATAGTGGTGTGGCAGCTACCATACAACCCCATACACAGTCCCATTCATTGTGGAGGGACATGGGAGCCACTGCGGCACAGCGACTCTGAAATCCCTGGACACGTGTTGGAGATCCTTAATTAGGACTCAAGGCGTGTGAGAAATTATCCATGGCTTCTGACTCTGCCCTCTAGACTCCTGGTTTGGCCCTGAATCATCCTCCTTCCATGATATGTGGGCAGTCTGCCAAGCTCACTCAGCCAGTCTTCTCAGTGGCTTTTTGCCTGTAGGAATTTGGGGTCCAAAAGCCTCATTTCCTTTTGAACACCCTCTGCCCTTTTCAGTCTAAGTTGGTGTTTCATCTGCTACTATAATTCTCTTGAAAATTTTTGTGTGTCTCCATGAATCTTATCGAGACGTATTTCATGCAACCAAGGCTGCACCCAGAAATATATTAAAGATCAGCCCACATTTACCTTGAGTTCCTGCTGGGACTTCTGAGTAACCACATCCTTAAGGTTCTGAAAAGCCCTATGATTTGACTAAGTGGTTCTTTGAGACTTCACCTTAGATCTTTCTGAACAAAGAATTTTGAAATCATACTTTGTCTTCAACATTATGTCATGTATTCCTGACATTTCCCTGGAGTTTTTCTTTGCCTGGCAATAATTTCTTTATTGTAGCATTGTTTCCCATCATGAGAGGCTGGAGATTTTCAATCATAAGTTCTTGTTCCTTTTGGTTTATCCAGCTTTCCTTTAGCTGATCTCTCTCTTCTCATGTTTCCTTATTTGTAGTAAGAAGTAGCCCAGCGGCATCTCTAAAACTTGGCCAGGAAACTCCTTAGTCAAGTATGTGTTTTCTATTTTTCATACTATTGCAATTGACCATATTGCTAAACGTCCTGCCACTGCACGGCAAGGGTGGCTCTCCCCTTGTTTTCAGCAGCTTTTTCCTCACTTTATGTTACGCCTTTCCCGGCAGCCTCCCCACAGGCCAGAGGATGTCAGCTGCCAGCATCTTTGAGGCTCTTTCTAGCTTCTTCCCACTTCTTGGTGTCACCCCACTTCTGCTACCAAAACCTGCAATAGTTATCTATTGCTACCTGAAAGTACCTCAAAGCTTAGTTGTTTAAAGTTACAGTAGACATTTATTTCCCCCTCCGTTTCTGGGGCTCAGCTTACTTGGTATCTGTCAAGTGGTTGTAGCCAAGATACCAGTGGGGGCTACACCACTGGGAGGCTTGGCTGGGGCTGGAGGGCCAGTCTCCACAGTAGCTCATTCAAACAGAGGGCAGATTGTTGCTGGTTGTGGGCAAGAGGCCTCGGTTCCTGCCCACACGGAGCTCTCCACAGGCTGCTTGGGCGTCCTTGTGACGTGGCAGCTGGCTTTCCCACTGTGACTTGTCCCAGAGAAAACAACATGGAAGTAGCAATGCCATTTTGATCTCACTTCAGAAGTAACCCACCAGCGCTTCCGCCACCTTGTATTCATTAGAAATAAGCCACTGAGCCTGATCCACTCTCAAGGGAAGGGGAAATTAGACAACTTTTAAGGGACAAGTGTCAAAGAATTTGTGTATATATTTCAAAATTGCCACACAGTAATTAAAGTTGTGGGCCCACATAACAGATAAGTCTGTAGGCAGGGCAAGATTCGAGTAGGGTTTGAATAGGGATCCAGCTCCACATCTTTGCAATTCTCTTGGATTTGCCTAACCCCATGGCCCATCTTTAGCAGGCTGTTTTTTCTCATGGTGATGAAATGACTGCAAAATTCCCAAAGTCGCATTTACTTCCTATGCAATCCCAGAGGAAGAAAAATAATTTGTCTCCTAAAGGTCCCAAATGAGACTGGGGAAGCAGAACATGTCCACGGGATGGGATGATGTCTTGTCATCTCTGGTCAGGCTGCATATACCACCCTTAAGGGGGACGTGTGCACACTGTTCACTCTGTTGTCACTTAGGGGTTTCTTATGAAGTCAAAACATAACTCAGACCTTAATTTTTCCTTAAAATGCAGGAAACCTGATTATGAGATCCCATGACATAAGGCTGCATGGTTTAATGTGTTAAGAGTAGATCATAAGGACAGAGATGTTTGTCTGTTTGGCTCACTGCTACAATCCCCGAGTATGGAAAACAGCCTAGATGGAACAACCAATAAAAGAAAAAGCAACCGTAAGATAATGAACAACATCATGAGAACAGAAGCAGCCTCTCTATGTTAATTATTGATGGATGTCAACCTTTTTTAGCTATTAGCCAGGACACATGAAGCGTTGGTCACTCTGGTCTCCCATCCACGTTGATTCTGTTCACCATTCATCCCAGCCCTTGTCTCCCACGTCCTTTCCCCACAAAGCCCTCTGCCCATCTTATCTTTCTGGAGCAACTCATAGTGGCACTTCCTTTTCTGCAATAGAAGGAAGTGATTGCATATGTTGAGACATGCCACCAATTGCCAAGAGATTCTATTTCTGTCTCCATTCATTGGTAGGAAACAAAGAGCTGTGGCACCTCATCAGCATTTTCTGGACATCCACAACCAATTAGTGTCAGCCAATGAGGTTGTGCTGATTGACTTCCATTTCGTAAAGAAATGCTTTAAATATTTGTACTAATAGAAATACATTGTTTGAGAGTGTATCTGACTCATCTGTTAGGTGGGCCCATAATTTTAATTACTATGTGGCAGTTTTGAAATATATACACAAATTCTTTGACACTTGTCTCTTCAAAGTCGTTGTCTGATTTTCCCTTCCCTTGAGAGTGGACAGAATCAGTGGCTTGTGTCTAATGAATAGAATGTGGCAGAAGAGATGGTGTGTGACTTCTGAAAGTGAGGTCATAATGACATTGCTGAGAAACTTATGGGATTTCTTTCTCCATAAACAATGTGTTTCTTTCCCACCTTTATTTCAAACTGTTGAGCCTTTGGTTTTAAAGAAAATGAGGAAATAGTGTTTTAGCAAACACTAAAAGAAAAAACAACGAGTTGTTCAGGTAAGCAGGGGAAAAAAGACAAAAACTAAGCTTTTCATCTTTAGATGATCACTCTGGAAAAAAGGACATATTTGACTTCAGAAGTAAAACCCACCCCAGTGTTAGGATATGATGGTTAAACTCTATGAATAAGGGTAAATAACCAGCATCTCAGTTGCCAAGGTTTTTGTCTCTTTAAAAAAAGTTTCTATGTTATTCTGTCAATCAAGTTCAATGTTCTGATCCATCAGTTTGCCCCTAATTTTCTCAGATCACAATATTTAAATCAGCAACCGGCTTCGAGGAAACGCTGCTTTGGAGGTGGGCTGTGTACTTGCAAGGCAGCATTTGCGTCCTCTGCGTCCCTGGGCCCCACGGCCACCTCTGGTTGTTGTATGTCAGGGCGTCTCGTCCCTGCACGTTCTGGCAGGAAGGTGGAGGAAGTCGGACTACGGCGACTTGGGAGTGTGGATGAGTACACCTGTGCCAGGTCTGTGGGCCACTGCCTGCCACTGTCAGACCCGGGATGATGAAGGCCCTCATGCTGGCAGGATAAGTGAGGCCCGGTGGGCACACACACACTGTGTGCCAGTCGGCTCAGGAGGCCAAACAACAGACATTTACTCTCTCACAGTCCTGGAGGCTGGACGTCCACGATCAAGGTGTTGTTGGCTTCTCCTCGGGCCCTCTCCTTGGCATGTAGGAGGGCAGTCCTCATATTCCCATGCCATTCTTCCTGTGTCTATGTCCTGATTGCTTCTGAAAAGGACACCAGTCGGATTGGATTAGGTCCCAACCCAATGACCTCATTTAACTTAATCACCTCTTTAAAGATCTATTTCCAAATACAGTCACATTCGGAGGTCCTGGGCTTAGGATTTCAACATATGAATTCAGTCCATGACACCAGGGATCTTTTGAGCCAGTGTCTTGCCTGGGCCCTGCCACCCGACCAGCATACAGCATTTTAGTAAGCACATTATATACAACCCAGGTAAATCAGGGATGAACTGGCATGCTGCAAACAACATTCCTCACTCATGAAAAAGCACAGAATTCTAAGAGATGGGGGAAGGGGCATTGCCCCAACCCCAGGTGCGCTGGAACTCCTGTCAATTTGGATGGAAATTTATTTCCCATCTTTCCCACCTTGGACAGATGGACAATATTGTCCCACCCAATTCATTTCTTCCAGATGTTGAGGTCCTACAATTTGAAATATTTTTAACTTTGTCAATGATATAAAGTTCCTCTTAAAATGAAGAACCATAATGGTCCTTAATTTTGTATTTTGAAATAAAAAACAAATACACACATACATAAAAACCCTCTACTAAGTGAATGAAACACATTTTTATCTTTCTCCCACCCTTCCAAATCATTTGGGTGAGAGAAGCCAGCCAGCATCGGGACATCCAAGCTAGGAAGAGATCCTATCTCTGATAAGATTTTACGTGCTGCAATACCTCGGAGCTTGTGCAAACCCAGTGAAGGACCTGACTGTCTGGGATGGCGTGATCTAATAGCAGATGAAATAGCTAAGTCCCCATTTTGTCTGGGAACTTCTTTCTCTTCTTTTTCTCCTTAGCAAATGCCAAAATGTGGTGTTCTCAGAACTACGAAGCGTTTCGACAGGTATGTGTACTTTCACTGTATTAACTAGCAGAACTGAAATGGACACATGTAGTGTGTGCAGTGTAGAAGTTATGGAATACTGGGAATGTGCAATCACATTAGCCATGGAAATGCAAGGCCACTCATGTACCATGGCTGGGGGGTGGAGGGACCCACCACGACCAGGAAAGATCTCCAAACCCCCCGAAAAATGGAGAAACATGCTCTGTGATCCCAGATTCCCTCCCCTGCCTCAGCAGTAAGTTCTATTTAAGCTACACTGCCCTTGAACCCCCCTCCTTGGAAGGGAGAAGACCGCCAGGCTTGGGGAGGCCAAGCTGTGCCTTGTTGACACTGTAACTACAAGTCATTGTGTGGAGGAGCATGGGGGACACAGAGAGGAAAGGCTGGACAGGGGCACACGAGGAAGCATGGGGACATGAGCAGACTGGGTGTCAGATGTTGCTGGCTGTCTGCTGGCCACACACAGCCAGCTCCTGAACGTCCCAGAAGAACACTGTAGGGTACTTAAGGTTTCGGATTGGAGACTAAATTCTCAATAACATCATTTTTTTCTGTGCAGCAGATACTGTTTGATTTTTAAAGCATGCCCTTTCAGAAAGTAGCAATTAATTTAAACTTGATCTCACATGACAGATTTGCAAATTAATTTATAGACATTTTGAGTTAGAAAAGGACCATTCCTTCACTGATATGGAAGTCTTTCTGTTTAATGGGTCATTCTACAATACCCGAAGAAACAGGCTTGAAGGAAAGAAAAACTCAATCTAAGCATCTTTTTCTGTAGATTTTCATAGTACATGTTAGAGTGTTTCTTATTTTTTGATTTTTGAAGAGATAAACTGATGTTTGGCCTAGTGTCGCCAAATGCTTCTGTAATTCACCAAACTGAGGATTATAGGGACAGCTGTCAGATTGCACGCTTCCGAAGTGTAAATTTCCCTAACAAGAAATACCAGAATACCTGATTTCAAGCGAAATTGCTTTCCTTTCTCCTCCTTTTTCTCCTTCTCCTTCTTCTTTCTGGTCTCTACCTCCGTTTTCATTCCTCCATTTTAATTACAGGAGCCGTGGGCAATTTCTAGTCAGTATGAGATACTCTGGCAATCATGTCTTCGTTCCTCACGAGGCCCTAGAACAGTGTGCTAGTGTTCGGTTTGTTAGAGCAGGCTGCGCAGGCCAGCATTCAGTCCTTGGAGGCAGTACTGAGAGTGGGTTTCTAGAAACTCTACCATTAGCCTGGATCCTGAGAAAGGGCTCAGCCAAGTAAATCCATTATAAGGCCCCAAACTGTGCGATATCTTAAAGACTTCCAACCATAAACAAAACTTGATTTATTATTATTTTCATTAGAATGGCACTTTAGGTATATGAGTGAACAAGGTTATGCTAAGTACTTACTTTCCTGCCCAATAGGGAGTAGTAAGATAACAGTTGTTTTCAATAGCTAGGAGATAATTGTAAAGGGACTCTTTTTGTGTGAGTATCTACAAAGGGAGAGAGTGGGCTCTGTGCTCTGGGAGGGTAAAGACCGGCCTGTGTTGTTGAAGACTGTTAAAGACCGAGGGATGGGCTGCATTTAGTTGGATCTGTGAATGCAGGTGGCTGAAGGGACACCCTGGAGAGGCCAGTGCTTTGGGCGGGTCCAGGCAGTCAGTCATGCTGGATTTGGGGGGCAACGAGGTTGGTGGCTTTGGGGGGAGGACTCCAGAAAGATGTGAAGTTTTGGGTGCCTGTTGGTAGCTTTGTCGTTTAAGCTCACTTAGTGATCTGTCAGCGTGTTTTATTGAAAAATCAATAATAGGTAGATGTGTGTTGAGGTGTCCTTAAAGGAACTGGGTCATTCCTTTAGGACGCCTGTGGGCAGTCTCCTATGTGAGCCTCTGCTTCCTCTCCTCTTTAAATGCAGCAGCGTAAACTGTCGTGCTGCCCAGAAAATAAGACCGGATCATATATTAATTTTTGCTCCAAAAGATACATTAGGGCTTCTGTTCAGGGATGTCATCCTGAAAAATCATGCTAGGGCTTATTTTCCGGTTAGGTCTCATTTTGGGGGAAACACAGTAATTAAATATCACAACTCGCTGGTTCTGTGCAAAGCATTGAAAACCACACATTCCAAGCAAAAATGATATCTTCACTGTATGCCGTTAGGCTGATCACCACATACTGTCATTTTCCCTAAAGCTTTTTACAAGGTGTGTCTTTTCAGTAGGTTTTGCAGCTGTCACCCTAAAGATCGTTGCAACAACCTCTCAGACGATGGCTTAACCCCTAGTCCCCATGCTTTTCCATCCTATGCACTGCAGCCAGATTAATCGTCCTTAAAAATGACTTCCATGCATTTCCTGGCTCAAATATTTTCAACAACATCGTGCCTCGTGGTGCACCCACCCCTGGCTTGCCTCCGGGTGTCCTGCAGGGATTAACTCTGATGCCCAGAGAGCAAGCTGCTCTCTAGGTCACCCAGCCTGCAGGCAGTCTCCTTCATGCCTCAATTCGCAGGAATGAGGTCCAGCTCCTCTGGATGGGCGGTCACTACCTGGCCCGAGTTCTCATCCAGGAAGGTCTGGCCAGCTAACACCTACCCAAGGTGCTCCCCTAACCACACCAGCTCTCAGGGATTTTCCTCCTCAGGTTCTTAATTCCAGAAGTAAGCATCCGGCAGCCTGAGACCATCTCCACAGCTCTGGTGGTTCCACAAGTGTTGATTCTACAGCCCAACTTCAGTGATAAATGTGGAAGACAAATAGCGTGATGTTTTATTTCTTCAGTATCACTGATAGAAATGAAAAACAACCTACCACACAAACAAAGAGGTCTTCTTTGACACTTAGAAATAACAATCAGTCTTTGTCTAATACATATTCTCAGTATCCTGAGACGTTCCAAATTCAACCAGGAGACCCTTTGAAAAATGGAAAACAAACAAACAAACACCACATCAGGTTTACAGCCTTGTGTAGGATTTGTGTAGCTATGGTAAATAATAGGCATCAGGTCATAGTAGGATGGGTTTGGGGATAGAAGTGAGATACCACGTGAGCTGAAGATGAGTTTTACCCCTCATATTATCTGTGAAAAGCCATCAATAAGTCATGGAGACAGCCACTGGCTTGTTATTCACAGCTCAGAGGGAAAATGTTAGTTTCTCTCTTATTTTTGCATGCCAGGATTTAATTATTAGAACGGTGGCACTTAACTCTGTAGCAATCCACAACTAGTCTTAGGTTATTTTCTGGTGATGAGGAACATTTGAAGTGGTCTTAACAGAGGAATATTAACTATGGCCCTGTTTGCCCAGGGCATGGCACGCTTTCTGTTGCGAGCAGCTTTGAGGGGTTGGGTAAGACCTGTATGTTCATATGCCTTCATCCATTGTGAGTATGTTTTACGTTTCACTGAAAACTGTGAGTCTGGTGTAGAGATGAAGCACCCACACATTCAGGCTTGAGAGCTTCCACACTAACTAAGTGGGCTTTCCTGAGAGGTCTGGGCAAAGAGCTGGAGAGAAGAACCTGGAAGAGGAATTCCAGGAATGGGGAAGGATGGGCCGTGTCTTTTCCGGCATCATGTCTCCTTAGCAGGGCATTTTTCAGTCTGGTTAGACTTTGTGCACTGGATCACATTTCTTTGTACCAAATCAGCTGAGCTGGCTAATGACTGGACTAAATGGTGAACGCAGTGGCTGCTGGTCAGCAGATTTAGCTACTCGGCTCCATTCCCACTGATCTGGGGTTTGGGCGGCAGCCCTCTGCATTTGCCCTGACTTTGTGGTGGCGAATCCATGAGCGTGGCCCGAGTCCTCACAGGCCGGCCATGTGTGGCCCCCTGGCCACATATTAAAGGCACGTGTGTCCCCAGGGGCGTTCCAACTATGGAAAATCAAAAGGACTTGGAGTGTCGTGTGAGCCGGATTTAGGGAAGTGTGTGGCCTGGGAAGCAGGAACGGGCAGTCCCTTATAAATAGCCATGTTGGCCTCGTCACCAGTGGGTACTTGTAAAAGCTCCAAGTGAGTCACTGTCACCACTAAAGGAAATGGCACTCGCTGTGTAATATAGAAACCCACACATCATTTTTCTGTGGTAAAGATATTTTGTGGGGAACTTTGTCATTAAAGTAATGGTTTGCTGCGGTGGCCGTAGTCCTCATGCTGTCACGTTCCCACTCGGCACCACACTCACCTGTGAATTGTCCCCAGGGGCCAGGTGACAGACTGAGTTTGGGGCTGTTTACGAGCATAGCGCCAGCTCATTGACTGAGCACACCCCACGTCCCAGGCCGTCCTGCTCATTCCGCCCTCAGTCAGCCCGCGAGGCTGGTTCTAGCACGGCCTCCGCTGACAGGTGAGGCGGGAGGCACAGAGAATTTAAGCAGCGTGACCCAGGCCACACAAGTGCCCCTCGAACCCAGGGATGCTTCAGAGCCCCTGGTCTCACGTGCCCTGCTGAGCCCTGTCCCTGTCATCGAATTCTGTGCCCGAAGCAGTGAAGCTGTCTGTTCATACACCCACCATCCCTTCATAGAGAAGCAGCTTCTGGAGGGAGAGCATTTGTTTTATTCACACTTTTTAAAAGCCCTGGTGCCCACACCACACCCTGGCACAAAGCTGGTTTATTCCACTACACAAGGGTCTCAAGGTCACTCACGGTTCCTTGATTAAAAAGTAGTCACGCTACAATTTGAAATGAGCCTTTTGAATTGTACATCTTTTGAAATGTGGTTTCAAGGTTTACTCTCTTTCTAAAATAGGTCAACTTGTTCCTCATTTCTATTCCAACTGTGAGTGTGGATCAGATTGCTAGAATATTCAAGAAAAACTGAGCACACTCTGTCTATGTGCTCCGTGGCCTTCCCCTGCGGTGCCACACGAGGCCCTGGTGACACCCCTCTTCTTTACTTGCTTCCCTCACTGCTCTCCCAACTTGCAGCTCATGTTCTGAAGCTTCTGAACAGGAAAGAAACTGGGAGTCACTCACCCCTTTGGGGATCTATTAATGCTATAAAGGTTTCTAAAATTTTTATAATGTGTCTATTGCACAATCAGTTTAAAACTGTATCGATAAGAATGGAAGTAAATAAACTTAAAAACTGAAGTTTCTTCTTTTTGCATTTCAGAGTCTCTCTAGTTCTTTCCTTTTCTGATATCCTGGCACACAAGACAACGGTCAACATCACTGATGTTTGAACAGCTCTTTCCTGTCAGCGAGAAACAGGAATGCCCCCAAGAAAAAATGGTGAGAGGATACAAACAGGACATTCTCAAAGCAAGAATTCCAAAATGCCAGAAAACCTGTGAAGCGTACTTTCAACACTTGTGTAGCTGTTGCGTTTCACCAGCTTGGTTTTCCTTTGGCTCCCAGCAAAGTGCTCAAACATGGTCAGGCACTCTTGCCCAGAACCGTGCCACAGCATCTTGGCCCTCCTGACCTTCTCGTCATTGTCCCGCCATCCTGGGGCTCACTGTCCAGAGGCATCAGTCCTGCTCCCAAGTCCAGGCCAGGGGGAGAAGAACAGTCGGGAACTTTGAGCCACTGTCACACCAGTGTTTGTACCATAATGCTTGGGACTGACATGTTCCTGGGCTCCATGTCCCCTTCCTGTCTGAGGCCTCAGGCCTGTCACCCTGTCAACCAAGCTCAGACATTGCCACCTAAAGGGGAACCTGTGGTGGCTGCCTGCAGGGCACTCCCACCTCGCCCACTGCTCTGCTGGCACCACCCACCCTGCTAAGTGTCACTCAGACCCTCCTTCCAGCTGGTGGCTTTCTCTTGACACTTCGGTGTTCTTTCCCGCCACAAAGCCTTGGTCAGTCTCTTCCCCTCGCATGGCCTGCCCCATCTCGAGCAGGTTTTCTTCTCTTTGACTAGTGAGTCAGGGGTGTTCACTCAGCACTTTCTCTCGGCAGGGTGGCCTGCCTCATGCAAGCTGCTCTGGGCCAGCTGTGGGCTGTGAATCAGTACTGGCCGGGGAGCCTGTGCCCCACTCAGTGTCTGTCACGCGGCCCGCTGCCTCCGCTACAGTACCTGCTGGCATGCTTTTCCAGGTGCCGCCCTACTGCACCTCTTGTACTGGCGATCAGACAGCATATATCATCACAGCTAAGCCATCATTTTTTGCCATGCAACCGGAAAGGATTGAGAAGCCATGGGGCTGTGGGTGTGCTCGTGTGCTGCGTGTGGGAGTGTCGACTGTCCCAAAGTTTGGAGTGACTTTGACAGCACAGACACACAATCTAACACCATTAGATTGTTCAACTCGGGGGACTCACCCCACAGAAGCAAGAGGCCAAGTTCACAAAAATTGAAAAGCAAAGATGGTCATTGAAGAAAAGGGAAAAAAGGGACGTGGCTGCCATTAAGGCCTCTCGATAGGAGGGTGGTCAGGTAAATCCTGTTACATCTGTGCAATGCGCTACTATACGTCAGTACAAATGGTCACCTCGGGGCGGCCGGTTGGCTCAGTTGCTTAGAGTGCGGAGCTCTTAACAACAAGGTTGCCGGTTCAATCCCCACATGGGCCACTGTGAGCTGCGCCCTCCACAACTAGCTTGAAACAACTACTTGACTTGGAGCTGGTGGGTCCTGGAAAAACACACTGAAATAAATAAAAGTTTTTTTAAAAGATGGCACCTCGTCTAGATCTGTATTTATTGACCTATGGTAACAACAGCACAGTGTCCTTCATGAAAGGCGGTGATAAACCTTAGGTGGTGTGTCGCATTTCTACAGGCAAAACTACACACGCAGACAGGAAGGCCAGAGAAAGAGGTGTGCGTGGACGAGAGAAGAGACCAGAGGTGCCATTAGAGAGTCACTATTTCCAACTGGGCAATTGTGGATGTATCGCTTGTATATCGCTTTGATTTTCGATTTAATACTTTTACCAAAGAAGGTTACTTTATTTTTAAATTACCACTTACGTAATTGCAGTTCCTAAGAGCCAAGTTACACAGAAAATTTTACGGACATTTTCAATCGAATTGTCATGAAGCCTGCGTAGGTAGATATTACTCTGACCCCAATTCTATACGTGAGGGCAGCCCAATGGGAACCATTTTCCAAGTTCATGAAACAAGTGGCCAGTGTAGCTGGGATTGGATCTGGCCATTTGCCTAACCGCAAATTATTCTTCATGGTCTAAAAAAGGGATGATAACTCTGTGTGTGTGTGTGTGTCTGTGTCTGTGTGTCTGTGTGTGTGTGTGTGAAAATTACTCTTTAATCTTCATGAGCATTGGAGAGCATTTAACATCTTTATTCATTAAAAAAATTGAAAACAGATGCAAAATGAAGCAGAGACTGCTGTGTTTTTGCCTTGTTTCCCCCCCTAGCCTCGGTTAACTTTCTGGTTATTAACAATGTCTTCACATGGGACAGTCTTTCCTTCCAGGGAATGATCAGCTGATTTCTGTATTCCTTTGTTCTGCTAGAAACATGCTCACAGAAACTGCCCTGTCAAACCTACCCATGAACGTATTAAAAAGAAAGCCCATCCCCCTTGTGCCAGTATGCACTGACCAGGCATGAGGGAGAGTGCTCCAGGTGTGCGGGCACACACACACACACACACACACGCACATGCACAGAATTGTCTCATCCTTCCTCCCTGGAATCAGAAGGTCCTCCCTATGCATGGCCAGTCTGGACATGCAGGTGGCTTGTGCCGCCTCATGATGTTAGTTGACAATGGAGCTGGATTTAAAGCGGGGCAAACCTCCTGCCAATCATCAGGGTAAATTCCTGTCATGTAAAAAGCACAAGTGACCTGAAGACACAGAGGTAAAATGTGGGCGACGTGAGCTGGATGCGCTCAGGAAGGAAGCGAAACATGACTTGTCCAGAAACTGGAGGGGAGCACACATGTGAATGCATCCATCTAGGGTGACAGGAAAGGATGAAGAGATCACCTGGCGGGTCCCAGCAGAGGCCCTTCTTTATCCTCAGATGGGTCACAAAGTTACTGGGACCGAGCAAAGCCTGCGTGGGACTTGCCCAGAGATTGGGCCTTTGAAACACTTGGTGTGTCGTGTGGGACAGAGCCCCAGCTTTATGAGTATATCTGGTTCACACTAAAGTGCATGATTTGAGTAGAATACAAACAGTAACTGAGAGCCTGGCTCACGTAGTGCTGAAAACATGAGCTTTGACTTCTTTATCCGGAAGTAGGCTAGATACCTTGAACAGTCTCCCAGCTCAAGACACACAACACTACACCAGAAATGCACACACATGTTTGCAGAACTGTCAAAAAGCACTTAAGGATCACAGCTCTACCGCCCACAGGAAGAGCTGGGAGTCAGATGGAGGCTGAGCCCCAAAGTTGTCCTTCTCCTTAAAGGAATCTATGATGACATTGCAGTCTAGAAAGAGGAGAAGCAAAGGTCTGAACATTTGTGTACCCCATGTTCATATGCTGGCACCTGACCCTCAGTGTGGTGGTGTCAGAAGGTGGGGCCTTTGGGAGGTCTTGATGGTGGAGTCCCCATGATGGGATTAGAGCCCTAATAAAAGGCCCCAGAAAGCTCCTCCTCCCCTCCCTCCATGCGAGGACACAGTGAGATGTCATCCATGAACCAGAAAGCGGAGCCTCCTAAAAGATTAACTCTGCTGGCACCTTGCTCTTGGATGTCCAGCCCGCAGAACCGTGAGAAATAAATGTCTGTTGTTGATAATCCCTCCAGTCTGTGCTGTTCTGTTCCAGCAGCCAAGCTCACTGAGACAGGAGACAGAGGCCTACCAAAATGAGACTGTAAGGGAAATTCAAATATATCAGTTATCAAAACATATTGACTGAAGAACAGGCTGAACTTCTGTAACAAACAAACAGAGTGTATGTCTCTCTGTCTTAACAGTCCTGGGTGATGGGGCAGTGCTGGGGGACACTCAGCTCAATGAGGGCATGCGAGAGGGTTCCAGGAGTCAAAGGAGAAAACGGAAAATACAGACTGTGGACAGTTAACTCTCTCTCCTCTACAATATCAATGGACCAAACATTCCGGTTAAAATGCAGATATTTTAACTGGACTTAAAAACATCTAGTTAATTGCCATTTACAAAAGACACATCCAAATGATGAGAATTTATAAAATTTGGACATTTAAAATTTTTCTTCTTGTAAACTGATATACATATATATAGTCTGACAATTACATTCGCAAACTCATCCTAGAAAAAGTGCTACACACCTCATTGCTGAGTATCACTACGGTCACCTTCCAAGTACTCCCCTTGGGAAGCTGTGCACTGATGCCAGCGCCTAGTCCACCCTTCAAAGCAGTTTTGGAACTCTTTTTCTGGAATGGCCATCAGAGCTGTTGTCGTATTACCCTTGATGTCCTGAATGTCATCAAAATGTCTTCCTTTTAATATTTCCTTTATCTTCGGGTAAAGAAGGAAGTCATTGGGGGCCAGATCAGGTGAGTAGGGAGGGTGTGCCCATACAGTTATTTGTTTACTGGCTAAAAATTCCCTTTGCTTTTGTTCATCGGTGAGCTCCTTTGGGACCATTTTGCACATTTCTCATGCCAAGAATTTCAGTTAAAATTTTCCTGTTTCTCTATCGATGTTTTCTTGGTCTGCTATGCTTCTCACAGTCAGCCAATGATGTTGATGCACAATTTGATTAATGTTTACAATGTTTTCATCAGTTCTGCTCGTTACTGGCTGCCCTGTCCTCTCTTTATCAGTGATGCATTGATCAAGATAAAGATCAGTGATGCTCTTTCGCAACTCGCCCCTCAGTTTCACCCATTTGTACACTGCTGTTTTCTTCATGGTATTATCCCCATAAACTTGGACTAACATGTCCCTCATTTCATTTCCACTCTTGCCAAGTTTAACAAAAAAACTTAATGTTTGTTCGTTGCTCTAAGTGAAGCTCAGACATTCTTGCGACAGCACACAAAAACTCACAACAATAATGAATGCCACTCAGCAAGACACCGCCACATGTCGACATGAACACAACTGTGAGACACTGATATACCAAGGTTATGACACCTTCCGGAGCTGTTTGTACAGTGCTGCCAATGTAAGCACACGGTGGTAAGACCGCGGACTTAATTGTCAGACCTCATGTACCTACATATGTGTGGGTATATGTGTGTACTTTACATTTACAATTTACCCTTGGACACTTGGATGTTAGGGTGTTGACCCCAACCCCCACTCCGGAAAAGCAGAAAATCTGAGTATAATTTTGACTCTCCAAAAACTTAACGTTAATAGCCTACTTTGACCAGAAGCCTTACCGAAAATATAAAGTCCGTAAACACACATGTTGTATGTTCTACGTATTATATAGTGTACTCCTACAATAAAGTAAGCTAGAGAAAAATATATTAAGTAAATCGTAAGGTTTATCTGCAAAAAAAGAACTCCTGTAAGTGAACCTACATAGTTCAAACTCATGTTGTTCGAGGGTCAACTGTGTTTGAAATGTCTGTGCACACACACACAGACACACACACCAGATACTTAGTAAAAGAAAGATGATGTAATACCATTTTTTCTCCAGCAAAGAGATAAAGATACTTAAAGGTACACACTGTTAGTAAAAATAAAGAGGGTCATTATACAACATAAACATTTTTATTTCCAAAAGAAGATATAACTAAGCTTTGGTGAACTTAATAATAAAGTATCAAAAGCAAACAGGAAGAAATTGACATTTTTCCACATTATATGAGAAGATTTTTATTAAAATGGCCTGGGCTCTATTACTTAGCTCTGTGACATTTGCCTGTTACTTAAAGTGTCTGATTCTTAATGGTAATAGGGTAGGTAGGCACAGTGCTTCAGAATGTTGCATTAAATAAACGGCACGGATAGTTAGCTGGTGTGCAGAAGATATGCCATAAACCACTTGCTATTAATATTACAATGTTCTTGATGACGGTGGCAACAGGATAAAGTAATGTTAGGGAAAAGCAACTCGAATTGCCTTGTATAATAATAGACAGGAGACAGGAAACTCTGGAGGAAGGGTGACTGGGTGGGGGTGGGAATCTGGAAGCTCTTCTGAGTTGTCCCAAATAGGAAATAATAACCTTTTCCTTTCAGGTTGCTGCTCTGACCACACAAAAATAAAAGAAGGCAGTGAAGAAATGTGAAAAACAAACAACACACATAAAACTATTTGATAGTGATGTTTATTGCCTTGAAGTCGAAACACATTGCAAAAAAAAAAAAAAAATACACGTCCTGAAAGAATAAGAATCCTCCAAATGCTTCAAATTTTGTCTTTAAATGCTTAAATATTTACTGCTGTGGAATCCATTTTTTTCTCCTGCCTGAGTAATAGGCTGAATGCAACTTACCACTTGGTATCAATACATTTTAGGTCAGAGTGAAGACGCATAGAAAAGGCATGAGAACTGGAAGGGAGCATCGCATGAAGTCAGCAAAAGTAAAAATCAACGTTCCCATTACACTGCATTGTCTGTGGGGTCCAAAGTGTGTGCACTGAGTCAGTGTGTAAACGTTGGCTTGGCCACTGGCTTCCCAGTGATGGGCTGTTTGTGCACCGATCCCCTCGGTCGCCATGGTCCTGCTCACTCGTACATGTACTTGAGGACCAGGTCCAGAAAGCGCTCAGCGCCGTGGTTCAGTGACAGGCGATGGCCTGGCTTAGGAGCCAGTGTCATCAGCGGCCAGAACTTCGGAGGATTTCTAAGTGTCTTTTCAAACCTTCCGGCCCATAGAAAACTACCACTTCGCCCTTGAGGTGTGTCGGCTAATAGCCCCACTGCTTTACAAACAGACGGTGATTGAACAGGCATTTTTCTGCAAGGCATATTTGGCTGCTCTAAAGCAGAACAATAAAAATTGCACAATCCAGAGGAAGGAACAGTTTGTTTCACCCTGTTTATTGCCAGTTAAATGCCAGAAGACTTTTAAAGCCGCACCAACCAGTGTCAAACAGGAAAAAAAAAAATCAAGTAAAAATTTTATGACCCTAAAATAAAGCTATGGCTCTCTCCCCTTTCATCGTTTTACAGAACTTTCTATACCTTTTGGCACTAGAAACTACATTTAGTGTTTTGTTCTGCAAATGCCAGCAAGGCCTCATATAAAAGTATAGCTGGAGGGACAGAGCTGTTGTAAAACTGCGCAGGAAAACAGACAATTTCTGTGGAGCCAGACAGCTGATGTTACTATGTTCACTCTAATCAAGCAGAATTTATTCTAAGAGGAAGAGAGTGGAATTGAATGTGCGCTTCATTTTCCCCAGCTAATCTAAAGCCTTTTAGATTTACCCTTTTTGAACACTTGAGTTTTCCAAGTTATCATTAATATCTGTTTCATTTATTGCTGCCTCATTATTTTGAACTGTCTTATTTATTCATGCTTTAAGCGTTACTATAATGAAAGATAAAGATACCAGGAAGAGTAAAGGGGTTGCGTTTATTTTATCTTTAGATAAAGATTCTGCAAAAGTGATAAAAAAAAAAAAAAGGCCCTGCTATTGGCATTGGGAGAGCAGCTGAATTTATCCAGAGACGCGGCTACTGTGATAAATCTAAATGTTGTGGATATAGGGAAAGAGGACACCTAAGTTACGCTTGTCTTAAAAGCATGCTTGGAGAACGTGCGTCTCCAAAGAAGAAGGCAAAAACGAAAATTCTGAATCTGAAGAAATGGAGGAAGTAGAAGGACGTGAAGATGGAGGAGACGTTCTGCCCAGGACAGCCTCAGGTCAAGGCTTCCCAGCAAAGAAAACTGAAGAAGAGTAAAATGGAAACCCAGATCAGATGACTCAGCCCGCCCGAGGATGAAGAAACGTCCATGTTTCACTGATGAGGAAGAAGTCAGTCGTTAAAATTATTTTTACTATGTAAAAATCATGAACAAATATTTTTTAATCTTGGAGTACCAAGTTTAGTTGACACTAAGGATTACATTTAGAATTTGAGCCTAGGAATACTTAGTATCAAATAATTATTTGCTATAAAATAATTCATAGGAAGTTGAAAAGAAGTTTTAAAGTATCATGTTTTTACCTTGCTTTGGCAGAGCAATAAAAATCAAGATTTGCTAATAAGGATTACTCTTGATAACAGTTTATTTAAGTAAAAAAGAGAACTATCATAGTAAAGCTATTGTCATTCCAAGAAGAAAAGGTTAATATTAAGAAGATTTGTCTGAGAGTTCATCATAAACATTTACTCATGTCTGATTGATTTATAAGAGAACTTTTAAAATAAATTTTATCTTTAAAACAAAAACTTCATAAAGACTGTGAAAAAGTTGAATGCTTTATTTTTCTTAAATAGTAAGAAAAACTGCAAGAGAAATTTGGTTTTAAAATAAATTTTAAAAGATAGCACTATAGATGTTTCTGATTTTGAACAGAGTATTGCCTCCTCCATCTGGCCTCATGTTTGACCCTTTTTGGTGGACCTCAGCCATGACTGCACGTGCGATCTGCAAGGCTTAGCTTCTACACATCTCAGGGACCCATGACACTCGCGTTTTATTTTGTCTGAGGTGCCTCCCGTGTTTTCCTTCTGGGAGTCTCTAAAGCCCCCAGGTGCCTGGACGAGAATTGGAGATACAAAGTCATCAGGTCAGGAGGTGGGTGCCTCCCAGAAGCAGCCCACCTCCTGGTTTCTAATGCCAGCCTCAGTCCCTTCATTCTGCTTTAATGAGCTGAAAGCTACCCCTTCTCCTGCCCAACCCCAGATTTTACCTGACAGGAACAGTCATGGCTATCCGGCAGTGATATCAGAGTAGGAGAAAGGAACATTTTTGGTTTCTATCTTCCTCCCCATCTTAAACACTGATATGCCTCAAGATTTTGTTGTTAGTCTCCAAAGCCCAGCCAGGAGGGTTTATTTAGCTCAAACTGTCTTGTACTCTATTTCTGCTTGTTTTCTCCTGGGTACCCATTGTATCTTCTTTCCCACCTCACGAGTTTGTGTTGCTTGTGTTAGGTAAGGCTGAGCAGAAGGGGCAGACCCCTGTGGGGGCGGTCAAGGGGGCCTGAGGGGTGGAGGGGCCCAGGCAGTGCCAGAGGGAGGGGCTTGCATAGGGCAAGACAAAGCATTCACCCAGCAGGCACAAAGTTGGAGGCTAATGCGCAGTAGTGATTTGCTCTGAGCCTAATGCTGCACACAGTTCTTAGCACCCAGTTCATCTGGGGAAACAAAACTGCCTAGAGATTGAAGATATTCTGAGCTAAAACATAATGCTCTACACACAGTTCCTGCAGAGATCTAGAACAATGGCATGGATGAGCTCGAAATTAGCTCTCACTTGACTGGTCCTCCAGTTCAGAAACGTCCCTAATACGTAGAAAAAGGTCTGTTTGCTGTCCAATTTAGAGAACATTATTTATAAATTCTTCATAAAAATCGAATCACAAATGAGAACAGTGATAATAAAAGGAATGACAGTGCTGATCATGGCAGTATTTTCTAGGCTGCCTGGGATCATCCTTACTCACTCACTCTCGCGTGTTCATCCCAATGTGTTAGCCAGCTTGGAGGTGTGAAGCACTGTGACGCCTGTGAAATATGTGACAAGAAAAGTAAACCAGATATGGTTGTGTCCTCATGGGGTTTGTGGACTAGTGGAGCATGGGCATTAAAATCCCAAATGGACGTGTTACTGCAAAGTGTGTTAGGGTTTGAAGGATAAGGTGAGTGCAGGGGAGGGTCTGATTTAAGTGTTCTGAGTGCACTGGTTAGGGACATGGCGGTAAGTTGAGTCACCAACAGTGGGTAGTGGTGATTTCTGCTTTTGCTGGTGCTTCTCACAGACCTGCTTCCTTTCTGCCCCAGGTCCTAGGACTCTGTGAGTCCCAGATGGATGGCCACCTAGCACACTTGTCACTTACTTCATAAGGTCCCTGGGCTGGTTTTCACCAGATGAGCCCCATGTGAGATAACATCTTATTTAAGCTTAGAAATTGGCTTGTACAGAAGGAAAAAAAAAAGAAAGAGAGAGAGAGAGAGAGAGAGAGAGAGAGAGAGAGAGAGAGAGAGAGAGAGGCAGAGAGAGAGAGACAGAGAGAAAGAAAGAAAGAAAGAAAGAAAGAAAGAAAGAAAGAAAGAAAGAAAGAAAGAAAGAAAGAAAGAAAGAAAGAAAGAAAGAAAGAAAGCCTTAGTTGTAATTGCCTTAGTGCTAGCAAGTCTTAAGCTAAGGCTCATTTGCACACATTAAATAACATCCCCAGTCTTTGCTTAACAAGTGGGCGTGCCTGCAGAAATGGGCCTGTAATTAAGGTTGAATGCCCTCCCACTTGTGTGGTCCCTGGACCAGCAGCCCTGGCATGGTCTGGGCCCTATTGGAAATGCAGACTCTCAGGCTCACTCCTCCTACCAAATCAGAGCCATTTTAACAAGATGGCTCCGTGATTTATAGGCTCAATAAAGTTGTGGCTTAATGGTATGAAGGCATCTTTATTTCTAGTGAGTTCCTGGTGCTGAACAGCGTGAGTCCCCTTGGACCGTGGTCGTGGTTGGGGGTTGGGCTACTCAAAGGCGTGCCGGCCCGGTATCAATCACCTTTTTTATTCTCTGGTGCTTTGACATCGCAGGTTCTTGTGGACCTGGCAAAGAGTGCCCCCACTCTGGAGTTGGCTGGTTCTCAAGAGTGCCGAAGATGCCCCTTCTAGCTTGTGCACCTTTCCTATGCAAAGCCACCAATCGGGAGCCCCGCCTGTCCTCAGTCCCTTGCAAGGGCTCTTACCCTCTGGGGCACTGTCCCTTGCAGTGGCCACCCCAGGGCAGGTGTCAGACAACTAGGGACAGCCCTTATGCCTTGGAGTTTGCTGGAATTATTTAAGCTGGACAGCCCTAAGCCTGCGCATCCTGCCCCACACAGAAACCACAGAAGGCTCTCGCCCACACATCCTCCCTGTTTGCCTGTTGGCCCACCCTGATGCTTCCCTCAGTGGCCCTGTGTGGTGACATGCCCCCTCTTCTTGGACCTGCAAGTAACCAGCAATCTGTTCAATGGCACATGTCTCCTGATCTGGTGGCCTCGCCGTCCGCGAATAATAATAAAGCCTGCTTTTGAAACAGGCGTCCACCTGGGCGGGGGGCTCTCTCCCACGGCGGCCATCACGAGGACAATGGGATGGGGCAGGGTGCTCACACCCTGAGGGAGAAGGTCCTGTAGGAGCCACAGCGGTCACTGGGAGTGGGTCTTACCCACACGTATGGGGCAATATGAGTAGACAGTAAGCGACTAAAGGAGAGAAAACTGAGGGACTTATGGAGGGAAAGGGAGCACCTGGGAAGTTATTTCAGAGGGTGAGATGGTTCCAGAAGGGAGAGCTCTGAGTGGGCCTCTCTTGGTTCAGCCAGAGGAGCCCCAGGGCGTGAGGCCCCTGAGGACCTGGGGCCTGGGCCCTGCTGGGTCTCCATCGGCCGTCCCGCCTGGGCACAGAGCAGAGGCCTCCCCCGCCCACGCTACCCAAAGGCAGGACCGAGTCCTGGTATTAAACCAAATGCTTTCAAAGGCCCTCTGATATCTGCGCATGTAGCTGTGACGATGCACATTTGACTTAAAAAAAAAAAATCCTAGCGAAGAGTAAAGAAGTTTTAAATAGAGACATTTTACTCGAAAGGTCTGTCATCTGATCACAGGACAGCACTGCCTAAGATAGTGCAAATAATGTCTGTTTCTGTTCCGGAGCTATGCTGGCTGCCGTCACATGATAAACATATCAGCCGCTGGGGGTCCCTGGCCTCCACTCGCCCATCAGCTGTTTTCTTCCATTTTCTCTGTCCTGCAGGGATTTGGCTGAGAGTGGGAGGCAGACAGACTGTGAATTCTTTTATCACATTATGGTCTCCCGGGGAAACCTTTACTTCTGGATTAGAAAACAGTATGGCCTTCTCTTAAATCTTTTAAGATAGTTATACATCTATATCTCTATCTATCTATCATCTATCTATCTATCTATCTATCTATCTATCTATCTATCTATCTATCTATCTGTCTATCATCTAATACATATGCTATTTAAAAAGACAAATGCACCAGTCTGAGACATTTCTTTTAATGGAACAACAGTCTGAAGGGGACAAGAAGGTGATCTTTCTTGGATGTCTCCCCTGGACAAACACAGGAGAAGAAACTGGCACAGGCAACACGGCTCCTGGTTATGCACCCCGGTGGTGCATAAACAATGCACTGCCTTGGTGACATTGGCTGCCTGAATAGCTTTGTTTTCTCATGAGTAGGGCTGCAGGCACGTAGGGATAAAAGCCTGGGGTTTCACGCCCTGTGTTTCTTCCCGGCTTGGACACTGAGGGGTTGGCAAAGTGTGTTAGGCAACGTGTGTTTCTCGTGCCTTCTATTAAGTTGCCATAAATGTGCCCCGCATTCATGACAGGAGTCTCTTTCTCGCATCCTCAGCAACCCCTCCTCTCCTCTCCCACCACAGCTTTCTCTCCCCAAATTCAGTGCCGTACGAAGGTTTCCTGTCCAGATGAGGTCGCATCAATATTCTGTCTCCCTCACTCTGACCATCTCCCATGGGGCCAGCTCCTCAGCTCCTCAAGGATGAGTCCCAAGGAGAAGTCAGCTTCCTGCCCTCCATGCACGTGAGACACACCTAACCAAGTCAGGGGGAGTCTCACGTGCAGCCGGGAGAGAACGCCAAGGCCATGGGGCATGTTCCCCTGTCCGCCACGGACTGGGGACCGTGGGCATCAGTGTGGAGCTGCCACGTACACTCTGAGTTTTAGTTACCTGTGAACATGACGTTGTTTTACAAATGGGAGACAAAAGGGAACATTATAACAGGAAAAAATGTTGCAGAGCCTGCTTTGTGGATCCGTAAGTGAAACTTTCACATTTGATCGTGACTCAGATGTGAGTTAGGCTGGTGAGGGGAACAGTTTCCCGCTGACATACCACAGGGGGTGGTTTATATTAAGCACGGGACATTTTATTCTTTAATGTCCTCACTACTTCGACTTTTGGAAGCTTGGATGATTGCAGTAACACAGGATAACCACTTTTTCCCTACTTCCTTTGGTGGCTGGACCGTCTGTATTGAGCAGTGGAGCATGGCTGAAAGAGAATAGACCATAATTCATGAGAGGCAATACTGTCTGGTCAAAAGTCCCCTGGTTTTAGATTGAAAAACATCCAGATTCAAGTTCTAACTCTGCTGTTTGCTGCCTGCGTGAACTTTGATGGGTCATTTTTCTCTCACGGCCCCTGAAATGAGGACTAGTAGGAAGACCCACCTTGCAGGTGGCTGTGAGGTGGCTAAGATGGTGGAAGTAAGGAGGGAAACATCACACGCTGCCTCACGTGCAACGCTGAATGCACGTGGGACATTAGGGGCAAAACAGACATGCTGTTCAGACAATAGATCGGCAACAACCTGTACCATCTTTTCATCGCTGACAGAAAGACTGCAACTCAGAAGAGTCATACACGTGTTCTTGTCTTCAATATTAACAGTCGCAATGATGTAAGTAGAACATGGATCTCTGAATATTCACATTTGCAGCCATGATGACCAACTTCCTGCTTCCTGTAAGTGGCCCCCACAGCTCTCCAAGTCCTGCCTGCTGGACCTGGGGCTCTTAGAGCTCCTCACCACAGGTGTCTGCCCTGCAAAGGCAGGTCTAGTTAAGGAGGATTTGGCAAGAACGGGGCTGGACAGAGGTGATAGGGCAGGAATATCAGTATTCATTCTCTTCCACCCGCTTCCATGCAGCTCGCAGAAAACAAACTCAAGACTCTTAGAGGAGTGAGGGCCACCTGTCCTGTCCCATCCTGCCCTGAGCAGTGTCTAGACTGCTGGCAGCAACTGTGGGCAAGTTGTGGGGGCCTGGGCCCCATGGCCTGACATAGGCTCCTGTGAGAAGGTGCTGTGACATCTGAATTTGGGATGCCCAGTCCTGCGTTGGGTCCCTGACTCCTGGATTCTTGCACTGCAGAACTGGCTTGGTGGTAAAGACCTGAGGACATGGGGACTTCCAGGACACAGAGCCCTCCAGGGCCGAGTTATTACATGAGGGTTTGCACAGCTGCTCTGAGCGTCCGTTCCTCACCTGGAACTAGAGATGATGAGGAATCAGTGACACCTCGTGCAGGTGCCCAGCCCAGGGAAGGACACAGTGGTGCTTAGGTTCCCTTTGTGCCTTAGCCATTGTCCTACACATGCTTTCCTTCCTCCCGTCCTGACCGCTGGCACGGCACGGGGTCACTCTGCCCTGACTCTGAAGACTTTGAGAAGTCCCCTGGCTCTCCTCCTCCAGTACTTCCTGCTGTTGTCCGCTGTGTGTGTCAACTACCCTCCCAACACCCTGTGGGCAAGGTTTATGGGTTCCCTCCGCTCCCACCACTGTGACCTTTGACTAGCTTCCACTCAAGTGATACACCTTGACCTGGGCATTACCAGGAAATGCTGTCAGCAACTCCCCTTTCGATGACACGCCCCTGCCCTGCCCTTCCATCTCCTCAGCGCCCGAGCCCCAGCAGCGCACTTCTTTGATCACCCCTTGTCCTCTGGCCCACACACCCCACAGGTCTCGCCCGTGGCCCTCCAGACTGGACACAGACTTATAAGTGAAATTCACTTCATGACTGCTGTCAATGTTCTTACCTCAGTCACTCCATAAACATTTACTGAGAAAACGAGCTCTTCCCACTGCCTTCTCTTGCATCCTTATACCCACTTATCTTGTTTCTTCTCCTTAGTCACTTGTGACATGCCCATATTTTAAGAAACCTGAGCAATACTGATCATAAAATGCACCATTCCACTCTGTGCTACGCAGAATGAAAAAGTGTTCCAGGTGCCATTGGAGAATGCCACCGATTGTAAGATGCATTCTGCTTGCAGAGCTGAGAAAATATGCCTCTTATAACACAAAACATAGGGCATTTGTGAAATCAGTGCCAAGACACTTCTAATCTTTCTTTCCTTAGATATTACATTTCTGGAAATACACTGAGCTGTCAGTGTCTGCCTTCCCACTTCACGGATACTCCTTATCCTGCTACAGTTTGTCTTCCTCTTCTAATAAAACTGCTCTTACAAACCAGGAGCCCCATCACAATTACCAAATCCAAGGATGGTATTTTAGGTCACAGCTTGTGAGGTCAGTCAGTCTTCTGCTTCTTAGGACACTTTAGCCAATCTTTCTCAGCATTTCAAACTATTTAATTTTCTTTTAGCAGCCACCTATCTGGTTTTGTGTGTTGCTCCATCTGCGATTCCTCTCCTTCTGCTGACACCTCCCACAACAGGCTTCTGCGACAGCTCATGCTAGGGTCACCTCTGACGTCCATATGGCTACCAGCCATCAGCTCTCCATCTCCACCCTACCTGCCCGTCAGTGGCATGGGGGCACAGATGGCTCTCTCTTCCTTTCCTGCCATCCAGCCAGTATGCTGTACTGGTTTCTGCATGTCCCTTGTTCCTTCTCGTCACCCGACATCCTGCCTCAGTTCTCCGGACTCTTTCTCTTGGTGAGCTCGTCCAGCCCAGTGGCTGTTAAGAGTTGCCCACCTCTCACCTAAAGCTTGCGTTGTATCTCCTCGAACGCCAGCCTTGCTTCCATCCCTCACTGCCTGCTGGCATCACCACTGGCTATCTAATTAGCATCTCAAACATACGACATCAAAGGTAACTTCCCGATTCCCCCAAGCATCTTCCTTCCACAGTCTTCTCCATCCAGGAAACGACCACTCTCTCCTTCCTTTTCCTCAAAAAGCAGGGGTTATTCGTGATTCCTCTCCTTCGATCCTTCCCAATGGCCCTGAAGATTGAAATGTATCTAGAATCCAGTTCCGCCTCCCCATGTCCCCAGATGCCATGCTGCGTGAGACTGCCCTCATGTAGCACAGGCATTGTTGTCATGGCCTCCCTCTCTCCTTCCTTCCTTCCTGCTTTGTTCCCTCCCCATGGACCTGTAGAAAGACAACAGAGTGATTGTATGTTTCCAGGCTTACCCCTCCTCAGTGGCTTCCCCTCTCACTCAAGGGAGAACCCAGGGTCCAGTTCAGACCTCCTGGCTTCATCGCCCACCTTCTCCTGCCCTCGCTCGCTGCCACTCTGAGCCCCCCAAGCTGCCCAGAACCTGCCATTAGGGGCCTTGGCTGGCGCTGTGCTCTGCCCAGGATGCCCAGCCAGATTTCCTCAGGTTCCTTCCTTCACATCATATTGTCATATCCCCGGAGCGCTCCAGCCGTTTTTATACTATCATTTCATGGTTCTTCATTTAGTTCTTGGTCATCTTTAACTTTCATTGATAGCTGCCTCTAATCACCTTTTACAAATGGAGGTAGCAATTGTAAATGCAAATATTTGAATAAGGATTCTGAACTGTGCCCATCATTGGACAAAGAAAGCATACAGCCAGGATCTAAAATTTGGGAGTTTATATATATTTTCCAAACTAAAATTCCAGAAAGAATTCTTCCTTTTATGGTGCAAGCTTTCAAACCTGGACTACAACCAGTGTAGTTAGTAAATGTGGGAAAATATCCATTGAGTTTTCTCTTCAACAACTAAAAATGTCTCATTTATTCCATGGAGACCTTCCTTAACATTTTCATCGAAGCAGAGGATTTGTGAATAAAAACTTGTACATGTTTAAAGAGTGGGGCAACTTGAAGTCAGCAATACTAAGAATAAAAACTTACGAAGGGGAAACATTGAGCCCTCCTCCAGTGTTCCGAGCAGCCAGAACAGGAAATCCTACCCAGAGAGAGAGAGAGAGAGAGAGAATTCCCCTACAGAAAGCATTCTGTTGTCCTTACTAAGTTGATTCAGAAGTGTTTTCTCTCTCAGTGTGTCCACTCCTGATGCAAAGTGGCCCCGGGCACTGTTTGTGTGGTGGACAAACAGTCGTGTTGCCCCAGCGTTGTCAGAATGGGGATGTCCCTCCAGTAAAGCACCTGTGTGTTCTTAGGACGGGGATGAGGCCAAGTAAAGGAAACTGCACCATTAACACAGCCATCGTCAGAGCCAACAAGACTGCCTCCCAGCTCTCAGCTCCAGTCCACAGCAAGACAGCGGAAGTGGCCGGTGTGTGTGACCCCTCAGGCTGTGTCCTGGCTCTGTGACTCCTGCCCCCTACAGTCCCAGGCGGATGGTACCAGTGGCCTGACCCCCTCACAGCATTCCCATCGCTCTCTGCTTTACTGACTGTTAGGAAGTTAAGTGCTCTGACAAAAGACCAAGTACAATTGGAAAGCTTATGTAAAGCATCCACACACGAAAGGTCTGACAATTAAGTTTGCGAACTTTCCATCGTGTAAGTGCACATGGTAAGTTTGCGAATTCAATTGTCAGACCATGCTTTCCGAACATACAGCATGGCAGGAGGGTATGCCCATTGTCAACACTGGGGATTCCTAGGTCTTAGTAGAAACCTAATGACACAAAAGCACCTATTAAGAAACTCCAGAGGTATGAATTTCTTTTCCCACATTTCACTCTGGAGATTTTCTGTTTGGTGTGTGTGTGTGTGTGTGTGTGTGTGTGTGTGTATGCGTGTGCACACATGCATATTTAATGTAGGGCAAGGGAACTTTAAGCTTTCTGAATTGCTTTATTTCTGTGCGGTGATGGGGTGCCTCAATGGACTGTCAGCCACTCATTTACAATGAGTCTCCCTGCTCTTCAAAGCACAGTAGGGTGTCGTGATGGGGAAACTTTCCATTCATGGGAAGGTTTTACAATCATGATGTCTGAATTTCTAAAAGCGTGTGTAAGGTCTTTTGTCATCCCTTCCATGGAACATAAGACAGCATTTGGCAGTCTCTCCATGATATTTAAAATTCTCTAATACAAATCCTTAGCTTTTTGTAGACCTCGAAATAGAGAGCTGGTTGTGAAGACACCACATTTAAAGTTCTTCATTTTTATATTTTTGTGTTTTGAAGGGTTATCATCAAAGTTCACAATTGTTCATCATATCTGAAACATTTTTCTTCCCCAACCACTACACCCTCCAAACAGGAAAGTCAGAAGCAACTGGGACGCATGCTTCCCAACCACCCGGATCGATCACATGTGTGTGCATATGTGTGTGGCTCAGAAAGGGCGGGAAACAACTGAGCAAACAGCCCCACTTTCCAAGATCACAACCATGTGTCCCACTTCCCAGTGCATACAACCATCCCCCTCTGAAAAGAATCAGCAAAGTTATTCGCGTTCACCTCTCACCTCCCTTCTTTTCTCCCCTCCTTCAAAGGGGCGCCTGGTACACACGCCTGACATACGTGACTCTGTTTGTTTTCCTGATTGACTTCTCATCCCTGTGCCAGCCTTGCACTCTCACGGTCACTCATAGTGTCATTTACAAAATGTAGAGGGCTCTTCAGGTTTAAAAAAATTCACAGAATAGGTAGTGGTCTCATTAGTTCCATAATTTCAATTTAAAAGCAGCAGATGACAGTAGAGGGTATGTCTTTGTGAAGGACTGTAAGATACAAAACAATACAAATATTAGGAGAAATAATTTTCACTCAAAGAAAATTTAAAATAATTCCTATGTGTTTTATAATTATCTAGCAATAGTTTACTCGTTGGTTGTTTGAATTTTAGCAAGTAACTGAGGTTCCACTTGGCTGCTTTTCATCAGGGACAGGCCCAGTGTTAGAATTCTGGGCTCATTCACTTTCTAGTAGCAGAGTGGCATCGTCTCTAGGTGGCCAGGTTGGAAGGAGAGGATTGAGGGTCGGACATGTAAAATCTGCCACAGCTGCAAATGAATTCCTGTCTTTGCCCCTCAGAGGAGACGTAGACATATATTTACATTTGGTCTCCCATTAGGTTCCCTGGGAAACAGACCTGAGAGATGGAGGTTTGCATGCAATTCCCCCACAACCCTGGGGCTTTCAGAGCAAAGCTCGCAGGGGTTCAGAGAGTAAGGAGGTGGAAAGGAAATGGGATCCAGCAGATGGAACTTGAAACTGGGATGCAGTCAGAACAAAGCCCCAGCTGGTCCCTGGGACACAAGCAGGGATGCCCTTCAGAGTTCTGACATGGGGCCTTTGTTCCCTAGCATTGACCAGTTCTTGGATACTAGTCAGATCTCCATCGATGACACAGAGAAATAAAAATACCTTTCAAAGAAAGTAGGTACTCACCTCAGAGATACTGCGGATGCCTGATCATGGCATTGTACACCAGAAGCTAAACAATGATGAATGCCAACTATAATTTAAAATATATAATGTGATGGCTCGGTGTGAGGTCGGAGGGATAGTGGATGGGGGGACGGGGGTTCACAGTGTGAGGGATATAAATGATGAACGTCTAAGTATTACCTTGTCTTGTACACCTGAAACTAATAAAAAAAAAGGCTTCTTAAAAAGATAAAAAAAAAGAAAGTCGGTACTCTAATGAATTATAATTTATAAAGCACCAAAGGCAATTTTGATATAGTCACAATCTTTTTAAAAGAAAAAAAAAAAGGAAATAAGTAGTTGGTCTCAAAGCAGCATTAAATGGTGCTGAGCACCCTGGACTCTGAAGCCTTAATTGGAATCCCAGCTCTACCACTGCTGGCTGTGTGACCATGAGTAACTTACTTTACCTCTCTGGGCTTCATTTCCTTCATATGTGAAAGGAAGGTGCTAAGCATATCTGCCTTATAGAATTTCTGTGAGGCTTAAATGACTTAATAAGGGGAGCATGTATAGAGCATTAATTGGCATGCAGTGGGTACTGCAAAATATTAGCTCATTTGTATGAACTATTCTAAAGCAAAATTAACTCACGCTTTCTATATGCCAAATTATTTCCCAAATGTAATCCAATAGGAAGTAGAATCATTTCCTTAAATGGTCCTGGAATTCACTGTCGCCCAAACGTATGGTGAAGATAAGGCTGAGTCAACCAACAGGCAATTCTAATACTATTTGAGGCGATGCATGTGCTGGTCAATTCAGGCTGCTGTAACAAGTACCCCAGCCTGGGCGTCTCAGCCAGCCACGTTCATCCCTCCTGGGCTGGAGGCTGTATCTGAGACCAGGGCCCTGCAGAGCTGGTGTCTGGGGAGGACCCGCTTCCTGCTTCACAGGCGGCGTCTTCTGTGCCCTCACAGGGAGAGAGGGGTGAGGGGGTTCTCTGGGCCTCATCATAAGGACACTGACCCCATCATGGGGCTCCACCCTCATGAGCTCATCCCCTCCCAAGGCCCCACCGTCAACACCACCACATGGAGGGTGGGGTGTCAGTGTCTGAATTTTGGGGACACAAGCTCAGTCCACAGCAACGCAGATCAGATTTGGAACCCGATGGGTGCTGTCGGTCCAGGAAGTACCACTAGAAGTCACAACTGAGAGGGCCGTTTAAGAGTACATGTTGTCAAGAAATGTTGCTTGTGTCAGGCAGAACTACAGATGGCTTTGAGAAGCCTCCACTGAGCGCAAATCCATCACAGGCTGGGGGTGGGGGATATGATAGAGAAAACACGAGTACGGCAAAAATCAGTATGCGATCTTTTTTCTCTTACATGTCCAGTTTAGATGGCTTTTGACCATTGCCTACTTTCATATAACCAAAGCCTGAGTGAAATAAAGGACAGTTTCATTTCCCCCTGAAAATTTCCTCATACGCCCCTTCAGAACTCCTCAGACCTGGATTGGATCACCTCAGTTTCGCCTGCGTATGGATATCATAGAAGCAGAATCACAGAAGTTGGTGGGTTTTTACCTGTCAGCAGCTTTCTTCATGCTGAATCGTGTCCCGGTGCTTGGATGTGGCACCGGCCATGGGCTGCCACCATAGGGTTGACACACGGTGGTTCCAGTTTGGGACCACACAGCCTGAGCTCACCTCTCCTCTCACCTGAAGAACACCCAAGGCTGTCACTGGACACAGAGGGGCACCCAGCCCAGGCCACACGAGGGCACGGGGTCAGCATGAAATAGCTCTCTGGTAGAAAGCTTAAGCTGCAGCTTAGAGTAAGCATGGCGAAGCATGTTCCTGGATCAGGTGCCAACTCTCCAAGTCCTAAGGCCAGACAGGTGGGTGCTTGTCCCTGAAACTGGAAGACTCAATGAACCAAAGCCTAAGGTGCAGAGGGGGCCTGGGACACCGGAGGCCTGAGAGATAAACGGGGAAAGGTCATGAACGGCCAGGGAGCAGAGGGCATGGTAAGGCACTGGAACTTTCCTGAGGGAAATGAGAAGTAACTGTATTTTAAGCAAGCAAATGACTTGACTGGATTTTCTATCCAAAAAATCTCTCTAATTGTAGTGTTACTTTCCGTGTTCACTTACCTTCTATTTTCTCTGGATGCATAACAAGGGTGTTTTGTTATGTTCTGCTTTCTTTTCCCCCCCTTCCCCTCCCCTCTCCTCTCCTCCTCTCTCCTTTTAAGAAGACTTAGGAAGGACCTCCTCTCACTAACACACATTCTCCGAAATGACGGCCCTTTACCAACAATTATTTCCTGATCTCTCGCTGCGTTCTTGAAATCAGGCTAGCTCCTTGACAATTTTATGTGTTAGAAAAATACACACTTATGCTTTTAGGATTTGAGCTGCATTAAAGAAAACATTTCAGAGATGTGACAAGTACTCAGTCCTTAGACACAGTGAGTATTTTGCCAGAAGACAGACCCACAGCACCACAGACCTGGAAGACATGCAAGACTTGTCTTTACACAGACAAGTCTGAGGTTCGATTCTCTTCTACAGGTGTCCTCAGCACGGGCTGCCCACCCCAGCTCACGTGTTCTTAAGAAGAAGCTGCAGCCTCTCTGAGAATTTTAATTTCATTTTAGACCATTCTAGCCATCATAGAAAGTCCTTCCTTGTATTAGCCAGAAAAGTATGTTTCTGTGCAACTAGTGCTGTTACTCCCACTCCTGTTTTGTGACCCCATGAACATGCCTGACACACGATTACAGACATGACTGCCTGTCTGTAATCCCAGGACAAGTGTCGCATCCCTGTAACTCTTCTCTTTCCTAGATCCAACACTTAGACTTCCTCCAGCCACCCTTGGTAACACAGCTCCTTGTGCCCTCCTTCTTCTGTCTGTCCCAGGACACACTTCGGTTCAGGGTTCTGAATTGACAGTGCTGATCTGAAATGACGAAAGACGTCGAGCTGGCTGAGCGGCCGCGGTGGCGCAGTGACACGACCTCCCTGATTCTAGCGTCTGTATTTCCAGAAGCACGACTCTGGCTGGTGTGAGTGTTGTGGTGCACACAGCCCCACGTGGACTTACACTGGATTTGCAATGATAGGAGTGGATCCCGAACAGAGCCGTGCAGTTGTAAGTGCTGAGCAGTAACGCACTGGCTGCAGTCTGAGAAGCAGGACGCGGACTCCGGGGCTGGTCCGGCTGCTTGTGTGCGGTGACAGTAACGCCCTCATTTAATGTCCATCCCTACCGAGAGCTAACGCGGAGACTTCCTGCCTGCATGCAACCTTCCACAGCTGCGCTTTCCAACGTGCTGCCACAAGCCACATGTCTCCACAGCACTGCACATGAGACTAATGCTTCTGAGAAACTGACTCTTTAAACTGCGTTTAATTAGACAGTGAAGGCTTATGAAACCAAACTATCACAAAAAGGGAAGTAGAAGAGGGTGATAGGCACGTTGGAGAGAGAGAGAAAGAAGCAGAAAGAGAGAAAAATGTTTCTGAGATATGGCCCTGAGCCAATTTTGTAGAATAAGCATTGGAGGACAAAGAATTCCTTACTTTCTGGTATTAAATAAATCTTATAGACAAATTAAGAAAAACATCACTATAGCTATATAGATAAATTAATGTTCATAAAAGTGTTTGAGTTAAGTAGTATTAATTATCTTCTTACATATGAGTATAAGTGTGAACAAATTGTCCAATTAATGGCATGTACATATTAAGTAGGAAAGCCTAGATTTTAACCCAGATTTATTTCACTCTAAAATGTGTGTCTATTATGTATATGTATGCATTTTCATGTGTAATTTATTTCACCATGTGATATCTATGATATCAATTTTAATATAGGTGTACATAGAACTATGAGATGTTTATATGTATATATATATAAATATGGATAAATGTATATATTTCTATGTATATTATATGTATTCAACTAGGTAAAGTTCACTGGTCAAAAAAATGAATAACATTTTCTAAATAAGAAGCCACCTTTCTGTATAAAAAAGTGATGGAACCAAGTCATATGATAAACCTTAGAAAGATCTAAAAAGAGCTATAGAAACTGTAATATTGTATATATATATATATATATATATATATATATCAGTTATATATCTACATATATGTGTGTGTGTATATGTGTGTGTGTGTGTGTGTATATATATACATATGTTTTTTTTCCATGTCAGAAGTTGTTTGGTCTTTAATTAATGCCATTTCCCCCCACAGAACTTGAGCACCATAAAATAAGGTAGGGAATCCATCTCCCATGTGTCATTCTTTATCCAGTCTTTGAGTTTCCCCTCTAGACAATGGGTTCATCTGGTATTGTCACCACTAGAGTATGAGGAACATTGGTTGCTATTTTCATTCTGCTGCTTAAGTGAGTCGTGGACTCAGAGACTGGAGGGAATTGAGAGACTGAGCCTGACTCCATAATTTAGAGATGAGGCAGCCAAAGTCCATCATGGTGAAATGACTTACTGAGGTCTTGGAACGAGTTTGCGACCACTGTGAGTTAGATCACAATAGCTCGTGTGCTGAGTTTATACTTTTAGGACATAGTTGGTTAATCTTTTCGCTCTGATTCTTACATAACTTGTGATTGATATTTGTCTTCCTGGTTCAATTTCATTTCCTTCCTCTCTAAAAGAGAAAAATAAAGTTGAAGAACAATGCCCCTGTAGTTAGTAATAATAAAATTTCTGGAAAAACAGGAAACTTTTAACTTGGCAAAGATGAAATTAATGAAGTGAATAAAATAAGTTATGATTTGAGTTGCATAAATCTCTTACCCCTGCTCATTACATGTAACTTTCAGAGCTGATACCCTTCTCCACCGAGGTAGAGTTAGTAATAATAAGCATTAAGTCATAAATTGTGATTTGTTGAGCACTTACTGTTTACAGCTATGTATTAGTCAGCTCAGGCACCATAACAAAGCACCACAGATCGGGCGGCTTAAACAACAGATATTTATTTTCTCATATTTCTAGGGGTCAAAAGTCTGAAATCAAAGTGTCACAGGGCTGCTCTTTGCTGAGGCCTCTCTCCCTGGCGTGCAGACGGCCGTCTTCCTGTGTCCTCACGTGGCCTCCCTCTGTGTGTCTGTGTCCTCATCTCCTCTTCTCACAGGACACCAGTCGCATTGCATTAGGGCCCACCCTGCTGGCCTCATTTTGTCTTAATCCCCTCTGTAAAGGCCCTCTCTCCAGATATGCTGACATTCTGAGGTGTTGGGGGTTGTGGCTTCAACATATGAATTTGGGGGCCTACCCTGTTATATCTTATGCATAATTTTGACAATAAAGCAGTAAGATACATAGTGCTACCCTCATTTGACAGAAACTTAAGTTCAGAGAAGTGACGTGTTCAAGAGCACACACTATTATGGGATGGAACTGGACTTGGAGATCTTCTTGGTCTAGCTTCCAAATCCTACCTTTTCCCACCGTGTCAAACAGCCACCAGGAGACGTGTGTGTACTCACTACCTGAGGGGGCAGAAGACAGGCAGAGGTTAGATCCTAGGGCTGGTCCGTGGGACTCTAGCCAAACTTTAGCAAGAACCCACATTTAAAGGGGCATCTCCATGTTCTACACAACTTCAAGGTTGTATTTCCCTCTAGTAAAATGACATCTCTGGAAAGTTTGGACTTATTTGTCCTGTTTTCCAATTATATGTGTAGTCTCATAATGAATTCCTGAAGTGTTTGGTGGGAGAGAGAGAGAGGGAGAGTATGTGTTGTGAATGTAGAGTTGTGTCTGTATGGGCGGACATGCCCATTATTTATGGTGTTTTAAGGGACATGTAATGACCAGGCCTCGTCCCGTCCTGTCTCAGTCTTTAGGATCTGTTCTGGTGACTGCTGTGTAGGATGAAGCCTTGAGAGTTGGAGCCAGATGAGTAGAATGACGTGAGCCAGGAGCTGTGGAAGGAACTACAGTCCTGGTCTTGCCAAACCATGCACCGCTCTGGTCCTCTGCGTCCTAATTCTCACATTAAGGAAATCGTATGATGTAACTTCTGTCTTTAAGATCTAATGTGTTTGCATTTTCACCATTTTATTTCCACTTAAATAAAAAGGGGAAAAAATCAGAAATGTTGCTTTAAAAAGCAAACAAAAATTTAAGACTAGAAAGATGGTATCTTAAGAGTAATACTTGGTTAATTTTAAACATTTGTTTATGAATTAGAAGTTTATTACCCATTTCTAATCGATGTCTTATACCATTTCTAGAAAATTGGTTAAAGTAAATTGTCTTGGCTCAATGATTCTAATTCTCATTTCAGATTTTATGTTTCTACTAAAGCTTCAGTTCAGGTGGTGGAATCTCTTTACAATTAGTTTTAAAAAATATTTTAAAAATAAGAGTTTCCAAGTGCTTCTCTGCTATAGAAAATTTGGAAACTATAGAAAAATGTACAGAACAAAGCAAAAATGCACCCCACTATCACTGCATGGAGGGGAACACCAGGCCTGCTTAGATGTGGATGATTTGTGTTGAGAGAGCAGGTCTGGGTAGTTTGCTTTGTCATTTAGCTTTATGTTGTTCTCTGTGAGTCCTTCGCTCCAGTGGGCCCTGGATCACATGGGCTACAGCTCAGAATAACCATCAGGCTAACAGCAGCACGCCCTATCAACTGCGTTTTGAACACCCTTGATTATTCACTGTTACTTTACATGAAGAGGAATGAAAATGGCCTTTTTAGATGAACTTTCCCACCAGTGGATCCAAGGTCTGGCTGAGAAGAGAGAGTGAGGATGATGTTTTGGAATCTGGACAAGGCCCTCAGAACACCTTTTCCTCTGTGACTCCCCGTACTTCTCTAAGCATATTTGACGGCCGCTGTGAGGTGAAAATCAAAACTACGACACAGAGGGCAAAGGAGGTTAAGTAGCGGTAGTGATCCGTACGCCGTTATCATTATTCCCGTTTAGGAAAAACACAGGCAGGATTCCAACAGTCATGATAGGCCTTGAAACCAATGTGTGTGCCCCTGGTCAGTATGTGACTTAAAGCAGAGGGAGTTTTGAAGGCGTGCTGCTGCAGGCCGGAAGTCCAAAGTTTGTCACTGACCCCTAGATCTTGGTTTTAGAAGCTGCCCATGTCATCTGCCGTCGACGTCCAGATGAGAAGCTGGAATGCAATGACAGCTGACAAACAGCAGGTGCCTTCAGAGAAGCAAATTCTTATATCTTGTGTTAATATATCCTTACGGGAATTCATAATGTTCTCTAGGCAGTGGGCCAAGAGATAGGCAGCAGGACTTTGAAATAAGAGTAGTCATGGGGAGGGTGTTGTTTCTGAAGTGCATTTTCCTGGCACACTCACCCCGCAGTGGGCGTTCTAAGAGCTGAGCACGCACAGGACTGTGTCTTGGGTGTTATTTGGATGTGGGTTGAGGGGAGCTTAGCTCTGGTCCAATGATCCGAGGTGACTGCCTCGCTTCGTGCACTGTCAGCACTCTGGGTGTATTTGGCATCATTAGCAGAGTCAGAACAAACTGGCTTACATAAAAAGAGTTCCTTGTGCTTGGGCTTCAGCCAGCGTGGGGATGTGCAGCTGTCATCATTCACCCTGGGCTTTCCCCAGGTGCTGCATGGATCCTTTCTGGAGCTTTCTTAGGTGACGGCTGGGACGGCATTTTGCAATGTCTATGGGCAATTACGAGATATTAAGGTAACAAAAGAAACTCCTGCTAGGACTAGTCCGTTTCACCACTTGCTTACAATGCGACAGTTTTGTATGTCATCATCATCAATTCCGGTTGCTTCAAAACTCTTTTTATTAAGCAAAACAACAAAAATGTACTCTTGAATTTCTTTAGCTTTCTTATTTGTTGGTTTACTTTCCCTAATTAATTGACCAGCCAATTAGCTCACTTGTTCAATAGTTAATGAAATAAGAATTAGGGATTTGGACAAGTTAGTGAGTTGAGGCCTTCTGTTTTTGAAGGTCAATCATTATTTTCTGTTGTTTTTTTTTTTTTGTTGTTGTTTGTGGTTTTTTTTTTTTTTTTTTTTTTACTATTCTATTAGCACCATGTCATGAAGAAAGGAAAGGAAAGGACAGAAAAATCCATTGGTTTAAAGAAAAAAATATTTTAATTAAAATGTGTCCTATTGACTGGAAGTTCTTGAAGGAAATACCGTCTTTGGATGTGTCTTCAGAAGTAACCCAGTTTCTTCCACTACCTGGAGACCTTTAGACTCTGGGTTGACCAGAGTTTTCACATATGCAATTAGGATTAGAATCATACAATAGTCCTAAATAGGTTATCCAGCACTCAAAGTTTGATTGATCCATCTGACCCATGACATAAATTCACTGGTGAACATATTTTTGTAACTTAAAGGGTGCAACATTCAGGTTAAATGTTATGAAAATGCGTGATGATAAGTGACGTAAACAATAACCTGCTAGATGATGCATTAGTCAGCTGCTGAGGGATCTCCTCCTTATCTGACGATTGCGTGGTACCAGAATTGTTAAAGCTGTGGCACTTCTCTTTACACTTATCCAGTGAAAATCAGTGGGGCAAGAGGACCCTGTATCCCCATAACTTACTTGCCCCAGGCAGTTCTCATCTAGAACTGGTGAGATGATAAAGTAATCATCATTCGGGAAAGGGGGGGCACTTATGGTGGGGTGGGTTGGGGTGAATTTGGAGATGTCTTTGCATTTCCATGGGGTTAAGTGCCCTTTAGTCCAGGATGCAAAAAAGCATAGGGTTTGTAGGGACCTATTGTTATGCAGACCTAGGAAGTTAAGTTCCTGTGGGCCACTAGCTCTCAGAGGGTCCCTCCTTTCCTCCACTGCCACTAGGGCTTACCTGGTGTCACTGTCTGTAGCTGGGCTCCTGGCTTATTTTCCACAGGAAGCATGTTATAGATGTCATTACAGTTTTGTGCTATAGTCCAGATAACTGGGTTAAATAAATCTTTCAGTACAGCAGTTTTTCCTATAAGAAAATAAAAAAGTTGCTGATTAAAAACGGACTGTTAGAACATAATCCAGTGCTAAGTGGGGACTATGCACTCTACATCAATCACAGAACTGTGCTGAGTAGATCACTTTATTGGGGGTGACCGAGGCTAAATGCTGTCAGCTACAGAAGTCATTCAGGTGACAAATCAGGAGGCCTTGCAATGCAGTCACTTGTATAAAGAGGTTAAGTTTCTCCCGAAACGGGAGCTGAGACAACTGGATAGAATACCTCCAGCACACACACACACACACACACACACACACACGGTATGATTGGAAAATGGAACATTGTGTCCTATTATTTTTTCATTTCCCAAACTTATGCTGCCTAGAAAAACAGGCACGACTTTCAGACATCTATTACGACTGGGATAGCATGAATTTCCACGTGCCAGTTTGTCTCAAATACTGTTACTATAACGATGTGTGTCAAGAAGACACCAGCCGTGGATATTCATGCACTTTAAGAAGTCTTTGTCCTGAAATTCCTGGAGAAATTCATCTGTGTGTATGTATGTGTGTGTTTGAACCACCCAATCACAAACACATAGATACATAAGCCATGAGAGAATAGAAATGTCATCAGAAAAGAGAAACATGCCCATTTACCCAGAAATGACCTTAGATTATTCCCTCAAATGTAGAGAAATATAAGAACATTTAATGGCCACACACTTGCAAATAAAATCTTAAAAAAAAAAAAATACAACTAGCCTGCTATCTTTTGGTCTTTGAAAAAAATCCATCTTATTACAGTGGAAGATTATGTTTGAGAGAGAAAAAGCTGAGTTTTGTTGATATCTATGGGCAGAGAACGCTTCCCATTCTAGCAGTGTTCTGCCAGACCAGGCAGAATGATCAGATCTAATGATTTTGAAGGAAAAAGACCCTCTGTGTGGTCCATAAGCTTTTAGAAGGCAGGAATTGTCTTATTGGTTTCCAGTACCAGGAGGAATGCCAAGCATTTCATAGGCACTCCATAAATTCTTCTTGAATAAGTGAGAAAGTGCCAATGTCAGAATACCTCCAGCGCGCGCGCACACACATACACACACACGGTATGATGTGTGTGTGTTGCTACTATCAGTTCCTGAGCCCAACTCAGGCTCTGTTTATATCAGTTCTGGGAGTGGCCTTTAATAATAGGTGTTAACAAACTGCAAATCTTGAGGAGCTTAGTGAGCATTGTAAAAATAACCTGGGAAATAGCTTGGAGTATTCAACTGGAAGTGCGATCACACTTGTTCCCAAGTGTCATGGAGACGATTCCTGCGTTCAGTGAGACTAGACCCCTCCAGCCACAGAGCAACTTCCAACTATGTCCTGTGAAGGAAGCTCCTTTCTCCCATGCCACAGCCGTACAGGGCAGGGGCTGGTCTGAGGGTGGGATTCTACTTTATGAGGGCATGGAAGGACTCCTGCTCTTCTGGTCTTGTCGCTTCTGTGCTGCAACCTGTCAAATGTGAATCACTGCCATGGGTGGGGGGTGGTCCAGGGTGCAGGAAGGAAAAGGAGCTGAACTGCAGACAAGTGACCTGCCTTTTATGTGGAGATGACCTCAGTGTGTTACAGGGTTTATCCACTCACGGCCCACTGACCCGGACCTCTCCACGTAGGAGTTCCATTCAAGGGAGGGGGGCACATTTAGTCTCTAGGTGGGGGAGGCCTTTGTCTCAGTAAATCCCATCACAGTGGAAGACTGCCTCTGGGGAAAACCTGGAAGCTGTCTGCTACAGGAGAGGCAAGGAGGCCTCTACTCTATTGCAGGCATGTGCTCGTGCTTTAAATGCACACGAATGAATTGTCTATTATGTACCAGGCACTGTGTTAGACACAGAAGTACACACAAAATATGAGTTCTGCTGTCAACAAGCTCAATTCCAGGGAAGAAAATGAATCTTTAAAACTTAGTTTTAATTCATAGAAGTGCAATCTAGAAACAAGTTTTAGGTCTGATGAGTACAAAGAATGTAATTTCGAAAGTGTTTTGGGAAGAGTCAAAGACAATGATTTTAAAGTGTCTAGAGGACTGAGAGAAAGAAACTCACCAGCCTTTAAGGGTACACAGGAATATTCTGGGCAGAGGAAAAATATTTGCTAAGCTCAGAGGAAAGAGGTATCGTATTCTGTTTCCAGAAATGGAGAAGTGAATGGGAATGGAAGGACAGATGAAACTTGGTATGTTAGTGATGGAGAAAGGCTGAATGACTTGGCCCGTTATGTCATATGAAAAAGTTGACCTTTATTCCCAAGTGGTGAATAGACATTCAAGAGATTTCTAAGCTGGATGAGCTAAGATCTGCATTAAATAAAAGTGGTGGGGCCTAGTGATGTGGGTAAAATAACACCCCCGCCCCCACCAGGGAAGGAATGATGAGGGTGCACTGGGGATTAAGAAAAGGGCAGATTTGTGAGAGGTTTGAGGTAGTACTGACTCGGGTTAGAGTTGGGGTTTCACTTCCCTCATGTAAAAGATAACTAGCAAGGGTTTTGGTGACTTCACGTAATTTCTAATGTACTTAGTGCATTGTAAACTCGTAATAAATATCTGTGGAATGAACACGAGACTGAATTTGGAGATCTCACCTTCCTCAAACAAAGCTAGCCTAAAAGCTTAATATACATGATCACTATACAAGTAGGTTAAGGTAATCCATATGAAGTTATGAAATGCGGGCAACGTTCCACTCCATACAAACTTTAAGTTTAAATAAGTAGACTCAATTTAAAATCAAGCATACCTCCCTCTCACAAAGTACCAATTCAGTTCAAACATTTTTCAGCCTCTTTACATCCTTCTATTCACTGGAAGAATAACTTTCTGCAACCCTGTTGACTGTGCCTTAGTTGAGTGCTGCCTGTGACAAATCAAGGGGGTCTAGTCCCGCTTGTGTCAGAAGGGCTGAGGGAATGGGAGCATTCACCAGAATTCTCCAGGCTGGGATCCGGGCGGCTCTGTGGGGAGACACTAAGAGTAATCTCACACACATCTTTGCAGTTAGCATGGACAGAGATTTGCTCAGACCTAGTCACGTTTCAAACAGCAGATACTGCTCCCCCTCCCACAGGAAAGGTTTGCTCACACTCCCAGCTACTAAGTGCCCTTGCTGTGGACTCATGGCCCTTCCCCAGCTGACCTGATGGACATGTAGAGAGCCAGCCCAGCCACTGTCCCCAGAGCTCAGGGCCTGCCTGACGTTCCATGTCCCCCACACTTACTCAGTCTATGACTGCACAGGCCAGTCTTCAGCAACCACTGCAGAATCCGGTGTTGTCATCTGTCCAATAGGGGAGCAGTTCTTCATGTATGACATAAGAATTCCGGCCCCATGGTATTGTTCTTACCCTGTCACTGCCTAAATCCTTCAATTCCTGGTCAAGTACCTCCCACAGCCATCTCTGCTGCAGGATCTTTTATTCCAAAGGCTGATATTTATTTATTTCAGGTGCAAAAAAGTATTATATCACTATAGACTGAATGTTTGTGTCCCTAAAATTCATATATTGAAACCTACCCCCCAATGTAGTGGTGTCATAGAATGAGTGACCTCATAGAAAATAAGATGAGTGACTTCATAGAAAAAGCCCAGAAAGCCCCCTCACCCCTCCCTTCATGTGAGGACACGGGAAAAGGTGCCATCTACAAACCAGGAACCAGATGTGGAATCTAGGGACTTCCAACCTTCAGAACTGTGAGAAGTACATGCCCGTTGTTCATAAGTCTGTGGCATATTTCTTGTAGGAGCCTGAAGAACTAAGATTTTGATCATTATTCTAGTGATACTTGCTCCACATGAATTAACTAAAATGTCTCTTTTTTTCATGCAATTTTAGTTGCACTACATCTAAATATATATGTACACAAAGTGAATTTGTGCAGGGTTCTTCACTGGGAAAGAAACACATGACTCTGACATCATTTGTTTTCTAACATGTGAGGCGCTTCCCTTTCCTTGGAGGCTCAGTCTGAAAATGCAGCCTTGTTAGAAACAGAAACCCATCCACGTCTGACTTTCCTGGTGAGTCAGGAAAACCTTATGGTTTAAAACCTTATGGTTTGCCCTCAGGTCCTATGCTTTTAACTTGATCTATTGTCCTACCAACCCCAGCTCTGCCCAAACCTCCCTACTTCCCCAAGGGCTCATGGTTCCAAATCTTTCCTGTGCTCCATTACTTTTCTTTCTTCCTGAGCATTCATTGCTTTCTAACACACTGCATGTTTTATGGCTTCTTATGTGTTTTGATTATCATTTTCTCTCTTACCACGAAGTGAATCCCTATGTGAGGGATCTTCGTCTAGCCTGTCGCAATACAAGCCAAGTGTCCAGGGCACTGCTTGGCGCACAGTAGGTGCCTCATACGTGCATGTTGAATGAATAATTGACTGCTGGTTGTATTCTAGGAGACATGTAACGTCGCATGTGCAAGCAGGAAAGTCAGTTAATTGCATTAAATGATCGTCTGAAGGTGGTCTCCACATGAAGACCAGCCTTGGTCATTTCTCTCAGAGGATGTCAACAGTGGCTATTGAGATTGCATTTGTATGCAATGGATACTGCCACCTCCTACTGTTACAGCCCACCATATCACAGAGAATGGGAGCCCTCTGGAAGGCCAGGGGTGTGCTTGCATTCAGTGGGGCGTGACCCGCGGCTCTAGGCACACCAGACCATCAGAGAGTACCTCTGCCACATGGCTCAGGACAGCTGAAACTAGAAGTCCATCCTTGCGGCCACCTTTGTTGAGTGGGGTAGTTCAAGTATGGACTTGTTGGAGTTCTTTTTTCTCAGCTTACTCAAAAGCGATCCCATGGGAGCCTGGAGCCTTCACTGACGTCCAAGGTTGGTGATTTCAGGGCGGTCTGGACAAGAGGCAGCCTCAGTGGACAGAGCAGAAGGCCACCGAGGAGGAGGGAGCAGAAAACCCAGCTCGAAGACACCTTTTCTTTTTTTTTTTTTAATTATTTTTTTTATTTTTTATTTATTTATTTTTTTAATTAAATTTATTGGGGTGACAATTGTTAGTAAATTTACATAGATTTCAGGTGTACAATTCTGTATTACATCGTCTATAAATCCCATTGTGTGTTCACCACCCAGAGTCAGTTCTCCTTCTATCACCATATATTTGATCCCCTTTACCCTCATCACCCACCCCCCACCCCCTTACCCTCTGGTAACCACTAAATTATTGTCTGTGTCTATGAGTTTTCGAAGACACCTTTTACAAACTCACGGCTAGAGTTATGGTGTGGCTAAAGCGACTCCTTATTTTCATGTACTTTTAAAAAATTGTTTCAGGTGTACAAAACAATGTAATAATTAGACATTTACACCCCTCACAAAATGATAACCCCACTCCCCCAATCTACTACCCGTCTGACATCGTATACAGCTGTTACAATTCCACTGACTCTATTCTCTATACTGTATTCCACATCCTATGACTATATATATGTATATATATATAGTCATATATATAATTATAGTTGACATTCAGTATTATTCAATGGTCAAGTGTCTACACAGTGTACACTGCAGTGGTCAAGTGTCTACACAGTCCACGAAGTGATTTCCCTAATAAGACAAGTGCCCATCTGACACCTTACAAAATCTTTACAACGTTATTGATTATATTCCCCAAACTATCTTTTGTATCCCCATGGCAGTATTCTGGTTACCAATTTGTGCTTTCTAATCCCCCATCCCCACCCCCTCCCATCTAGCAATCATCAATTTTTTTTCTCTGTATCTTTGAGTCTATTTTTGTTTTGTTTGCTCATTTATTCTATTCTTTATTCCACATGTAAGTAAGATCATATGGTATTTGTCTTTCTTAGTCTGACTTATCTCACTTGGCATAATATTCACCAGGTCCATCCATGCTGCAAATGGTAAGATTTCATTCTTCTTCATGGTTGAGTAATACTCCATTTGTGTAAATGTACCACAGTTTCTTTATCTAATCATCTATCAATAGACATTTTGGTTGTTTCCATGTCTTGGCTACTGTGAATAGCACTGCAATAAATATAGGGGTGCATCTATTTTTCCAAATTAGTGTTTTGGATTTCTTTGGATAAGTATCCAGGAGTGGAATTCTGGGGTCATAAGGTAGCTCTATTTTTAATATTTTGAGGACACTCCATACTGTTTTCCATAGTGGCTGCACCAATCTGCAATCCCACAACAGTGCACGAGGGTTCCCTTTTCTCCACATCATATTTTCATGTATTTTTAAAGGTGGTGTGGGTGCTCAGGTTATGGGGACGCCAAGTTCTATAGGCAGTTCAGACTTACAGTTACTCTAATGAGTGCCAGCTGTGCACCAGTCAGTGCTCGAGGGGGCAGCTCTGCCCACAGTCTCACTGGGGTCAGGTCTGCACTCCCCAGCAGGTGGGTGAAACAACAGAAATGTCTGCCTTTCCCGCAGAGCCCTCTGCTTACCGCGTCCACTGCCTATTAGTTGTTGCTTCAGTAGTGTTTCCGTTTCACATAGTGTTGCTTGCAAATGCAGTTCAGTAAATATGTAATTCAGCAATCCACATTTTGAGAATAGATTGAACTTGAATAAAATGTAGAAGAGCAATACTGCTCACATCAAGGTTTTATGGCATTTCTCATTCAAACTTGGGGGAAAGGAGATAGGCAGTCCATAGGCCTTCTCTAATTTAATTTAAGAGCCCTTTATTTTATTTTATTTTTTTGTCATCGCCTTATCAGTTTTCTATGCTTTGCTATTTGTTCATTCTCTCGACTGAAAGGCTTCCTTTTCACTGGATACAGATTGTGTCGTCGTGTTTGGGTGCCATGGGGGTCAGAGATGTTTGAACCACCTCAAATCAATTCTAAAGCTGTAACTTGAATCCTCCTTGATTTCACAATGGAAAATTGTAAAAGTTTCTCATAGGTCTTTAGTTCTGGCTTATCGTCTCAGAAAGGTTTAATAATTCGAGTATGTTTCAGATAAGTATTTGCAAAATATTGAAATCAAATTTCATATGCTTTCATGTTTTTCCTTTATATTTGCTAAAAATGTTCAACCAAATAAAAAAAAAACAAGTTTTTCCAGCAACTAATAGAGTCCTTAATTAACTTTCAAAAGAGCTTCTTCTGGATGCACTCTCTGAAATAAAATATTTTTCTTGAAACAGCGTAATGATGGAGAATGTACTGGAAATTCAGAATCAGAGAGACCCAGATTTGAGGTTCGAGACCCAGTGTAGCCACCTACAAAATATCTTAGGTTTGACTCTTTCTATACTCTTTCACAATTTATTAACTTCTTTCTAAGCCTCAGTTTTTGCATTTTCCTCAGAAGTGGCACGATTATACTTGGTTCTCGTAGGCATGAAATGCCATGACCGCTGTGGAGTGTTTAGCGCAGTTCCTGGCAGAAGGCAAGGGCTCTAAGTGTGTGCCTCTTATCAAGCCAGAAAGTTGCTTGATAGGTTCATTGCAAGGTATTTTTGTGACTGTGAGGCTATTGTTATAATAGCATAAAGGTTATAACAGAATATTCTTTTCCAACACATTTCCCAACTGCCACAAAGGGAAATGTAATGATTTATTTTATTGCTCACATGTAGGAAGCATGTTGATTTTTCTATATTTATTTTGTAACTGTCCATCTTACTGAACTCTCTCATCACCACTTTTATCATTTGTAAATGCATGGTTTCTTTACTTTCCAATATCTCTGAAATCAGGCATGGTTTATAATCAACATCAGGAACACCGTGCCCTCTGTGGCTGTCATTGGAGGGGATAAGACCTGCCTGTGAGAGCTGTCACTGCCGGTAGAGAGCTCTCCTCGGGGCATAGAGGACACCAGTTCATCTGACTGTTACATGAGCTATTTGCATTGGTAACACTGGATGCAGCTGAAAGTTGAATTAAATTTGGGTTAGAATTTGTCAGTTGTCTGAGAAATGATTGCATATGTTAGAATATTGAAACAAAAATGTATTGTATATACAGACAATGCTTCTACATACCAATTAATGTAGTGTTAATTTTTAAATGTCACCAATAGGTCATATGATTTTTAAATTCACAGAGGTTGTTGTAACAGATTCATGCATTTTGAGAGATTACCATTAGGTACTAAATACATGTCCGAAATTTCCATATGTCTTCTAAGAAAAGGTTAATTGAGTTTTATTCTTATGTAAGTTAATGAAGTCAAAAATAAATAAAGTTAACAATTTGATCAAACTGGAAGTATAGACGAACTCCAATCTTCTCTATAATCCTTTAAATTATAGTGTCTAGCCTAAAAATTATGAATGCAGTTTATCAAAATCAATGAGTGCTCATGAAGACATGCATAACTGTCAATGGGCAAACATCATTCAGAAGAATCTCTAGACTAGGAAATGAAGGTCACTTAAACTCAAATATTGATTTTTATCTTACAGAGGAAGGCGGTACGTAATCGTATAAATAAAAAATTTTGTTATTGCCTCCTAGAAAAAAAAAGTATACGATTGTTTCATTTCATGTTCATTTTATGTTTTATTTTTTCTGTCATTGCTATTATTAAAGTGATTTTAAATATTCAAACTGATTGGATTTTAGAACCAAGGAACTGCAGTAGTTTTAATAGTTTTCTTATTTTCTTCATTCTGTAGATAGATTTTCCCATCACCACTGATAAAAGGGCAGCCCTGCAGATAGTTAAAAATGCAAACTCTAGAGTCAAGAAGGCTTTCATTGAAATCCTCTGTCTATTATTCATTGTTATGTGATCATGGGCAATATAAGTATTGTTTTAATACACATCTTACCCTCTGTTGACTAGTGTTAATACCTACAGCCTGGATTACTGGGAGGGCAAATAAGGAACTGTATGCAATGCAATGGTTACATCGTGTGCACTCAGTAATTGTTGATGACTTTAAATATTTTTACCTACCACCGACTTTCAGGGCTCTTTCCGTTTCAGTAAACACAGACTGACTATCCTTTATTAAGTGATTATTAAAGGTTCTCAGAGTATCTAAGAACAAAAAACAAAGCAGAGACACCTTCCACAGAAAGTGGAAAGTGTCACGAACAAGGACTGTTCACTCCAAAGGATACTCTTACTTTCTCTCTGCCTTTCTCTGTTCACAATTCCCTCTCTTCTAGTTTCTCTTGCTTCCTTAGCTCTCCCCACTTTTACTGAAAAACAAGTCATCTCTATTTTCCTGGAAAATGAATGTGATCGGCCCACTTATTTTTTAAACCACACCACATACATAAGATGTTGCTAACCATGCTGGTGGTGGCTTACTCTTGAGACAGATGTCCACTACACCTGACCAGTACCTAAGCAGGGCCAGGGGCAGGCTCAGGGGGCCACGGTCACATGTCTTATAAGGGACATGTTTAAAAGATGGATATCAAAATGTATTTATAACATATCCTTTCTTACACCTACAGTTAATTTTCTTGTCTGAGGGCATTCACCGAAACTCCAAGGTAACGTTAAATGATGACAGAAAAAGGGTGATCTTCAGAGATAATTTCTCTAGGTCATGAATAGACATTAGCTATTATTATTTCACAATAGAATGTCCCTTTTAGTTTCAGGAAGATTTATGTCTGCTAGATTTATTATCTTACTTTCTGGCACAGTTGTACAAATACCATGAGTTTTGCTCTCTTGTTCTTTCCTGTCTAATGCCCATAATGATCATCCCCATTTAATTGATTGAATATTTCATCACATATATGAATATGATTCCTCAATTTGCCAGTTTTGTGATTTTTTTAATCAATAAATTGTATTAGATTTTTCAAACCTAAGAAGTCTTCCTGCTTTAGACTTGTGAGAAACTAACTTACAGTAAATTTTAGAGATAACCTATCTCAAGGGAAGAATTATTTGGATTAAATGAACTACAGGAGACAATACCATGCCAGTGTTCCTGAGCAGAACGTTATCACCACTCATCATCCCCTTCTTTTGACAATAATAATAATAATAATAATAATAATAATAATAATAATAATACACTGATTGGGAGAAACACGGGAGGTCTTATGGATAGCAGACATAATACCTCCTTTCCTCACTCTTTCCCTCTTTTGACTTACCTTCAGAGGTACTGAGCTGTGTTTTGTAACTTGTGTAGAAAGCAAAATGGAAGAAAGTTAGTTCCAGGATTCAGGAAGAAAAACTTGTCAGACTCCTAGAAGCATGGATTATAATAATTTTCCTACCACAACGTAGTATGTTATTCACATGTTCTGTGCATTCTTGTGTGTATATCCAGATAAATTAACCTGTAGAATATCAGTGTATCTTTACACTGTGGTTAAAAGTCACCACTTTCATACACAGAGATAAAATGTGTTGTACTGCCAGCAAGTGAGAGTGCACATGTCAGGGATGAGCATGCTGTCCTTCTGTTAGGTTGGTTGACTATTGCAAGTGTAGGATAAGGGGGCAGGGTCCACGCACATCGGAACCTGCAGTCACTCTGGGGATCTGGGGTGGTCTGCCCACGCCGTGCCCACGTCTCCCCATCTTCATCACGTCTAGAGTTTCTAGCATGTGTCTTGCAGGTGCCAGCCTGCAGTGCCAAGAGCTGGGAACTCCCAGCCCCACCCTGCCTTCAGCATGTCAAGTTCTCCTTTCAGTATTCTATGGGATCCAAGAGACGTGGTTTCGAGCTTTGTGCTGTTGACATTGTTTGTGACATTCAAAGTGTGGCAACCAAACCCAGGTAGACACAAGTCTGAGTACATCTTTCTTCTCTCCACTAAATGTCTCTGCTTTTCTCGAGATCGAGTCGTGAGCAAATTCTCTCTCTAATCCAAGGGAAGAGACCCCTGTTACATGCTGCACCTCAAAAAGGCTGTCATCACTGAGTGACCCTGTAAAAATTGACAGAGTCAAATAATCACATCATCCTTTCTTTTCAACATTTGCTATAAATATTTTATAATATGCATTTTTATGAGCTTGTATCTCAAGTATGAAATGGAAATCGCTTTCAGGTTTGAAAGAAGAACAAGTTACAAATGTTCTTCAAAGTCACATTCATATGCCAATCCTCTGCAGAATTTACTAGTTTTTCCAAACTCAAGTTTCAAAGAAATTGCATTTGTCTGAGCTTTGCAAATTAGATTATATTGTCTGTTTATGACCGTTGGTTCCTATCACATAATATGATTACATGGGCTTTATCAGAAGTGACACATTGGATGATTTATAGGATGTGTCAGCCAGCTAGACACAAAGGCCCACAATTTCCTGTAATTAAGTTTAAAAGAATTTTGAAAATGGATTTTAAATAAATAGTATAGGGCTTCTATTTGAAGTACTTTTTAAATATCATTCCAAGACATTACACGGACTGAAATAATCAAAGATGCAGAATGCTAACAAGGGTTTGCTAACTGATTAACAAATAAAGAATACACTGATCCTTATTGAATCTTCTGATGGCGCGGTGTTAGTAGATGTTAGTGGGAACTGGAACGCTCCATAGAGCTTCCCTGGGTCTTCCATTGTTTGTTCACATCACGTTCATTCTAATCCTTGAATCATTTGTGACCCTGGCCACCTCTCTGCTCATTTCCCACCCAAATCCTTCACACCTTTCACAGCTGAGAAAAAAAATGTTATTGCTGAGAAAACTTTCCTGAAAGTTGTCGCTTCCATGGAGCCCTGTCTTTTTCATAACCCTCTGGCCCCGAGGACCAAGCTGGTGTATCTCGACATCTCTAAACCGGTGTGACCCCCACACCGCACAGCTAGGCACAGCTAGCCACACTCGGCAGGGGTGGCCCATGCTCAGGTACGACCTCCTGCCGTAACTGGGACCACCTTGCCCCTGGCCTGTTTTTCAGTGTTTCTGGACATTTTCTCTCAGTCCTTCTACCTTTGACCTGGCTCCTTGCATGTGACAGTTTATTTACCCGCAGATCTGACTGAGAGTCAGCAGCACAGCAAGGAGAGAAACCATCAGGGCTTCAGAATGTCTCAGACACATAGGCCTGTGTTTCTGTCTCCCATCCTCCATCTACTTCCTGAGTAGCTTGTTCAAGCTTCTTACTCTTCTGAGGATCACTTAGTCTTTGAAAGGGCACCCACATGGCTACCTCACAGGGCAGCTATCAGCTGGCCAACACCCCGTCTCGTCTTGCACTTAGTACATTTCCAGATGAATTTGGTGCTCAAAAACACCTTTTGATTAAAATATTGGCTGGGATATGATTTTTACTTCCATCCTTGACTATAATTCAGATTTCTCACCTGGCCACACTGCCTCCAGGTGACCTGGATTAACATTTTGCCCAGTTTTACTCACTTCCCAAATCCTTTACCAACAGTCTGCTTTTCTGTTGCTTTTATTGATTCATTTCAGAATCGATTTTTCACTACTCAATTTAGTTATATCATCCCTCAATTTTCCCTGTGAGTTCATCTTTTCTTCCAATTAGCTGATAGTTTCTGGGTGGTCAGCGCCCATAGCTTTTATTGCTTAAGCAGTTTCGTCGGCAATGACACCGTACCCAGTGCATAGTAGATATTCTCTGTTTATTGACTAAACAGGGTGATGTGCAGATTATTTCAGAAAAAAATATTTATTTTATTTTATTTATTTTGCATTTTTAAAATTTATTGGGGTGATAATTGTTAGTGAAATTACATAGATTTCAGGTGTACAATTCTGTATTACCTCATCTATAAATCCCACTGTGTGTTCACTACCCAGAGTCAGTTCTCCTTCCATCACCATATATTTGATCCCCCTTAACCTCATCTCCCTACCTCCACCCCCCTTACCCTCTGGTAACCACTAAACTATTGTCTGTGTCTATGAGTTTTTGTTTCTCATTTGTTTGTCTTGTTCTTTTGTTGTTTTTGGTTTATATACCACATATCAGTGAAATCATAGGGTTCTCTGCTTTTTCTGTCTGACTTATTTCGGTTAGAATTATACTCTAAGATCCATCCATGTTGTCACAAATGTTCCTATATCATTTTATCTTACTGCCGAATAGTATTTCATTGTGTATATATACCACACCTTCTTTATCCATTCATCTATCGTAGGACATTTTGGTTGTTTCCATGTCTTGGCCACCTTTTTAATGCATTGTTGTATTCGATTTGCTAGAATTTTGTTCAGGATTTTTGCATCTGTATTCATCAGAGATATAGGTCTGTAGTTTTCTTTTTTTGTGTTGTCCTTCCCAGGTTTTGGTATCAGGGTAATGTTGGCCTCATAAAATGAGTTAGGGAGTACTGACTCTTCTTCAATTTTTTGGAAGAGTTTGAGCAGGATTGGTATTAGATCCTCTTTGAAGGTTTGGTAGAATTCACTAATGAAGCCATCTGGTCCTGGACTTTTGCTTTTGGGAAGGTTTTGGATGACTGATTCAATTTTGTTACTGGTGATCTATCTGCTTAGATTTTCCAGTTCTTCATGGTTCAGCCTTGGAAGGCTATATGTTTCTAAGAACTTGTCCATTTCTTCTAGGTTATTGAATTTGGTGGCATATAGTCCTTCATAGTATTCTTGGATGATCCTTTGTATTTCTGTGGTGTCCGTGATAACTTCCCCTTTTTCATTTCTGATTTTGATAATTAGTGTCTTCTCTCTTTTTATCTTAGTGAGTCTAGCCAAGGGTTTGTCGATTTTGTTAATCATTTCAAAGAACCAGCTCTTTGTCACATTAATTTTTTCTATTGTCTTTTTGTTCTCTATTTCATTTAGTTCTGCTCTGACTTTTGTTATTTCCTTTCTTCTGCTGACCTTGGGTTTCACTTGTTCTTGTTTTTCTAGTTCTTTAAGGTGTAACATGAGGTTATTTATTTGGGATTTTTCTTGTTTCTTGAGATAGGCCTGTAATGATATAAATTTCCCTCTTAACACTGTTTTCGCGGCATCCCAAAAATTTTGGTAGGATGTATTTTCATTGTCATTTGTTTCTATGTATCTTTTGATTTCTGCTCTAATTTCTTGTTTGACCTGGTCGTTTTTTAAAAGTATATTGTTTAATCTCCATGTACTTATGTTTTTTCCCGCTTTCTTTTTGCAGTTGATATCCAATTTCAAAGCCTTGTGATCAGAGGCTGGTATGCCTGGTATGATTTCAATCTTAAATTTGCTGAGGCTGATTTTATGTCCCAATATATGGTCTATCCTTGAGAATGTTCTATGTATACTCGAAAAGAGTGTATAGTCTGATGTTTTAGGATGAAGTGCTCTATATATGTCAGTTATGTCCATTTCATCTAATGCATCATTTAGGGCTGCTATTTCATTATTTATTTTCTGTTTGGATGATCTATCCATAGCTGTCAATGATGTATTTAAGTCCCCTAGTATAATTGTGTTTTGGTCAATTTCTCCCTTTAGTTCTGTTAGTAGTTGCTTGGTATATTTCGGTGCTCCCTGATTGGGGGCAGAAATATTGATGACTGTTATGTCTTCTTATTGTATAGTCCCCTTTACCATTATGAAAGGTCCATCTTTGTCTCTTGTTATCTTTTTCACCCTGAAGTCTGTTTCATCTGATATCATTATGGCGACACCTGATTTTCTCTGGGTACCATTTGCTTGGAGTGTCAATTTCCACTCTTTCATTTTGAGTCTATGCTTGTCCTTGTAGCTGAGATGTGTCTCTTGGAGACAGCATATAGTTGGGTTTACTTTTTTGATCCAATCTGCTACTCTGTGCCTTTTTGTTGGTGAGTTCAGTCTATTTACATTTAGGGTGATTATTGATATGTGAGGATTTCCTGTCATTCTGTCTTTAGTTTTCTGGTAAGGCTGTGTCTCCATTGTTTCTTTGCCTTTTTGTTGTTGTCTATTATTTCTGTGTGGTAGTATTCTATGGTGTTTCCCTTTGTTTCTTCTTTTATTACAGTATATATTTTAGTTCTGTTTTTTTTTATTTTTGAGTGGTTACCCTTAAGTTTATGTAAAAAAAAGTTTGATATTTAGAGTATTCCATTTTCTTCAGCACGCTTACTTTCTCCATTCCCACATTCCGGTTCAGGCCTTTACTCTCCCTTTTTTTATGTTTCGGTTGCCACAAATTGTCCCTGTTGATGGTGGTCGAATAGCCTCCTTTAGTATTTCTTGTAGTGCAGGTCGTGTATGAGAAAATCCCCTCAGCTTCTGGATGTCTGGAAAGGTCTTTATTCCTCCTTCATATCTAAAGGATATCTTTGCTGGATATATTATTCTTGGCTCATAATTTCTCTCTTTCAATAGTTTGAATATTTGGATACACTCCCTCCTGTCTTGTAGAGTTTCTGCTGAAGAAATCTGATGATAATCTAATGGGCTTTCCTTTGTAGGTTACTGTCTTCTTTTCCCTGGCTGCCTTGAGGATTCTTTCTTTGGTGTTAATTTTTGTTTTTTGACAGCTTCAATACAATGTGCCTTGGAGAAGGCCTGTTGGGATTGAGGTAATTAGGTGTTCTATTTGCTTCTTGGATTTGAGGATCCAGTTTTGTCCACAAGTTTGGGAAGTTCTCATCAACAATTTGTTTGAATGTATTCTCTGTTCCTTTCTCTCTTTCTTCTCCTTCTGGTATGCCCATTATTCTTATATTGCTCTTTCTGATAGAGTTAGAAATTTCTTGTAGAGTTCTTTCATTTCTTTTAAGTCTCAAGTCTCTTTCTTCTTCCATCTGTGTAATTTCCAGGTTTCTATCTTCGATGTCACTGATTCTTTCTTCAATCTGGTCAACTCTACTACCTAAGATGGTTATTTCATTCTTAATTTCTTCTATTGCGTTCTTAATCTCCAGAAATTCCATTTGGTATTTTTTTAAAATTTCAATCTCTTTCGTAAAATGCTCATGTTGTTCTTTGATTGCGTTTCTGAGTTCATTAAATTGCCTTTCTGTGTTTTCTTGCATCTCACTGAGTTTTTTCAGTCTGCAATCTTGAATTCTCTGTCATTTAAGTCACATATTTCCACATCTTTAAGTTCCTTTTCTGGAGACTTTTCACTTTCTTTCTGAGCTGTCTTGTTGCCTCGTTATTCATGGCAATTACTGATTTATTATTTCTCTTCCTAGACATCTACAGGAGTGGCTTCTGCAACAGGTTGATAGGAAGAGGTCTTTCTTTTGTTTTCCAATACTTGTTGGTAGAATGTTTTATTTTCTCTCCGACTGCAGCCTTTTTTTTTCCTCTCTCACACAGTAGTGTTATGTTTTCTCTGCAGTATTCCAGCTTCTCACACAATGGGGGGATTCCCTGGGAAACGGTCTTCTCCTCTGTTAACAGTTCGCCTGGGTCATAGGGCGCCATGTCCCTGTGGGGATGCGGAGAGCTTTTGAAGTTCCAAAGCTCTTCCTGCACCAGATTCAGAGCCCGTACATTTCAGTAGTTCTGTTTACTCCTGCAGGGATCCGCCCAGATAGGTGGGGCCAGGGGCAGGATAAGTTGTGAGAGGTGGCCCAGAGTAATTGCGGCGACCACCACCACAGCCGGTCCTGCTTCCACAGCTCCCTCCCCTTTGCCAGAACTAGTTGGGCTGCGAATCTGTGTCTGTGGTCCACAGTTCTCAGAATAGCAAATTTTCTGTTCTTTTGATCTGACACTGCTACTGTTCCGCTTCTAGCACCGGCCAGGTGGGGGCTGTGCATGCTCTGGGGGGGTAGGGAGGGGGCGGCTAGTTTCAGTGCCTAAGGCTTCTGTTCTCTGCTCGGCAGTGAGGACTTAAACCACCATTTTCAGCCCTCTTCCCTCAGTCTTTTCTCTGAGGTCTCTGCCGTGAGTGTTGGGTTCAGCCGTGTTATATGCTGCCCCCTAAGCCCTGTGGGCCATAAGCGGAGCCCTAGCAGTCGGAGTCCTTCCCTCTCCCGCAGCTGTGGTAGTTCCGGGATGCAGCGAGCTTGGAGCACTGAGCTAGGTCTGCGTCCTGCGCCCACATGGCTCTGACCCCGCTCTTCTCCCCTCCCACCTCCCCCGCTTGTGCGATTCGCTCACCTTTAGGTGAATTCAGTAGTTGCCCTCTTCGTCTTGCCTGTCTGCTGTGCAGGGAGTCCTTTGTGGAGTTATTGTTGTTCGATGAGTTGTAAATTCCAGGGGAGCTATACAGAGGCTCACCTCACGCCACCATTTTGATGACATCTCAAAAAATATTTCTATTTCTGTTGATTCTAATGATGGTGAGGAGGGAACAAAAGTTGCTGAATTAATGATCCGGTGTTGTATGTTCCATAAGTCTGAGCTTCATTAGGACAGGCTCTGGGTCTTTTTCATCATTGTCTCTGAAGGTCCCAAAGTACACATTCATAACTGATGAATGAAATGATTTTATAGAAATTGAGAGTGTTGTTCACCCTTTTGATGCACATATTTCCTGATATCAGAATATCTATCAATGAATGCTTTGTCAGATGTGGTTCTGCCCTTAGGTGGGCATCGTGTCTTGAAATGTAGTTTCCAGTAAGTTGTGAGCCTGACTGGGGAGCCCACAGTTTACATCCATGGGGTGCTTGTGGACCTGTTATAATTCTGTGTATGTGTGTGGAAGTGAGAGGGCCATGCAAGGTAGTCTTTTCTAAGTTGGTTTTAATACCAGAGAATTCTTTGAAATCAAAGATAATTTCTATCTGTTTCTTGCCTCCTCAGCCCACATACCAGGAGTTTTGATAAATTTCACTAGGTAACTGATACGTGTGACAAAACAAGAACTTTCAAAGACAGTGCTAAGCTGAATTACATCTTTAATAGTTTCACACATTTTTGCCAAAATTGAAAGCCTCTCTTAGATGTGGAGCCATCCTGGGAGGTGAGCTGATGACAAACGTGGGACTGCCCCACATGCAGATGTTCAAGAACACCTGGTATCTCTTCACTTGCTGTGAAAACACAGCCAATATTGTTTTTTTAAGAGAAGGATAATTATTACTTCAAAAAAGGGGATAATTTATGCATTAGATCAAGCAAGAACTGTTTTTAATAACCAACCAGTTTGTTTATCCTAACTCCTTAAAACACCAGAGGTACAATGTTGAACTTGATTTGGTTGAGATGAGATTCTGAAATATGTTATTCTGCTGACATTTGACCTGCTCATGTGGCAGGAAGGACCCAGGGTGGAGCAGGGAGACCCCTTCTTGGGTTTTGTCTGTGCAAGACCAGACCACATTGCCACGGCAGGCACTCTTCCAACAGGATGTCATGTGATGCTGCTCAGCTCTAAGAAAGTGGGGTGCAGGCACCCTGAAGCCATTGCACACCTGTGCAAAGAGCACTGCACGGGACACACAGGAAGTGCTTATTTTGCTTAGTTAGCATTCAACATCCTTATCAGCAGTTGTAGAAAAGTAAAGATTTAGTCATCAATAAAATCACAAGACTCCATTTACCAAATTTCCATTCTTTACTTTAATGAAATTTGTCTGTAGGGCTTTTAAAGTTCATTTATAAAGTTAGAAATATATTCAGGTCTGCTGTCTTGGAGATGGATAGCCACCTCATTACTTGTCTGTCAAATATAAGTAGGCTGTTAATAACGTAGAGACAGCTACTAAAGATTCCAAACATGGCATTTCCTTTAGAGGAAATTGCAATTCTAACCTCCGAATTCCCTTTGGAATCAATTACTTGACTTTGCAAGTCTTATGAAATACATTACTTTTTAGTTAGGAGAACAAAACGTAAGTTAATAGTCTTCAAAATATTGACTCAAAGAAGGCAGATGAAGCTTGATGTTAGCACCAAGAGGCTAGTGAATATGACACATGTTTCAAGTTGGGACTAGCCTATCTTCTGTATCACACACAAAAGATCCTCAGCTCCCTCCTGGCATGTGGATTCCCAGGTAAGGTTGGAGTTGGGGTAGGAGTCAAAAGAGTGAAAATTATAAACTGTTGTAAGAAAATGAGACTTCTTCTTATTCTACGTTTCATGTATCAGTATGTATTTGCAGATTTTTTCCTTTTTTATCATCCCTCCAATGAGTCCAAAAAGAGAATATGATAAGGGGACCAGTGTTAGAATGAATTAAAAAATGGATTTTCTGAATAGAGAGTCCAATTTCTTAAATATCCACATGTAGGTGCGACTGAGTATATTTCAGATAACTTCACTTCTCTTAGTATGAACCAATATGGTAATACAATCTACACTTCCCCAAATATAAATTAGAGATGTTATAGTAGTCAACAATTAGTTCTTTCAACTAAAATATGTTCATAAACTTTAGCAGTTAATATGCATTTATTATGCACCATTCTTGCTGTAATAAATACAAGAGTAATTCAGTGCTATTTTTTTAACAAAACTTAAAGTTGATGTGAAAACGGGGAACGGTACCCAAAACATCATTTAGTGTTATGAACCATATTTGGATATCTGAGAAAAGAGAAGCCATTGTGAATTTGTTGCCACCACAAACAAAGGCTACACACAGAAATAGAGTTGGAGTTCTACCCGATAAGATGGGGTTGACTTGAGATAGATTGAAAGGATGGTGGAGAATTTAGTAATAAATTGGTAACATATAACTTATATATACCCTCTTGAAGGCTTGACTCATCAACATCTGAGTAAACATTGTATTCATTTAACTGTCAAAAGAACAGAATTGGCTTATTTCCTTTCAGAACATTTTCATCTGGATAACTTTCAGAGAATGGGTGAGTCAAGACTTCCCTAGTGAGAAAATAAACAATAAAATGTACATTAATTTTCATAAACTTCAAAAGAGAGCATTGAATGATACCTTGAAACTTTGTTTTTCAGTTGGGGAAAATATTGTTAAGATTTTGAAATATGTGAGCATGGATATGATTCCATAATGTGGCTGGCATGCCATCCATGTTGACAGTTTTATGAGACTTCAGTTTGTAGTGTGTATGTGATGACAGTTTCACTCATCTAGGGTGCAACTGGGAACTGGGTGATCCACAACTGTTCTCACCACTGAGTATGTCCTCAGGGCTGGGAACTGCTTATCCAGGGAGCATCTGTGAGCTGGACCACAAAGAATCCTGGCCTAGGAGAAACCTCACTTCCCTTTAACACTCCATTTCTAGCAGGATTTACTGCTCTGTCTGGGTCAGAGGAAACGTCAAGCCAGAAGAGTCATTGCACATTTTCATGTGCTTCTTAAATGTACAATGTTTGGTGAAAGAGACAAAATCAGCCTGTTAGCATATGCCCCTGAGAAGTCTGAAATTGAGCAACCTTTCATTAGCACTGCCTGAAATACATGGTAAGGATGTCAAAGTCTCCTCTGGCTTAAGACCTCTTTTGTCCGAGGAAAATTTAGAGGACATGCATTTATGACTGATTTTTATTCATATGTTAATCAGTTACTGAGTTGGTAATAAGAGTTAACTTGACTGGCTAATGCAGACATGTTCAAAAATATTGGAGAAGCAATATAGCTTCATACTTAAGAACACTGGCTTTCAGGTTTAGACGTGGTTGAAATATGTTCTCATTTATCCAGTGTGGAACCTTCCAAAAATTGCTTAAACTCTGGCTCTCATTTTCCTCTTCTGAAAAAGGGGCAATAATCGTATCTGCCCTACAAAACTGTCTTGAAAATTATGATAATGTTGGCACATCATGCCCCCAAAAAAGCTTTTGTTTAACCAATTATTGGTTTTTCTCCAACAACATTGGAAAGGATGCAGGTGTGTTTCTATTCAAACATAATCAAGAGCTCTTCCCCTTCCTTTCTCACACTTTTTCTAGAAAATAAGTCTGTTGGGATCCATGTCTGCTTTTCCCAAGGACAGGACACCTGGCGTGTGAGGGATGTGCCAGGGCTGTGGGAATCGTCCTCATTCACACATAAAAGTGTGACCTGAGTCCCAGTGATGAAATGTGATATAGCTTATCAGCAAACACAGATCTAAGTTATCTCTCTTGATTTTATGAAAGTCTCTGCTAAGCAGGGGTTTCGGCATAGAATTTTTCCTAACTTCTATCAGAATTTGGTTTTGGATGAATACCCTGAAATAAGATCTAATTTTCTTCTCCTTGTTCCTGGCTTCATCAGTATGTAAGTATTCTGTTTCAACATTCTTACAATGACAAGATTTTAAAATTCACCCAAGGAGGGAACATAATTTTTACTTGCATAATTTTCATGTTCGCATATAATGGATACGATGTTTATATCGGTGTTGATGTGCTTCGGCACTTACTGACTAGCATGTTCATGGAAAAGCAGACATTTTAAAGATGTCAACTGAAAAAGGTGTATTTCTTGGTCGGTGCCCACTGAGTTATCTTCACATATCATTCCTCTACAATAAACTGAAATCGTGTGGTTAGTATTTTTCCAGTAAAGTGCATTATAATTTAGTTAAAAAAAAAAAAAAAGAAATATAATTACATGCCAGTCAAGGCAGGGGTCTTAAGAAACTAAGTCATGTCCTCCATATAATTTCTCCTCTTTGTTTGAGTCAATGTTTGCCTCTCAGTTCTTGTCTTGGGCAGATTTGCTGCTGTCCCAGAATACTATGGATGGGGCTTACACAATAAGAATTTACTCCTCACAGTACTGGAGACTGAAGTCCAAGACCAAGATGCTGCAGACTGAGTGTCTGATGAGGACCTGCTTCCCGGTTCACAGACACTGTCTCTGGTGTCCTCACATGGTGGAGAGCAAGGCAAGAAGCAGGCTGTATCCCTGCTTTTTTTATAAGGACACTAATCCCACCATGGGGCTCCACCCTCAGGACCCCATGACCTCCAGAGGCCCCACCTCCTGACACCACCACACTGGGGGTCAGGGTTTCACACATGAATTTTTGGGGGATGCAAACATCCAGTCCATAATAGCTGTCTACACTCCTTATATTTTCAATGATGTCTAATGAGTACCTTATTCTCTGATCACTTATATACAGTATTCATTAGTTCATGATACACTATTTTATTTACTAATTATTCCATATGTTTATGCTATATGTGTGTATCAATTCACTCCAAAGTTATCGTCAGACACTGATGGACAGAATTCCAGTCAATACTGAGCCCCAGTGGGCTTGTCTCACGGCAAAAAGTCGTAAGACTTCCAAAATTTTAACTTCACAATTTGAAAATTTTAAACATAATTTACTTCCTATAAAGAGCTTCCCATTTACATATAACTAAGTTGAAAAAAAAAGATATTACATGCAAGTATTTCTCCTGTGAACCACTTATAATTTCAAGACTTGATGTACATACAAAAGGACAGATAATTAACTTCATGAACTTTCTGCTGTGAGCTTACACAATTTTTAAAAATATATTAAAATAGTTTTCTCTAAATGGAGCTTGAACATATTTAAAATTTTTTGATGACATAATTGATCATTAATTTAAAAGCCAAGTTTTCTTTGTTATCTGTGCAACATGATGTGATTTTTTTTTTCTTTTCTGTATTTGGCTCTGCTTTGAATGGGGAAAACCATCGCTTTTCATGCTAAGGGTCCTCCTAACATAATTACTTTAATCTCAAACAGCTTTTCTGGTTCACCACTTCTAATCTGCCATTAAGTAAACTCTACATAACGAACAATAGTATCTACCTTACAAGATTGTCTTGGAAATTATACATAATATTTGCGCAGAATGCCGGAAAAAGGCTTTTGTTTAAACAATTATTTGTTAGTCTCAAACAATACAGGGTAGGTACCATAAATTTATTTTAAAAGGAATTTGTTGTCTCTTCAAGCCAAGTGGTTTATTAGTCTTTTGTGTCTGTTATACTTACACAGGTGAGAGAAAACTTGGTACCAAGTTAAAAAGTAGTATATTTCTATTGGAAGTGGAGTGCTGAAAGTGGATCTCTCTGAGTGACTTTCATAGGATTTGTTTGAGAAGTAGACAAAAGCAAAATTATGGAGCAAAATGTGAAAATTAATTTTACTTAGCTTACTATCTAAAAGTTAGCACAATGAAATCCAAATAATCTGAATAAAGCCTGTGCTTTCATTAAAAGAGAAAAAAGCAGAAATCAAAGGGATGATTTTGTTTAAACCATTTGTTTTGCTAATGAGGCAGTCAATTAGAGACTTAAATTAATTAAGAAATATAAGTATTTAAAAGTCACAGGAAAGCAAATATTTAAAATAGTGACCAAAGGTGAAAAAGTGCATATAAATTGTTGTTCTCCTTTACTATTGGTGTTATTGTAAATTGGCAAAACTCCTTTGGAAAACCATTTGAGTCATAAAAATAAATACCGCCTTTGAGTCAGTAATCCTGTTTCTGGGAATTAATCCAAAGAAAATAATTTAAATGAAGGCAAAAACCACATGAACAGATAAAATTCATTATATTATGTTTTCCAAGGGTAAAAACTGAGAAGATGACACATACAAAACCAGAAAATAGTTAAATGAATGGCGAAGCAGGTGCTGAATGGGATATTAAGCTGTTGTGAAGAGTCACGGAAGGTCTTCAATACAGAATGCTGGTGCAGAGGTTGTGCCTTTCTTTAGGTTCAATTTAGCAGATGGAGCACATGTGATTGTTTCCTCACCTTCCTAAACTCTCACTAAAGTGACAAAGAAGTATATTCATAAAAGGTTTGGAGGGAAGAAAGCAGAGCAACAGCCAATCAGAAATATTGACAAATATCTAGAACATGGAAAACATGTAGAATAATTTATAATTAAATCAGAGCTAACATGGCCTGGAACGTGCACAGGAAATAGAATGAGAGGAGGGACAAGGCACTGCCTTCAGTAGTGTCCTTGCATAACCCTAATTATGCTGCATAAAAGTACGGGAAGTGAGGGTGGGAAGTGGGGCAGAGATCAACATCCCTAACTACAGAGGTGTCAGTGGAAGAGCTGTGCAAGCTATTATAGACAGACCTATACATGCGCATGCACACACAGCCTCTCTGACACTCTTCTCAAGGTTACGCGTGGGAAAGGTTAGGGTTTCCACTGGTGTTGATGCCAGATCAAGCTTTCTTCCTTCTAGCAAGGATGGAGATGAGAGGGCCCAGCTTTCCTGCCTATTTCCCACATGTGCCCAAACTGTCCAGGCACCAAAGCTCACCTGGGTGAGCAAAGGTTACAGTCAACCTATCTGTTTGAGGGGAGGACTGGTATAGAAATAGACTACTGTGGTTCTGGAAGAAACACTGAGCCCTTTGTAATTGCTCTGGTCCTTCATTCATAAACAAGCAGACAACCAAGAGCCATAAGACACCAGAAGAATGCCAGTAGCACCCCCTTTCTCCCAGCCAGGATGAATAAATATTGTCACTGATAGTGGAAATAATACCAAAAAAATAATAATAATAAGGAAAGAGATAAGACTTAAAATCATCTCCACGTAGTAGTATTCTAAGAAAGTTACAAGAAGACAGTGCTTCTGTGAAATAAGGACAGACTACAATTAAAAGGGATTTAAAACTCCAAAATAATTCATTTTTTTTTAAACATTTAAAATTTTAAACCAACAGTGATGGTTCCCGAGAAACTCTCCACCACTGAGTTTTTGTCGTGATGAGTTGTGATTCTCCATATCGGTCTGTCAGTAGTTTGTCCTGTGACCTCAGTGCTCTGACAGTTCTAAGAGTTGCTGCTTTTCAGTGTGTTGAGCTTTTTTTTCTTGTTTTGTGACTGAGAATGACAACTACTAAGCTACTTACACACTGGCCCAGAAACCTTTTCTGTTCAAATTTTTAGAATTTTTAATAGAATGTATTTCAGAAATAAAAAATAATAAAATTACATTGAAGGGACTGAAGAAATCAACAAAGAAATGTGACATTTTGGATAAAGATATAAAGAAATAGGAAATATGAGACAAAAAGATAGAAGGTCAATGAATGAGTCAATATGAAGCTAGTTCAAAAGAGGAGACAACCTTAGAAATGGAGCTAACAAAATAAAGCGGAATTTGCTAGAACTGAAGAAAGGCTTGTGGTTTTAAATTGCATTGTGCAACTACACAATGAAAAAGCACTGATATATGGACACAGCTTCTTGAATTTTGAGGACACCAAGGATAAAGGGTATATCCTAAAACTTCCAGAAGAGATAGAGGGTGAATTTTCATTCTCTGAAAAACAGACTGGCATGGTTTCTGGTTTCATGAGCTGGAGTGAGGCGATTCTAGAAGTTAGTGGAAACTTGTATCAAATTTCCAAGGGTAAATCATTTTGAATCTAGAATTTTGTCATCACTATGTCAGTCAGTTGAGAGGGTAAGAGACAATGAATTTCACCTCGAATTGTAAATGGAACTGCCTACAGCAACTACTGAGAAACAGACCTGATAAGGCCCAAGTCAATAAAAATGGATGGGGCCTGGAAGAGACCGGAAAATGTACAGGCTTCACCTAAAGGAAGAAGAGGTTGAGAAAACACCATGAAACCAAATCAAACAAACCAGATTTGCCTGCATGCCACCAGCGGGTCACTTATGATTTATATGACCCATAGACCAACCTTGAAAGAACTGACTCCAAAACAAACCAACCAGAATATCTGAAAATGAAGAGTAAATGGGATTCGGGAAATCATGGGTCTAACCTAAGAATGAAAGAAAAAAAATATCTCCGCATCCAATTGTATAGTAGGCTCAGAAAGCAACTGGGTCCTGTTATGACAGGAAATGAAAAAATCCCAAGAAATACTTTGAAGTGAAACCCTTAAAATAAATAGTGTGAGCTTACAGAAAAAAAACAATGGCAAATGCATACTGCTTCTGTTAAAGGGAAGGGGAGGGAAGGAAAGAAAGAAATTAATGTCCTAGAAATACTACGCACAGTAAAATCCACACAAGCAAGTCAGATCCACATATCAAAGTAAGATGTGACATGGTCTTTAGGTCATTAATGAGGGGGTAGTTGGTAGAAAGCTGAGTTTTATATCTGGGTTGACACAGGGTAAAATGGTGGTGTTAGCACTGGTGCAGGATTTAGAAGTGGAAAAATTGATGAAGACACTAGGCCTCTGTGCTCAGTAGAGCTGGCAGTATTAAGAGACATTACAAAGGGCAGGAGCCCCCCACCGATATTTGTGTTGGATCAGTTTATGTGCATTTATATTGCACCCAATACATGCATGTTAAATTTTTCCCGGTAAATACGTAATCTGCCTTGGTAGGATTGTGGAATTATGAAGTGTTTTCTTGCTTTCCTAACTTTTTATTCTGTGGTTGTGTAATTTCGTAATTAAAGTGACCTTATAGTTAAAAATGGAACAGATTCTTCTAGACTTTAAAGTAATTGACCAATGTTAATTATCACATTTACAACAGCCACACCTGTTATATTGTGTGGTTGCCAAGAAGCATCTTAAACAGAAAAATGCATCCGCTATCCCAATTTGGAAGAAGTGCCTCTGAAAGTGTACAGGGTAATGACTCAGTGAGCTTCATTATGATAAGATGGGGCTTTCTGGAGGTCTGCTGAGTCCTGGGAAGGTCTTCAGTGCCCAAACCCCTCACCCCACTCCTCGTAAACCACCAGACCTATCCAGCCAGTCCTCAGGCAAACCATATAATCCTTTCTCCTTTTTAAATACTGAAAATGTTTTGGAGCATATATTTCAATAAAATCTATTCCTGGTCTTTGGCAAGATGAGGAAAGGAGCCTGGCATGTGTTTGGGGAGATTTTCAAGAGGAGATTTGTTTTTTTTAATACAGTCACACAATAATATAAGCAAATACTTGTCCAATCGGAAGGTATAGTGAAACTTGTGATCGAATTCTGTGTGTCCTACTATACTCGATTTCAGAAATTTTAGTCACTATTTTCCTGTTATCAATTAGTCCAAACGAATGATTTTTCCCTGTGTTGAAATAGGAACGAAATAATTGAGGAGTAAGTCTGTAGGAAATGGTATAAGGACTGTATAGCTATTTTCATCTATCCTGGTAGTTACAGAAGCAAGAGGATTAAACTGCTCGTGAAGATGGCACCAAATTCGGTTCTAGCGCTCTGTCTTAATTTGCATCAACCAGCCCCCACCTTTGTTGCAGTTTCAGTGGGCTCCTTTCTCCCTTAACACTCCTCCCTCCTGTCTTTCTATTTCCATTTGCATTTCATATTGCTGCTGAACTTGATTCCCATAACCTAATGGCAATCGATCAAAAGGAAGTAAATATGTGCATTAGTATAGGGCTTTGCTGAAGAACTTTGCAGAATCCTGCTGATACTCCATTTCCTGGGGGGAGGGCACAGGTCTTGAAGCGCCCCAGTGTTTAAAATGCATGAGGTGAGCACATGCTGCCTCTGAAGAGGGATTGCACTTTGTCAGGAGTCCTATGCTTAAGGTCATTTCAGACAAAGACTGCTAAAAATAGACCTGAAGAACAGTATCTTTCATCTTTTTAATAAGCCAGTTTGGACAAAAACCTACTCACTGTGTGGAGAGGAAGCCCAAGCTCATCAGACTTTCCTGAGAAAGCTGATCCACACAGAGACGCTCTGGCTTGCTCACAGTAACACTCATGCTAACAGGAAGTATCAACTCAGGAAAACCCCATTTTCTCTGGATTTACTACTTGGAAAACATTAATACTAAAAGTAGTGCTTCATTAAAAAAAAACATAGAAGAGAAATATATCACGGGATAAGAAACTGATTGCAGTAAATTGCATCAATCTGGAAACAAAAGTGAATTACTTATGATTCCTAAACACCTGAAGAAATAATAAACTAGAAGAAATAATAAATTAATATAGGTATGAGTATGTTCCAAACCAAGTAATAATAAAATTTCCGAATACACCCATTTAGTAGCATTTTCTTTATTTTATTTGTTACTTTTTAAAGCAACTAAAGTCACAGAGGTGCTCACAAGCCAGAGCCCACTTGGCATGTCAAGCATCATGCCCCAGAGTCCCTGCTATGTTTTCTTGTGGTTACCTTTGGGTCATCTAAAGTACCTCACCGAGCAACAAAACCGCCTTATGTACATGGTCTAATATGTTCCTAATCTTTGTTTCTCAGGTGCACTGTTGTGAAGGGACCTCAGAATAAATGTCAGAAATAATTAGTGGACATTTAGTGCAATGACGAAGTTTTGAATGCTCTCTCTATCTATACATACAGAATCTTTCATTTATTACTTTCCTCAGTTGTCAGTTAAGGATAGTCACGGTTTGTACATTGAGATTTACTGTTATACAGTATTTAGTGTGCCTTACAATATCTAGCACATAACACTAAGAAAAAGATGCAGCATATAAAAACAAATTCTATTTCTGAAACATCCTTTGCTGCAAATACATAGCCATTTTTTCCACAGCGTCAAAGGATATACATTCATTAATAATATGCCAAATTTTTTTATGCTTCGTCTCCACATCTGATGGACTTGAGACTCTCTTTCTAACTTAGTTGATTGCGCAGCATTTCCCAAATCAGCATGTCTTATGAATTCAAAGCAGATTTTACAAGGTTTTATGTACTAAATATATCTGAACAGGTACTTAATGAAAGATGTGATAATTGATTGGCAGATAGGAAAAAGGAACGAGAAAATTGCAGTTTTGTGTAATAAAGTTTCATGTAACTATATCAATATTAGGTTTTACACTAAAAGGATAGCTAAATTTAGGACATCTATTACATATAATACAAACATTAATGAGTCATTTCCCCTCCAGGAAAGCAGCCAAAACCCTAACTTCCTATCTTAGGGTACAATCTGCACAAACCAGCAGATTTCATATCTCAATTCTGCGAGTTTGAGTTCCTAAAAAAAAAAAAAAAGAACGAAAAAAAGAAATCTCAGTTTAAGTTTGTCTTTCGGTGGAATTTTAAATAATTCCAAGAATGAAATAAGCTAACACCAAGCATCAGATATTAGTATAACAGTTTCACTTTCAACAATGAAAAGTAGATCTAAATTCAAATTTGCAGACACTGTGAAAGGAAAAGTGAAGAAGTATCTGCATTTTAACAAAATAAAACGACCTGCATTGAACTGAGGACACACACACACATACACACACACACACACAGCCACACACACAGAAACACACACACTAACCTTGAAATAACCCTGTTCCACTTCCATCTTATGGTAACACTAATAATCTAGTTCTTTCAACACAGGAGTCCATTTTATGTTCAAAAGAGAAAGGAGAAAATTATGTTCTAAAGAGAAAGGAGAAAATTGTCGTCTTGTTCACTGCTTTTAAAACTCAGCCTTAATAATACTGCTTGCTCCGCTGTTCTTGGCTCTCCTAGGCAAAGCTTCTGCCATGCGTGTTCAGGTACCTTTTGGTGTGTCATCCTATTGGCTTGCTGATGGAGCAAACTGACAAAGGCCTAGGGCACGTGGCCCCAATTCTTTCAGGACCACTTTCAAAGCCACTTCCCGAGGATGACTTTGGAAATCAACCATAAGTGTTCAAAGTTTGTCTGCAGACCTATCTTAGCTAAATAGTTACAACAAAGGGGTAAACTGGGAGGCCATGTGGATAGATATTAGTTTGATATTTTCAACTAATAAGGACACATACATTTCTTGAGTATCTATAATAGCCTCCAGGAATGGAAAAAAAACAGAGATGATGGTGTGTATCCTTCTTTCGAAGAGTTTAATAATTAGTTAGAAAAGATGTATAAATCTTTTTAAATGAAACATGAACCTTTTAAAAAATGTTGTAAATATGGTGTATGGCAGAAACATTTAGAAAAAAAATCAAAATATTGTATATGATTGATTCTGAGTCCAAAAGGATTTCATGGGAAAATATATAATCCTTATTTAGCACTTGCAAACAGATTGCATCTCAATTACCACAGAATTCTTTAGCGCCATGCATACTCTAAAATCCAATATATTTATTTAGCCATCAGGTAGGCTCGATGTAAGTTTTCTATCACTATGTATGATCCTTAGAGATACGTTTATCTTGGGAATTTTTAAAAGATGAATAAAAATTACCCACGTTTGTGTGTGCGGGTCTTTGTGTATATGTGCATGTATAGTTTAATATATATATATAGTATAATACAGTAAAGTATATATTGGATTTTGGCATTAACTTTTCTATTCAATAAAATGGCTGGTACTTAAATCGTGTGCACAAAATCGTCTCTATTATGGTACAATTTGAAACTCTTATCCGTGTCCCAGGTCACCTGCCCTGGGATCTGCATTCATTCAGCAAATATTACTAAGTACTACTGGTCTGGTCTTTATTCCAGAAACGTCTAAAAAGACATTAGTGAAAAAGAAAAAGACAAAAATGTCTTCCCTCATATGTGTATGTTCTATACAGTTAGCTATAAACATAACTGATAAGTGAATTTTATGATACACTAGATGGGGATAAGAGCTAAGAAGAAAACATAGCAGGGTAAGAGATATCTGGAATGCTGGGTATTGGGGGACGAGATTGCAGTTTTGAATAAAGTATTCATAGTACACCTGTTAGTTGAAGAGATAATATTTTGCAAAATCTCCAAAGAGGGGAAGGGGTGAGTCTCGCATGTGGGGAAGGGGCATTTAGGGGACAGCATGAGGAAGCTCAGGGAAGAGTGGGGTGGGAGCAGAGTGAAGCAGGGAGGGCCAGTAGGAGGAAAGCCAGAGACGTGAAAGCAGTACAGTCATCCCGGTCCTTGCAGCCCCTGTCAGAGACTGGGCTTTGACTCAGAATGAAGCAGACGCCATAGGAAGGCTGGGAGTCCCGTGGTGTGACTTCCATTTTAGGTCCATCTGGTTACTGTGCCAATATCAGCAACGGGGCGAGGGTGAAGCTGGGGGACCACATAGCATGATCCACGCAGAAGGTGATCCAGGCACACGCTAAGACATGCAGAACACGAGAAGTGGTCTGGTTCCAAACACACACTGGAGGAAGAGACAACAGAGTTTTCCAACAGTCTGGATGATATGAAAGTGAGAAAAATGAAATAAGAATGACAGTAAGGTATTTCACCTTACGATAGGAAGGCGAGCACAGAGTTTTTCTCCATTAAGAGTGTGTGGTAAGGGCCCCAGAAGGAGTAGAAGTTCAGCCGTGGAGATACTGAGTTGATGTCTGTGGGAACCTGGTGGAAAGTCCACCCAAGCTGATTGTACGAGTCCAGCTCCTGGAGAGAGGTCTGAGCTGGAGATAAAATCTGCGTGACATTGGTGTGGGGATGTTCTTTAGCATGAGCCTGGGCGACGTCTTAAGGGGGGAGTGCAAAAGGAAGGAGCACTTGATAGAAGAGAAAGAAGAGCGAGAACAAGCAAAGACTGAGGAGATGAGATCAACGGGCTTGGGGGGTGCAGGCCCTGGTGGTGCCCTGAGAGCTTGTGAGACAAGTGCAGGCAGGAAGGGGAAAGCTGTTTTAGACAACGACTGAGAATTGCCCATTGCACCCCACGGTGAGGAGATGAGCGTGACCTGGCAACAGCAGTGTGGGTGGAGGGCGTGGGGCGAGATGTGAGCCTGACTGGAATAGGTTCAATAGAGAAGAGAGTGAGAGAGAACTGCCCAAAGGTGAGGGCAGGTCTTTTAAGGAATCCTGCAAAGGAGGGGCCTCATCCACAGCTGGCAGGAAAAGTGCATGAGAGGACCTGGGTTTTCAGATGGTACAAATCAGAGCATGTTTGCACGTTGGTGGGAACGACTGGGTAGAGAGAACACAGTGATGTGGAAGGGAAAGTGGAGAGTTCCTGGAGCCATGTCCTTGAAAAGGTAGGAATGAATGAGATCCAGTGAACAGTGGGCTGACTGACTGAGGACAGGAGCACAGATAATTTATCCATGATGGTAGATGCAGGTGGGGACTAGAATGTGTGGCTACAGGTGGGGCTGGGTGGGTGCTGAGGGAGGTGAGCCAGTCGGCTTCTGAGAGTCTTTCAATTGCCTCGGTCAAACAGAAAACATGACCCTCAGCTGAGAACAAGGATGGGACCTGAGGGGTGGTGATGTGAGTAGAGTGAGGTGTAAACCGGAAGTCAAGGCTTGTAGGAGAAAGGTGGAAGAGGGAAACAGTATATCATTACAATATTACTGTAACGATGGCCAGCCAGCCTTTGGGATGCGTGGTATTTGTGATTGTCACCACTCAGCATAGTTGTGTGTTTTCCTCTCGTGTCACACACAGGCAGAGCTGTTTTTCACACACTTAAGACTTTTTCAAAACATGGGAGAGCACAGGACAAAGGACTTAGGCAGGCAGGGATCACTGGACTTGTTGATCTTCTTAATAAGAGAATGGTTGAAGCAAACAGAAGAAAACAATGTGGAGGGAAGAGATCAAGAAGGTAGAAGAAAGCTTAGACAAACAAACACACATAGGCTTTGGGATGTGAAAGCATCTACTAAGGCCTTCGGAGGAACTGAAGAGATTACATCACCACCCATAAAAGGAAACCCTGAAAGGTGAGCGTCTCATCCCTAGCCTAAATTTCCCATGCCATCCTGGGCAGGCAGTTCTTCAGTGGCTCGCCTCATCCTCAGGTCTTGGCTGCCATCTTGCTCAGGAGCCTTCATTCTGCTGTTCCAGGTTGTCCCAGGCTCTGTGTGGACACCCTCAGGGGAAGTCAGGGAAGCCTTATTATTATGCAAAGCAGCACACCTCAAATGGCCAGGGCCAGGAAAACTTGCCTCTCTTTCCCAGACATACCCATGAAGGTATTGTCCTCTGGCCTATGAATGCAAACTCAAGGCACAGTTTTTAAAATAACCATTTCCCTTTATCATTACAGTATATGGAAATAGCTACGGTGTTGTAATTAATTTTTCAATTGTCCACTTCTCTCATTAAAAAGCAAGGTCTCTGAAGGCAAGCACTGTGGTTTACTCATGATTGTTTCTCTGAAATGAAACCCATTTTGACTTTAATGTCATTCGTAAAAGTTAATTCCAGGTGGGTTAGAGATCTAAATGCAAAAGGAAAACAGTAAAACCTTTAAAAGAAAATATGAGGGTATCTCCATGATCTCGGAGTGAGTAAAGCATTTTTTAAAATAAGACCAAAAGCACTGAGTATACAGGAAAAATTAACAAAGTGGCCTTTATTATAATGAAGACTGTTCATCAATAGATACAATTGAGCAAAAGAGCAAGCCACAGAATGGGAGAAGAGATTTGCAATACATACAGCACTAAGGGCTCAGGTCCAGAATACATAAAGAAGTTCTACAAGTCAATAAAAAAGACAGGCAATCCCACTGAAAATACAGCCAAGGGAACTGGACAGCCACTTCACAAAAGAAGCTACACAAACAGCCAATAGACATATGAAAAAGTGCCCACATCGTTAGTCGCAGGGAAATGCGACTTTTGATCCCATGAGAACCCATTGTGCACCAACCAACGGGCACTGCTAAAGCACAGGTAGACCAATGATGGCGGGCCGTGGGAGGATAGGGGGCAGCTGAGCTCTCAGCGGTGCTGTGGCCACGTCCACATGTGCACCCCTCGTGCCCCGTTCTCACATGGGACATACACGTACTCCAAGGGCAAAACAACCAATGCATCTGGAGAGAAGGAATACATAGAAACTGTGGCATATTGTAAAAATGGGATAGCTTCCTAACTGTTTGAAAATGCAAAAACTCCTCTCAAGTGTTAAAATCAGGACGCCTTTGGTGAGGGAGTGACTGGGGCATGGCAGGACCTGAGTGACAGTGGTACTTTCTTTCCTGATCTGGGTGGCAGTGACACAGATGTGTTCTCTTTTGTGAAAATCCTTCACTTTGGACTCTTCAGTTGTTCACACTCTTAGGATTTGTGCCTTTTTAGTATGTGAGCTGTACTGCAATGCAATTCACTAAATCTGTTCATGTTCAATGACAATTAAAATTCTAGGATTATTTTCTAAATAAAGAAATGACAACAGGGGCAACCAACTGAGTGGAATGTTATGAACTTGGCAACCTATCTGTAAACAAGAGCCCCCCACATATTCTCCATCATTGGGGAGACGGAGTGGAGCTTCCAGTGCTATGAAGTGTACAGTCTGAATATTTCTGCACTGTCATAGCTCCCTTTCTTAATGAGGTATTTTATGACTTCCCTTCACTCCTCCCCTGTCCGTTATAAGACTGACATGAAAAGACCACTGCAATGGTGAAGCTCCAACACCTAGGGCTGGCCATGAGCGACAATGCGCCCTGGACATTACAGCATTTCCTAGTCACAGCACACCTAAGCATTAATCCACCAACTACTTGGAGCTTTCTCCACTATGAAAAATGCCAAATGAGCCCAAATTCTCTTCTCTGTTAATCAAATTTGATTGATATCATTTGAAATATCATTAAACACTTTCAATGCCTGTGTGTGGATTAAAGCTACTCTAGAGCTTTCCTGACAAAAACATTGACAAATTATGTGCAAGTTTCAGTTTGCATGAGTGATGAATCTGCTATTCCACATTTGGGATTAACTATTACTTCACATTGACATGACTGTTTCGGATATACGAGTCTAACAATGAGCACGCTGCCCTTTGCTCAAATCATTCTTAAATTCAATATTAAATGTTTGATGTGCAGCAAGGACAAAGGAGAAGACAGAATCAAATCAGAACTCTAATTTTACACATTTGGATTTAGGTTTAGCTGGTTCTTTTTTTTAATTATTAAGTTATTGAAATATTTTATTTATTCTGTCCTCATTCCTATCATTAAGTGGACCAATATATACTGTCCCAAATTTTAGCTGTAGGTATCAGCCTGATTTACTTACGCAAATATATTTGGAAGTTCCCATCTTCTCTTACAGGCTCTCTTACCAGAGTGAACATGGAGGAGGCGTTTAGAAGGTCACATACGCTTAGTGGGAAAACCCAATGACCAGAGGGTTGATCTGTGTCCTCGCTGCTAGGAGGGTTCACCTGGCCCATCTCAAACAGATGGGTACTGACCATGTTCTCCAGCGAAAGACACTGTGTAACGTGCGTACAATTTGTGACGTTCAGCCAGCACTACTTGTTGAGAATATGAGCGTGATAAAAATAACTGCAACCCGCAAGGGGAACGGGAAATTCCATTGATTAGGTGCCTATTTCGTTTGGAGCGCTGTTTCAGGTTCTTTAAGTATATTGCCTTAAAAAAATGTATTATAATTTACTTATTACAGTTAACAAAACAGAGGCTGAAGTTGTCAGAGGCCAGTATTGAACTATCGTAACTATCAGACAAATATTTTTAAATAGCAATGATTAATAGGTTAAAGGCTCTAGCAGAAAGGAAGCGATGGAGAATTTCAGCAGAGAGATGGAGATTATGAGAAAGAGTCGAATAGAAAGAATGTCAAACAAATAAAAATTCTGTGATAACAGACATGGATGTACTTAACAGACTCATCAGTACACTCAGTATGGCTACTTAAAAATAATATTTTTCTATTTACTTTGTTCATGATACATTTTATCATACAAATATTTCATTTTTATGACAGAATATGTACATCTTTTCTTTATAGCTTCAGAGAGGCCAATCTTTGTTTCATGAGATTGTCCAATCCGTAGCTTACACCTGAAGTCACCTAGAGTCGCTCAAAGTGCACAGATATGGATGACACAGCACTGAAAAGTACAGGTAGCTTACACTGTCATCTGTAACTTCCAGATGCCACTCTGCAGTGTTGTGGTTGGGGAGAGTGCATACAGACTCTCTCCCAGGTCACTCCATCTGTCCAGGGCATGGGGAGGGAGCCCCTGTTGTAACAAGACCAGGGGAGCTCTGCCCTGGCCCATAGGAAGTGGGGAGCTGCGCTGCCAGAACCACCTGAGCTTGTCTCTCCTCACTTAGGTCTTCTTTCAAAACCATGCTATCCTATTACTTTAATTCAAGCATTAAAACACTGGGATTTTATGTGTATGTGGGGCAAAATCATGTTCACAGTTTATCTTTTTCTAGATATGTAGCTATTTTTAGCAGATCCATTTATTAAAGAGTCTATCATTTTCTCACTGAATAGAAATACTATCCATATTCTATAATAGCCTCTCATATTTTCCATTTATCTATTTTAATATCTCTATGCTAATGAGATCAATTTTATTCTAATGGCTTTATGTTTTGTTTTTTTCTGATATCTAGTAAGTCAAATCACTCTCTTCCTAATTTTCATATTCAAAATTATTCTTGGCTATTTTTGACATTTATTTTCTCATAAATTTTATAGTCATGTAATTCAAATAGAATTTGGTATAATACTGAAGATTATATATTACATTTGAAAATTGAATATTTTATATATCAAAGACCACTCATTCCAGAGTATCGTATGTCTTTCCATTTGTTCATATAACATGTTATATTGTTCAATTAGATATTATATTTTTCTTAATATAGGTTCTGTTTCCTTCTAATACTTCATGGTTTTCTCATTATGAGGATTTCTTCTCATTTCTCCCTAAGTTCTCATTATTAAACCAGAAAAAAACCTAATGTCTTTTATACATTTATGTTATATCTATTCACCGTACCAAATTCTTCTCTTAATTTCAATTATTTAGGAAGAACTTTTTTGGGTTTTCTAGTTATAAAATCATGTCATATAAAAGGGGATATTTTTATCTTTTAGAAACTTCACACCACTTGTTAAACTCTTTATTTTATTACAATGACTAGATCCTTGAAGGCAATATTTAGTTATAATGGTAATAATAAGAATATATGTCTAATTTCTAATTTTAATTAAAATAGATTTTGCACTTTACAGTTTAGAATAATAATTCCAGTTATCTTGTACAAATCAGTATTATTTTACCTAAGTGGTTCCCATCTACTCTTTTTTTCAAAGTTTTAAAGAGGAATGACTGAAGAGAAAATTTATTAAGCATTTTTTTGACATTTTATACTCATGTTCTTTTTTATGTTTGTGTAACGGATCTTATGTAACCAAACAGTGATTCATCCTTCTGCCTACACCCTGCCCACACCCACCCAGCTGAATGTGAGTGGCGGAAAAAGAAACCCACCACCCACTGGAGGCAAACTCTTCAAGCTGCCCACCAGTAACTCTGTTTGTGCATGGTCCTGTCATTCCTCTTGCCACAAGCTCCACCCCTTCCTCCCCCATTTTCACACTTGGTTGACGATATTCCTTTCTGTCTCTGAGGAAAGGGAAGCAATCTGGAGAGGACGTCCATCCACAGACTCTCCCCCCCCACACACACAAGACCTACCAGCCTCTCCACATTCTCTTCCATCACTCTTAGCCAACCTGTCTTCCCTCTCACCTGTATTTAGAACCCTCTCCTCCAACCTGTTCAGGAGCATAGCTCCAGGAATGTTCCTTCCTTCTGATTAATTAATCTTCCCCATCAATATGCAAACATGCTTCTATTTCTCTAATCATTAAAAAAAACAAAACCCTCTCTTTATCTATTTCCTGTCCCTTTACTGCTTATTTTCTCTCTTTCTAATTAATAGTAAGACTCCTCTGAGTTGTCTGTACTTCCTTCTCTGTTTTAGGGCTCCCTCCCAGTTTCTCAGTTTCTGAGCTCCAGTGCTCCAGTGAACTACTCTGGATTCTGGAATGCCTCCTTGCACTTCCTCCTAATTTATCTACACTGTCTTGAAAATCCCCTCCAATGTCACCGCTTTAAGTAACAAGTATAGCACAAGACTCTCAAACTTTTATTTCCAACCAAGAACTTTCCCTGCCAGCTCAGGTCTCATGTATCTAACCTTCTGTTTGAGATCATTTGGATGTCTAAGAGGCATCTCAAACTTGATATCTTCTAAATTAAGCTTTGACCTCTCCCCACCATCACCTAGACTAGCTGTACACACAGTCTTTTAGGCTCACTTTATAATTATTTCTTTACCCAGGCTTCTCAAGCCACAATCCTCAGAGTCATCTTACCCCTTCTTCTTTGTCGTCACATCACAAGTGCAATCCATGAAAATATCCTTTTGATTCTATCTTAAAAATATATCCAGGCCACATGATTTCCCATCATGTTTACTGTCACGACCCTGACCTAGGTCAATAGGAACTCTTGCCTGGGTGGTTGTTGCAAGTGCTTCCTCCTTCAACCCTGGCTCCCCTTGAACTCAATCTCAATGCAGCAGCCAGAGTGACTTTGCCAAAGGTCAGCAAATGCCAGCTTTGTGTTGAAAGCCCTCCAGTGGCTTCGTCATCGTTGCCCATGACACCGTACGGGACCTGGGCCCCTTGACCTGAGCACACTGTGGTACTCCTCTCAGTTTACTGTGACCCAGGAACACCTCTCTGTGCTGTTCCTCAGGATGTGGGCTCTTCCCTCTGACTAGAATGGTCTCCACCAAACTCTGCTGCCCCACAGGATGTTCTCATCCATTCCTCATAATCCCAGTGGTGCCTTCTCTAACAAACCAGATAGATCACCCTCAACAGCCAATCCTGCACAGCAAACCTCTCGGTCTGAGTTCTCTGTTTAGTGTTTCTCCATCGCACTTATCACCATCGAACAGGTTAGCTATATATTATTGATTTGTTTGTTGTCATCGATAATGTCATGTATAAAAAAGAAGAGTTCAATACATAAGAAAAACAATTTTGGCATATAATTCCTAATATTTTAATAATTTTTCATCTGTATTCATAAATCAGATCCATTTACATTTTCCTTTTATTCTTCTTTCTTTATCAGATCTTTAAAAGAGTTATGATGCCTTTGTAAAGTGAATTGGAGAGGCTTTCATCTTTTTTCTAAGGCCTGGAATAATTTAACTTTGAAAAGCCCTCTTTCTTTAAGGTTTTATAAAATTCATGTTACATAAACCTCAGCTGGGAACCCATCTGTTCTCGGTGGCTTTTTCAATGGCACATCTTTAAGTGTCTTTTTCTAAACTCTCTTATGGTAACTGATGTATTTAAGTTTCCTTTTCCTTTCTTCTTGGGTGAGTTTTGGCAACACATATTTTACTGGGAAGTCATCCATTTCCTCTAAATTTTCAAATGTCTTGTCAAAAAGTTTCATATATATATACATATATATATATATATATATATGTATATATATACATATTTCTGACTGCTTTAATCACTTCTGTATCTATGGTGAGTCCTTGTTTCTCTACCCTAATTTGGTATTATTTTTGCCTTCCCTTTTTTCCTTTAAAACAAGCTCATGAAGCATTAATATCATTAAACTGACTTAAATTAGATTTGAATTTATTTCTGCTACCTTTGATTTATTCATTAATTTTAGCTCTAGTTATGATATTTCCATTTCTTTTTTTGGTTTTATTTGCTTTTTGTTTAAATTATTTTCTATATTCTTAGGATGAATGCAAACTCCCTGTATTCTTTTGCTTTCGTTGAAAATAATGATGGTATTTCATATCAATTTTTTCTCCTTCTGGAGACTGTTTTCAGTTTGTCCCAGAGGTGTAGCTATGAAGAATGTACTTCTTCATTACTTTTTCCATAGCTGCCATTTTAGATTTGATTTTCTCTTTGATCCAAGTGTTATCTGTCTAGGAATGTACTTCTTAATTCCCAAGGGACTGTGATTTTTTGCCTCTTTATATTATTAATTATTTCTGATCTTACTAGTTTATGTTCACAGAATAAATTTTTAAATAGAAAAAAATTTGTTAAAAAAAATGTACTTAGTCATTCTTTTGGTCCAAAAAAACTATTGATTTTGTAAATCTTCCATGAGCATGTCAATAAAAAAAAAATTCTCTAAGGAATTTAAGATTCAGTGTATGCCAATTAAATCACACTTATTCATTTTATCATTTAATTTTAAATCACATTTATTTCTTTTATTATTTACTTCTCTTATGGAATACTTTTTTTGTCTTTTAAATCTGTGCAAGTCAGAGGCAGATTAGAATATCCCGCTGAAGTTATTAAGATTCTAATTTTTGCTTTCTTTACTTAGACCTATAAAGTTTGGTACACATAAACAACAGAATGTCCCTCTTCTTTATTGTTTTGTGCCATTAATTTTAAAATTGACATTCTCCCATATCATCATTCTAGCTCTCATTTTTGTTTGCATTTGTAAAATATTATCGGATGCCCACTCTGAGCTCTCTCTTACAATGCATCAGTACTTCCTCAAGTTCTTTCAGACTGTCGGGGGAGGCAGGTAAGTCTTCCAAATGACGGCATACCTTCACATTCACGTCACCCTCTTTCCTTTTGAAAGATGATTAACATTTATCATATATTATCTCAAGATGTGATTTCAGTATCTTCTAAAGGAGTCCCTTTGATCTATAGACTTAGAATTTTTCAATGCATTTCATATTTATCCACTTGCTTTTTTATTTCTCAAAACCTGTAATATTATTTTTTCTTTATCAAAGAAATATCTGAGAAATTTTTCAGAAGTCCATTAATTTCTTTTTTCCTTCTGGAATTCCCATTATTCTTATAGTCTTCTCTTGGGCTTACTTTTCTGGTTTCTTTTCTTCTACCCATGATTTCCAAATCTACAATTCTGCTCTGTGTTTGGAGATATTTATTAGTCTTGGTTTTCCAGGTTTCTAATTCGGTGTTCAGTGATAAGCATCTGTTTCAACTCATCTAGAACATATTTAAGATTTAGCTCTAGAGAATCCTTTTTGTGCAGCTCTTAGATCTTTTCTGTGGGTCTGTTTCACTAGGAGGGCACACTCTGTGTAGTGGCTGTTCTTTCTCAGACTGTGAGGACCTCTTAGACATGGTATTTCACTTTGCTTGTTACTGCAACTCATATCTGGTTGTTGGAGCGCCACACGTGTGGGCAGTGCAAACTGGAGAAAGGCAAATTGGCCCTTCTTTCTCCAGTCTGCTAGTGCAGGGGCAGGCAGTCTGTAAGCCACCTCCCGGAATGCCTGGATGAGGCCTCCTCCCTACTCCCCTGTCCTCATGTCTCTGCACTCAGGGGCAGTGTTTCTCAGCCGTAGAAGGCCAGGGCAGCTAGGTAAGCTCAGGCGGAGCCCAACTGACCCCTCCCCAGTGGTCTCCATCTCAGCCCCAGGACCACCGTTCTTGATTTCTGAGGTCTACATCTTCCATGATGTCTGAATCACTGTCCAACCTATGGAGGAGACAGCACATGCCAATTTCTCTGCAAGTTTCCCACAGAACCCAAGTCTTCACCAGACGTGGTTCAGAGGGCAGGCCACTGCTGCCCTTCCACTCGGGATAGCAGCCTGATGAAGTCTCTGGCAATGGAGGGGAGGGGGCAAGTTTAGGTGGCATTTCCTGGGACCCTCCCCGCAGTGTCTCCCCCGATTGTCTCCTGTGAATGCCTTATGGGTTCTATTTAAAGTTATTACTATTCTGTCCTCAGTGGAAATGTTTTTTCATCATTTTCATGTACTGCCAACATGTTAAAACACTAGTTTAAGTTAATCTTCAAACTTCTTAGTACTTAAACATTATCATCCATTCCGTATGTTTACCCTCCACATATGTAGTTAAACATCATTAGATGAAACTACTTAAGTGAAACAAACAGACAAAAAATGGATTCTAAACTAAATTCCTCATGTGAAGAAATTTCTGGCCAGCACTGGTCTTTATCCCATTTGGGTTCACATGACAACACTCTGTTGACACACTACTCAATGCAGACATTCCCATGCATGTCAGGACATAGCTCCAACTCAGAGGATCACTGGTGACAATCATGTGCGTAAAACAGATGCCGCTGCACACCACCTATTCTCTGATTATCTGTAGGTGGTCCTGAGGCAATGAGCAGTTTCAGGGGTGGAGAGGCTGGAAGACACGGGCCTCTGCTGCGTCACTGAGCAGAACCCCTTTCTCTGGAAGCACTGAGAACACAGTTGGGCAACTGGGTCCAGCATGTACTGGGTTTGGGACTCTGGACTCCAGCGGGGCATCCCTTTGTCACAGCAGCAGCCACCTTGAGGTTTGGCTGAGCTCCTGTACTTGTCTGGAATGGCCTATAGTCCTCAATATGTTTTCATCATCTTGGCTCTTTAAAAAAAAAAAAAAGTTGTCCTTGTTGAAAACATGCCCTTAAAAACTAATCAACCTACTGATGTTAGCACAAAACATTCCGTATTCTTCCCCAGTATTTCTCCAGTGCATTTGGGGACTTTGCTTGTGTTGTTTTCTCTTTGTCTATGAACATTATACTTACACTGAACGCATTTAAGTGTCCATATTTTCATTGGCTTTCTCTCTTTAATTCAGTATTTTGTGTTTCCAGATAACAAATGCATCACTTGTACATGAAGTAGACCTTTCAATCTGACTTCCGTGATGGAGACAGCAGGGCACAGCACCCCAACACACAAAGGGCCCGTGTTGTCATGGTCTCCACCTCTGACCACTGTTCTCAGTTTCAGCTTCACCAGTGACAACCGAGTCCCTAAATATTCTTGAACTGTGTTGTTATGTCAGTATTTCATACTTCTTCTCTAGGTTTTTGCTGAACAGATTAGTAAACAGAATGAGAGAAGGGATGAGCCTCCCCAGGGCCAAGACGACACAGCAGGAGACTGGGACGTGGTCTCCTGCCTGTCTCTTTTGTCTGCCACTACCACACGCTGCCCAGTTTTAGGATTAATTAAACAAAATTAGAAAACAAACAAACACAAAAAACAGTGTACAGTGACATTCCCTTTAAAACCACTGCATTTTCGTAGCATCAACTAAGTGCTTTTATAGCTATAATCCCATAAGAATTAACTGTATTGGGGAAAACCCGGGTGCTTACTGTTGACTAAATTCTGGTACCTGGACTAGTTGGCGAGGAATCCACGTGTGTCACCATCGACAGAGCACAGCCCCTTGTCCCTTTCCCTGTGGAAACTGGCCTTAAAATAGAGAATTATAGTTGCCAAAACGCTAACAGAGGGCTCCGCGAGCTGCATAAATTAAAAGTAGAAAACCTCACTAAGAGTGAAGGCATGTGGCCTCCTCGAGGGTCTCGCTGAGCACATTCCCAGTTCATCGCGAGGGACAGTGGCAGTGCGGGCTCACGCTGCCTGGCGGAGGCACGGCCGCTGGCACACTTCCCCCAGGCAGAAACCCCTGCTACCAACAGCACTTCCTTCCCCGTGTCTTCACAGCAGGCCTGCCCCTTGGCGCGCTGACAGTGTAAGGTGCTGTCTCCCGGCTGGTACTCCACTCTGCTTCTCAGTGACACCCATGATGTGGAGCCCATGAGCACCACCAGGCTGTAAGAGAGGCACCACCAGGGCAGGGAGAGGAATAAAGTCATCTTAGGAGCATGTCTCTGTAGCAAAAAGGGGATTTTAAAAAGCTGATTTTCTATTTAGGTTTGTTCCAGTTGTGTTATTTTAATGTTTTCTTATCTGCCGTTTTCTTTTAATGACAATAACGTATTTTCTGAATACACTGCATCATCCGGACTTCACTTGATTCCAATTAGGTGGATTTCTGTCCTCCCACCAACATCAGGCAGGATGAACTCGGTGAGGGCAGCCAAGATGGGATTCTCTAGGGCTTTGCTAAGAAACAGACAACCAAGGGGGGTGGGTTACCGAGAAGGAGTGCGATCTTTTAATGAAATACAGCAGAGGAGACAGTCTATGGAGAAAGTCTGAAAGTGGCTTCAAATGATCTGCTGGGGAGGGCGTGCGCTCATGGGAAGCCAGGACAGACGGGGGCTCCCGCCCACCCACTGCTTGGATGTCCCGCACTCTTTTCTTCTGCACAGGCCTACAGGACATCAGTGTGACACACTTGTGTCAGTGGAACCTTTTTAAAAACATTTTTGTTTTATTAATAACTGCAAAAGACAAACATGTGGAAACTCCAATAAATAGGATAATCCAAGAGCATGTCCGTGGGCCATGCCTCCACCCAGCGATACCTGCCGCCACCCCTTTTCTGTCCATCACACACAAGAAGAAAGCTGGAGAGTGTCCATGCAAGGGCAGTGGTGTCATGGCTGCTGATTACAGTGCTTTCCAGTGGTTGCTCTCCTGGCAACAAGGTTGTTTTATACGTAACCAGAACTAACTGAAGCCCAGGGGATCTGAATAATAGCAGTTAAACTTGTGGGTCTCAGGTTTCTCAGTGGATGTTATGATACAGAGCCAACACCATGGGGCATGTTTTTAGGGTGACGACAATGCAATGGTGCCAGCTAAGAACTGCCGTGCAAGACGTGGGCACTGGGACTGGGGCTCGGCCGCCACGGGAAAGTGCCAGGGACTGTGGGGGGATAAGGCTTCAACATATGCATTTGGGGGACACAGTCGGTCCATCACGGGCATATACTATTTACTGAACACTCATTTTGCTCCTGGTGCTGAGCTAAGCCTGTACTGTATATAAGTGACCTCATTTAATTTACAGGAAATTCTGTAAAATCTGTGTTTATGTTTATTTTATCAAGAAAACTGAAGCCTAGAGAAGTTCAATCATTGAAGCAGAATTACACAGCTGGTGGGAATGCAAAGAATGACCATGGCTGGACCTCTCTGGCCTCACATTGTCTCACTGCCTTTATCTCACTTGTAAGGAATACAGTTGAATAAGGAAACAAGAATATTTAAAACCCATCTGTCCTCTAGGTCCCTATCAACATCCCATCAAGTTCTGTCGTATTAACAAACTGATTCCAAAGTTTACACGCAGAGGCAAGAGATCCCGTGTAGCCAACACAGTACTGAGGAAGAAGCAAGTGTGAGGACTCACACTACTCAGCTTCCAGACTGACTGCAAAGCTGCCTTGATGGGGACAGTGTGGTTTCGGTGCAAGACTCAACAGGCAAATCAATGGAGCAAAGCAGAGCACCCAGACAGAACCACACGACTGATCTTTACAAAGGAGCAAAAGCAATTCATGGAGGAATTTAGTCAAAACAAAACAAAACAAAAAAATCTAGACACAGACCTTATACCTCTCACAAACATTAACTCAAAATGGATCATAGACTGAAATGTAAAATGCAAATCTGTAAAACTAAAGATACCAGGAGAAAATCTAGAGCTTGGTGATGACATTTTAAACGATTTAAACGATGACATTTTAAATGATGACATGCTTTGGGTAAAGCATGACCCACGAAAGAAAAAAATGAGAAACGGGCCTTTATTAAAATTATAAACATATACTTTGTGAAGGACACCATTAAGTGAATGAAAAGAAAAGCCACAGACTGGGAGAAAATATTTCCAAAATATATATCTGATAAAGGACTTTTTCCAAAATATACAAAGAACTCTTTAAAGTCAACAAAAGAAAAACAAACATACAACTCAACTTAAAAGTGAGCAAAAGATGGGAACCTCACCAAAGAAAATACCCAGGTGGCAAATAACCACATAAAAAGATGTTCTACATCATATGTTATTAAGGAATTGCAAATTAAAACAGCAGTGAGATGCCACTTCACGTGCATTAGAACGATGAAAATCCGAAAGACTGACAACCCCAAATGCTGGTAAAGATGTGCAGCAACAGGTATTCTCATTCTTTGCTGGTGGGAATGCAAAATGGCACAACCAAGAGGAGAGCTAGGGGCCAACAGAGGTATGTCAGGGCAGTGAGTCTACTGTGTGACACTATCATGGTGGGTACAGAGCATTATGCATTTTTTGTCCAAAACCAAAGAATGTACAACACAAAGAATGAGCCCAAATGCACTTTGAATTTCAGTTAATACCAAATATCAATACTGGCTCATCAAATGTTACAAATGCACCACACTAATGCAAGATGTTAATGATGGGAAAATGGGACACCTGGGTGGAGAAGGGGCAGAGTTTCTTTATGGGAACACTCTGCGCTACCTTGGCAATACTTCTGTAAGTCTAAGAATGCCCTTAACAAAATAAAGTGTGTTGAAAGAAATAACATCATTTCTTTAATTCCTTCTGAATACTAGAATCTAGATATTATTTTTTATGGTCATCAATAATATGTTCTCTCATTTTGGTATTTACCTATTAATTTTTTTCATTGTTCTTCATTTTGAAGTAATAAAATATATCAGAATTTTACCTTTTCAAATTACTTATTTTACATTTTAAAGAAGTCCTTTCTTGACCCTAAGTCATAAAATAATTTGCTATAATTTTTAAAAGTTTTTGCATGTTATTCTGGACGATTTCTTCAGATTAGTCTTCCAGTTCACTATTCTCTTTTCAGTTTTGTCTAATACGATGATAAATCTATTTAGTTTTTAATTTCAATTAACATGTTTTATATCTAGAAATTCAATTTAGTTTTTGAAAGCTGTTTGAACATTTTAAAGTATCTTATTCTATTTATTTAAATGTAACAAATATACTTATTTTTATTCTATGTCTAATATTTCCATCCAAAAATTTTTTGTCTGTCAGTTTTTTCAGTTTCTACAGTGTTTTTTGCCTCCTGCCTGCACCTGATTATATTCCTTAGAACCCTTTTCCTTGTGTGATAAGACAGTTTTGTAACTTTATCTATAGACATTCTTTGAGACTTGGGCTGAGTGCCAAATGCCTGGGTCCACTTGAGCCCTGGACTGCTTTCATCAAGTGACCGACTGCATGCATGTGGTGTTCCCACGTAGCATAAACCAGGCTGCAAACCCAGTACAGACCAGTCTAGGTTCCAGTTTCTCAGGAGAGATTGCTTTTCTTCTCCACTCAGAGCCAAGGTTCCTCAGACCTCCTGGGTCCTGGGGAAATTTGCAAACAGTTTGCTCTTATTCTGAGGGTCCTAATTTTAGGTAAGCATTTGCATTTGTAGGCTCTTCTTGGTGGTGCGGAAACAGATGTTGTCACCGGCCCTATGGAGACCTAACCTCAGATTCACTACACCAAGCATGGCCTCAGGGTGGTGCCAATTGTGTGCTTTGCCTCTCATCCTGAAATCTTGATCATACCTACAGTTTGAGCTCAGATTGTATCTTCCTAACTTGATACTTTTTATAAATTTAAAAATAAATTGTAAATATTTTATTCCTAATTGTACTCATAGATTTGACAGCAGGATTAGTTAGGGATCCCATCTATCTTCATTACATGATTTACCAACTTATCTAAGACTCTCAACGACAGGGTCTGAGTTCTTTAAACTCGTCTTCTTATGAATATTTGCCATGGATGCTAATGTCCAGCCTGCTGGACCCTGCCCCCCACTCCGCCCCAGCTTTCTTCAGCTCTTTCTGTATGTGACTCCAGTGGGCTTTTCCTCATGCTGTCATTCTGACTGGGAGTCCACTCCACCCAACAGACAATGTGTCTGCATCAGGCCACTTGCTTTGGTCCTCCTCCCACACTGCTGTACACGGCTTCCTAATTTTTGGCCTGATCAAACCCTTCATGCTCCACCAAGCCTTCTCTACCAGTTGGAACCACTCCGAACCCTCATCTCTGAAAGCTTCTTGAGTAGTCATACCAGGGATTCAAAGGGATTAAACCCATTCTCCTGCTTTCCCGCAAAATTGTAACGTGTCTGAGGGCCTCCATCACAGCTGGCTTTATTCGTAGATTCTTTTCAGCATCCTTGGTCCCCAGCATCTGCTGGTTCAATAACTAACAGGTGTAGTCCTTATCTGTTGAACGCATTTTTAACATGAAACAATCCTGCCTTTGACTTGAGATAGCATGTTCCTTTTCAGTTCATTTCATGAGCAGATCACATGTTTTCTTAAGGGTTCTAAACAGAGCAGTAATAAGCCAATTGTCCCTGATTTGCACTACATCCCTTTTGGAGACTGCCACCCTAGTTCTAGATTCATGAATTTGTTCAATGACTACAAATAATCAAGTTTCTTAATTCCCAGAAGGATTAATAAGAAAATTAGTCCTCAAGTTGAAATTTCAATTATGTATATGAAATCTATATACCAGTGTAATCAATAAGCACTTATTCAGCTGAAGTTAGTCTTAAATTTAATAATTTTATTACTATCCCAAAATTGTAGCAGCAAAGGTTAATTATGTTCATAATTAGAAAATTGAGCATTAACTTGTTTCAACAGACTTGCCTTCGTACTATTATATTTCACTTCATTTTAGCAAAGCAGTGTCTGTGCAAATGGAAAATGATTCGTCTGTGACCCAACTTATGATTTTTGAAAAAGAATGTAAGGTTTTTGTGAAGATACTGAAATCACACTTTTACTGACCAGCCTCAAAGTAGTAGTAGATATCATTACAGAAACATGAAGCATTTCTTGTTAGAGCTTTTCCATCAGGCGACGTGAAACATACATTAAGCCCCCAGAGTTCAAGAGACACAATTAGGGATGCAGGAAGTGCATCGTTCCTGTGAAAAGGGCTCTGTGCACAGGGGTGTATGCTTCCTTCATGCCCACCTTTTTCTAATCCACTTGGCAGCCCAGTGTCTGCATAGCCATTTCCTCCGAGGTGACGCACACACATGTCACCCTGCTGAGCTTGTCTCTCCCCAGCACAGCCCCCCTCAGCATGATCCTTATGGGGTCCTCACCCTACTTGCTCCTTTCTCTGTTAGACAGATAGACGGGTGCTGGGACACTGGGACATAGGATTCTGTGTAAAACGCCCCTGGGTTTGGATTTGCCCAGTTAGCATGGTCACCGTAAGTCAACATTTGCAGGTGTTTGCTTCACAGATGAAGGGGACCTGCACTTTGGGTTAAGCTGTCTATCACCTGTGTGTTGTTATCCCTTAGGAATCACACTGAGACAGCAAAAACACCAGAGGAAGGAAGGTAAAATAAAGACTTAACGTCAATTTAAATATCAGCTGACACTGCATGGGTAGCGTGGAAACAGAACTTGTTGTCACGTGACATCAGGAACGCATGTCCATAACTAAATCAGTCACTGTGCAGAAGCCTCTGTCCCAGAGGACAGAGAGAGTTCAGGAAATAAAGGGGAGGTGGGTAGTGCCAGGAACACTGTGAGGATTTTTCTGCTGAGCTAGTGAGGCTTCTTCTCGTCTCTGCTTGCATTACTAGAGCTTGGAGAAACACTGACGACTGAACCCCAGCCTTTCCCATGAAAGTGTCTGTACCCCTGTCCTGAGCAGTCAGAACCCAAGTAGAGTTTTTGTAGGTTTAATAGGAAACATAGAAACATTATATTCACACTTAATTAACCCATTTGGAAAATATTGATCAGAATGCCCCATTTTCCAAAAAGTATTTTTAATTAGTGTTCCAATCACTATATTATTAATTAACATGGTCTACAGAAAATTAATCAGTCTCCTTTATGCTTTGAAGATGTCTGCTTGATTACTTTACAAACAATTAAAATGAGTTGCAATTTTATGTCAGTCTTTGAGCCATATATGGATTGATGAATGTCTCAAGTCATCATACTTTAAACTGCAACCAAACAGGTGATTATCACATACCTTCAAGTATAATTACAGGCGCTAATCTCCACGAAATCCTACAAGTTAATGTCACACATTAGCAGTTAATCACATCGTTTCAATGGATCCATGATGCATTTTCAGGAACTCATGTACTAGTGAAGAGCACAGAGCGCACGGGGAGGAAAATGGGGTGGGGAGGAGCTGACGCATGCGCCACCCTGACCAGACATGCTCTGACTTGGAGCCCGGCCTAGAGTCTGGAGTCCGTGCTGGGGGTTGTGCTGGGGGTCACCACACAGAGGAGCTGTTTCCCTTCTTGCATTAGCGTGCCCCGGAGGTCCCAGGAAAGTCAACTCAGCAGGACCACCTCCCAGCCCATGGCTCTAGTCTTCTGCCACCTCCTCCCAGGCCTGAACAGATAAAGGTTAAGACAGTAGGAGCAGTTTCTTGGTTGGTTTCCTTGGATTGGAGAGTTCTGGCAACCAACACACTGATCCCAAGCTCCACCACATAACCGTGTTATTCCAGGAGTTGTACAGCAGTTCACCTGAGAATTTTCTGAAAGAATTCTTCTGTGTCTGTTTTACACTGGATTTCTTGTATCGCCTCCATTGAACTGTGAGGTCCTGTTGAAAACTTGTTGAATCTCCTTCTCCACTAGGCTACGGCTAACTTATAATTTTTAATTGTTCCGAGGGGTTTGCTACTTTAAAAACAAGAAAAGGAGCAGCTTTGGTAGGTAAGAAGACCAAAGCTGAAATGACTCAAGGAAACCCGAGAGATTTGAATCACTCTTGTAAAGCTGAAGTAACGACTTAGAAATACAAGCGTGAAGAGGGCATGCGGACGGCAGGGAGCAGGCATGTCAGCTACCGCCGTGAGCGTGTCAGCAGGCGCCACACTGGACATGCACCCAAACCCACTCATGTGATTGTTGCCCCGACAAGAGAAACCTAGTTTTTGATGATTTATGAATAAACATCTCATAGGTTTTCCTAGAATCAAACAATGAGAAATTAATTTAGAGTCACATCCTTAAGTTTCCCAACGCCACTTTTATTCCTCAAGGAGAAGAGGCAGCAACTGATTGCTAAGTGTGTTATTTACATTTCATTGTGCTAATCAAATTCTGGAAGCTTCCGTTGGAGTGAGTATGTGGACAGAACATGGAGAGAAGAGGCGAGCTGGGAGTTAGAGGGGAGCTGTGAGGGAGGCAGTGGGCTTGCACTCTGGCCTTGCAGAAAGAGTAGAATTTTAATGGTGAAGGGAGCACTGGGAGCCTCGGATGGAATGCCAGCAGGAAGGACACGGCACTCGCGGCAGTGCGCACGGAAAGCCTCTCACACTGTGCCCTAAGGCCCTTGCTGCATGCTAAGTAAAAGTGACATGGTCAGTATGTGGGCGTGGTGCTGTGTCCCCGTTTTAGGAGCTGCCTCGTTGGAGCCCCTATGGGAAGGATGCAGGAAGTACAGGGAAGAGCACTGTTGAACAGTGCCTAGTGGAGTGGACAGCGTGTGTCTACATAACAGCTATGAGCGGCCCAAGTGTGCCCCCCACGCCGGGAATCTGCCTGACTCACAGCCCCTTACAGACAACAGCCCTTCTCCATTCTGGTGGGGGGGGGGTGTCCCACAGGCCTGCCAGGTGGATGGAGTACGGACGGACCTCTCACCCACCCTGGGCCATCACATTCCCACTCCCTAAGCTTGTAATCTGGGATGGAGAGGATTCAGTCAGTCTGACCTCAGGGTTAGAACTGCAACCGGCAAACAAGCAGGGAACCAGGACGCAGCCAGGTCCTCTTCTGTGGGCAGCAGAACAGCACAACAGAAAAAGAGAAAGAGGGAAACAGAGAGAGACAGGGGAAAGAGATATGGACGGAGAGGGCACAGAGAAACAGAGAAAGAGAGAGAAAGACAGAAAGAGGAACATTGAGAGGGAGACACGGACAGAGAGAGTCATGGGCAAAACACGTTGGAGTAACACAGAATAAGAATTCATTTTCTCCTGACTGCCCATCCGTAATAGCGAGGTGGCTGCAGGAGTATCCATCATTCAGTAGGTCACACACGCACACAGGTGTTGCGCAGGCAGGACAGAAGGCTGGGAGCACTCATGCCCACACAGCTGAGTGTGCACTAGGGGCCGTCCTTCTCCAGGGTCCCCAGCTGCTGCTGGTAGATGACACCCCTGTGCTGCTTTCTGACACTTACAGTGCTGGATAACTTAGGCTTCTTCATTATTTCAGGCTGACCTAGCTTTCTGTGTTCCTTCCTCTGTTCTGTCACAGGACACAATTTCATCCATCTGTCATATATGCACTGAAAGATTCTGCAAGACCCCTGGCAGCTCCCCAGCAGAACTCCAGGCTTACGCGTACCTCTGCATCAAAGAGATGTGTTGTTAGAAGTCAGAGAAGGGGAGACCCCATCCTGTTTGTCAGGACTGTTGATACCTTACTAGCCCAAGGAATTCCAGGTTTTCACATACCCCTAAGGAATGTGTTTACAACTCCTCCCCCAAACAAAGGGGATGTATTTCCACATGTCCCTAAATGAAAGGGGTGAGTTTAGACAGGCCCCTAAATCAAAGAAATGCACTGCTGCCAGAGGACTAGGCACCCCATGTAGAGACTGAGAGATCAGAGAGGGGGAGGGGGAACCAATTCTACCCCTAGAAACAAAAGCCTTCACACAATGGAAGGAGAGACTGCTTCCCTTTCTTGGGTCAGCCTGCTCCATGTCTCAGAGTGTACTTTCTTTTACTAATAAACTTCTTGCTGTTCATGCTGTATAAATTTCTGTCTCTTGGTTGAAGTCTTTCCTTCAAGGAGACAAGAACCAAAGTTTCAGAGTCATTTTCCCGCTTACAATACCCCTAACCACAGACGAAGCACAGGGATGGGGGCAGCCATCCCCCAGGGCGGCTCCTGCCTATCAGGGCTGCCCCATCTCCTGCCTACTGTGGGGTCCGGGCCAGTCTCTTTAAGTCATCTGGGCTTCAAGAACTTCCCATGTCCACAGAGGCAAGACAGTATGTACCTCACGTGTTGTACAGGTCCAGCTTGCATACGCGACACAGCAGTACTGGGAGTGTCCCGCTGACCTTAGCTGCACTACTTAGTAAGCAGGGCTCCCGAAGGTATGGTGCTTGTGAATGCACCCATACGAGGCCCCAGGGCAATGGCTGGAGCGAGGGTTCCACACGGCCCCTGGACAGCCACCATGACTTGGTGGCATTCCTGAATGGGCGATGCTCAGTGGTGCTGCCATTCGCACGGGTTTTGGTCACAGAACTTGTCATGTGTTTGCAAGTGTGTCTGTCTTGGAATCCCTCCAGAGGGAAGGCCAGTGAAAGCAGAGGCTAGTTTAATTATCTCCTTTGTAACTCGCCAGGTCTCCAGCAGAGTCTACTGGACAAGGTGTTCAGTATCCTTTAGGCAGCAAAGGCAGAATGACTTCATAAACGAAGGGTCCTTTTCTTTGATAGCGAGTGGGTGATTTCTCCATGTGGCCTGGTTTAAACCACCTATTTCTCTAGCAGGCAAGATGGCAGAGCCAGCCAGGCTAGTCTCTTCACCTACCTCTGAAAGCACACTGGTTCTGGCTGTTTGCTAAGAGGATAGAAGCTCCACGGGCTGTGCTGAGCAAAAATGCCAGAATCTGCCTGCAGAACCAAGAACAGCAATGTGACAGAGGCCTAATGGAGGCCGTGAAGGCAAGAGCCCTGCGCCGGGAAGTGCCTGGGCCTCGCCCCGGGACCTTACCTCAGGTGCCTGTTCTGCTCATCTGCAGGAAGAGGGGCGGGGGCTCTCTCTAATGGAAAGACCTCTTTCTCTCGAGATCCATCCATGTTGTCACAAATGTTCCTATATCATCTTTCCTTAACGCCGAATAGTATTCCATTGTGTATATGTACCACAACTTCTTTATCCATTCATCTATCGAAGGACATGTTGGTTGTTTCCATGTCTTGGCCACCGTAAACAAAGCTGCAATGAACATTGGCGTACACGTGTCTCTATAGAGAAATGCTTTTATATTTTTGGGGTAGATACCCAGGAGAGCGATTGCTGGGTCATATGGTAATTCTATTCGAGAGAATAATGCTAAGTGAAACAAGTCAGACAGAAAAAGCAGAGAACCCTATGATTTCACTGATATGTGGTATATAAACCAAAAAGAACAAGACAAACAAATGAGAAACAAAAACTCATAGACACAGACAATAATTTAGTGGTTACCAGAGGGTAAGGGGGTGGGAGGTGGGTGATGAGGGTAAAGGGGATCAAATATATGGTGATGGAAGGAGAACTGACTCTGGGTGGTGAACACACAATGGGATTTATAGACGATATAATACAGAATTGTACACCTGAAATCTATGTAAATTTACTAACAATTGTCACCCCAATAAAATTAATTAAAAAAAAAAAAAAAGAAAGAAAGACCTCTTTCCTGAAGGCTTTTCTTTCTCCTGAATCTGGAAAAGTGCAGGGCTGTGACAGGGAGCCTGCCAGTCACTGGGTTCAGAGGGTGAGTTGCAAAGACAAAGTGTGGGTCAGCTAGGTGTCAGCATGGAGAGACAGAAGTGAAGGCCGTTACCTGCAGTGAGCTCGTATCTGGAGAACAATTTAAAGCAACATATTTCTTAAATTCCAAAACCATGGAAGTCTGTGGTGAAATGTTTCCATCACTGAGCAGGGAGCTGATAAACTGAGGCAGAACAAAACCAGGAAGGGCTGCCTCCCTATGCTGTGCTCACACGCAGAAGCCTCACTACTTACACTCAGTTTCGTGTGTTCTAGACGATTCTAGTAGAGTTTTACTGTATTAATATTATTATCATCATTATTACTGGTGAAAGACAGAATATGCCTGCACATTAACTCGGAATCTGGTTTTTAGGAACACACCCTGCTCTAATCTTACTCCAGACTTGAAAACCACATCCTGCCCTACGATCGTCCACCTTTTAGGGTTCATCCAGTGTCAGTCTCACACTTACCTCGTTCACCCCAGTTCTGTAGAAAGGCAGTTTTGAGTGTTCCTTATTTAGGAGTGTCTCAGGGAGTGTTGAACCTGCTTTGCCCTCCCTGGAAATAGCCCTACAAGTGCCAAAACCATTTTCAGAAGTTGAAACATTTACAATTTTTTTCTCTATGTGCCTCATCAGAAAAACCAGTGAAAATCTTGATATTCATGCCATTATTTCCAAAATGTAATTGCCTCGCTGGATATGATGTTCAGCTACGTCATGCACGTTATGATGTCTGCCCTGGGTTCACTGCATCCTGTTGCCAATTTTCACCCAGAGAACTCTGACAGAATGAATTGTACAGACAAGAAACAGAATTTTCAAGGGCCGCAACAATCTGGACATCTGTTAGAAATCTCATTCTACTAAAAATAGCACTCCCGGTTTCCTCTCAGCCTGTCCTGGCTTGGGTGGTGCAGAGACAACAGTGATATTTGATTGAACCACTTGGGTATGTTGCCCACCTCGCCGCAGCTCTAGAAAACCCTGTCTGGAGAAGGCCGCCATGTGTCCATGGCCCCAGGGCCCTGAGCTGTGTGAGGCTAAGCTGTTTACAGGACGGGCATTAGTGTGCGGCCCAAGAGCAACGCCACGGCTGGTCCCCGCTCTTCCTCTTACTGGTTCTGTGACTTCAGGAAAGCCTGAGTTTCCTCCTGTATAAATCAGGGACAGTTATCAGTCCCACACCTCAGGGTATGGCAAAACTTAAATGATGTAATAAAAGAACTAATGGCATCAACCCTTTGTTCGACGACAAGAACAATCTATTTTTATCTTCCCCGCTAACTCTCTATGAAGGCACATTTCACTCCTGCACGGTGCTTTCCTGCTATTAAACTCACGTGACATCCTGATGGCCTCCTGTTTAGTTCCCTCTTGTCTTCTCAAGGAGCTTATTGCTTCTCTCTCCTGAAGTGCCAACCTCAACCACTAGCAGAAGCTACTCAGGCACAGGAACCAACACTTAGTAGTTTTCAAACAAAGCAAAACAAGAGACAGCCAACCAATGCCTAACTCTCCCTTAACTCACTCTTTCGTTTCCCTCCTGTACTTCCTGATTGTTCTGTGATTATTTTCATCCTGTGCCACTTAGCTATCTAAAATTCCACGATAAACCCATTTCAAGCCCTCACCAAGGCTGTACCTCTCCTTTCTGTGTGTTCAGGGGCACAGCTGTGCCTCTGGAGTGAGCCTGTCCTGAAGCACTCAGTGTGGATGGGCTGCCTGTGCAGGAGCTCTACAGCCATGCTGGACCCCCCTTCAGTGTCCCACTTGGGGACCCCTGTACCTTTCTCTGGGTGCATAAGGTTTTCTCCTTTCCACTGCTGTTCACATGTCTTTGGGGGTAGATTAGTTTCTCTAAGCACGACCCAAAGACAAAGCCTGGAAAATCAATTTTTTGAGACGTTTTAGCATTCACAATTAACAGTTGAGTACAGGACCTACCTTAGTAATTTTTTTGTCTCTTTGTTTTGTTTGGTTTTGTTTATCGGAGTATGAATTTGTTTTGTTTTGGGGGGTTATGAAGGAATTTATTCATTGTTTTGCAGCTTTCCAAGTTGTTGTTAAGAAGTCCAAAGTCATATAGTCTGTGATCGTCTACACATGACCTGTTTTTAGTTTTTGTGTTGTTTTTTTTCCTTTGGAAGTTTGCTGCATCCTCTTTGGGCCGAAATCTCACAACAGAATTCTTGGGTTAAGTCTAGTTTCATGTCTTATTGTGGGTTTTCATTGGGTCCTTTTGGTCTAGAATTGTCTGCTCTCAGACACATTATTGAAGTATTCCTTTGATGTTTTCCTACTGTGCAGTTCTCTTTTCTCTTTTGTCCAGTTTTCTTATTAACTGTAGACTGGGCACCCTACACTTGTTCTCCAGGTTTCATTCTTTTATTTATTTTTAATCCTTTTTTCTCTTCTTGTCCCTTTCTTCAGTTTAGCTATACTTTCGGTGGATTTCCTCAGCATGACTTCCGTATATTCTCTTGATTCATTATTTTATGTCATGATTTTAATTTCAAGAGAGTCTTTTGGTCTCTGCATATTTCATTTATATATATATATATATATAACATGTTTTTGCACCTAGAGGCAAAATTTTCTTTAATCCTTTAAGATATTAATGATTTGTTTTTGTTTGTTTATATGTTTGGAAATTTTCTTCTTCCTGCATAATCTCTGTTTCTTCCAAATGGCTTTCCTTTTGGGTTTGTTGTTGATTTTCTTTCTTTGTAATTTGTTATTTGGGTCTCTATTATTTTCATGTTAGAGACTTCTCAGATGTCTAATAATTTTTCTTGTCCAATCATAGTTAAATGAACAATTAGCTAAAGAATTGTCCTGCAGCCAGATTTAGATTCTGTCTTGTTGGGACAAGAGTTACCACCATTGATTTGCTCTGACGCTCCTGAGTGTGTTTCTGTTCTTGCGTTTCACGTTATCCTTGGTTTGTGTCTAATGAAGTCCCTCTACAGCTGTTTCAGATGAGACAAAAAGTAGAAGTCTGTGCTCTTGCCACCATCATTGTCTGGAAATCTCTTCACCTCTTACCCCACACAGCGGCATCTCCCTGCAACCCTTTGTGGAATGGCTTTTGCTAAATTTCCCAGTAGTTTCCATAGTGCCACGTCCAGTGGATACCTTCCTTTCACCAGCTTCCTAAAGTGTAACCACTCCTTCCTTCTTGAAACACTTTCCTCTAGAGATGACTCAACTCTGAGTGCCTGGTCCTCAACATCCTAGGAACTACAGCCTTCTGCTCTACTCCTCAGTTTGGAGCTCTGTGACATAAGGTCACCTCCCAGCCTTGGGGTCAGCCTTTTGATTGCTCACATTCATGTCTCTGTAAAAGAGCCCTCTCGTTGCTGCCTCCCACCAACCCCTGCCAGTCTGGTGGTGATTTTTCAGCATGGTGATGGGGAGAATCCCATGTCCTTGATGCAGTTAGGGGTTCAATTCACACAATGGAGTGGGACCAAGAGCCACACCCACTGGCTCTAAGCTAAGCACCAAAACAAAATCTGAATGCAATTTCTTAGCAGATTACTGTTGTGTTGCTGGCATTGCTGCCCCAAAATAATGATAGCTTAGCATGTGCTTTTAGCAAAATCTGCTGTTGTTTTTTTTTTTTTTATAAACGTCAATAAATTTGTTTATATGCCATAATACATTACTGTAGACTTTTATCAGGGATCCACATTATAATTTCTCCTTGAAAGTCAGGAACACATCCAATCTGTGGCACTGTCTGCCACACCGGGAACTCTTAACACAAGCTGTCTCTCACACGGACCCTCTGCTTATTTAAACCTAAAAATCATGCACCCGGACTCACCCATCCTAACAGTTCGACTTTACCTTTTACAATTCAGGGAGTTTTCTCTTTGGGGAAGAAGATTAAAGAAAATGAGCACTTTTGCCTTTTCTCTGTCACATGTCACCCTCACACATCTTTCCCAAACTGAAGTTGCCACAAAACTTGTAAAAATAGAAATAAAGTCTCTTTGTTTACTGACCCTTTATGACAGGCCTCAAGTGTGTGCACTGTTGCTTTCCACTAAGTAAGACTCTTCTCGCTGCCTGCCACCCTGCAGCTGGTCACATGTAACAGAAACTGTGTTTAGACACTGCTCTTGTAACACACTGCCCTCTGCCCGTTCACCCCCAATTTGGATTTTTCACATTTTGGATGTTATCTCACTTTGGATTCTTTTAAGGCTTCTCATAGATCTCATGAGGTTATTATCCCCATTTTCAAGGAGGAAGGACTATTGTCACAGAGCATAATAACATGGTGACAAAAGTGGCAATGCTCAGAAGTGGCAAAGCAGGAATTCAAATCCAGGTGTGTGGGAATCCAACCCCTGCCCGTGTGTATATATTGAGAAGGAGACAAGGACGCACTCTGTTCTGGCCTTGTTTTGGGCAGTGGCCTTGGTAGGTGGGGTTCCAATATGTTGTCAGGTTTGAGAACCACAGCCCTGATGCTTCGCAGTCATCGGAAGGGAGAGGGTCCAATTTAGGAGCAGAATCATGACTACTACCCACGGAAGGAAGTTCCAGGAATGAGGGCCCCTCTAAAGGACCAAGCAACAACAGCCACAGCTGGCCTCTGGTCAGCATCGTCTGTGGCTGCAGGCATGATGTGGGCATCAGAAATAAGTGTCCACTTGGACTCTAGCCCAGCAGGAATGACTGAGGGTGACATGGAACAAGAAAATGAAAGAGCAACATTGAGGGTGACGGCCAGGTCTGAGAACAGAGTCCCGATTATCACTTTGGAGCTCTAGATCTCAAAGGAGGAGGGACGTGAAACCAACGTGCAGCCAACTGGACACAACGGCCCCCATGGTCAGAAGGGAACCCCACGATCGGGAGCATGACACGATCTCACTGCCTTGGCTGCTTCCAGTGGCTGCAGGACACGCTGGCGCCCACAGACCCGCACAGCTCGCTCAGCCGGGTACGTGTCCAGTGGCCAGTTCTGCGTGTCCAGATGAAGGACTGCAAGAGCCTTGGGCAGGAGGACATGCACAGTGGCTAATTTGTTGGTTTCTGAAGAATCATCAGATGAAAGTCAATGGGGAACTGAAAGTTTGGGGGAAAAAAACTTTAAAAAAAATGATTCATCATGAATTTTCTGTTGAAAACATTTTGATGAAGAAGCCAGACTGGGTGCGGGGAGTGGGGTCTGTGTCCTCAGTGATCTGGAAGTCAGTGGGGTAAAGGGCCTGCCTTTGCCACCGTGTGTATGCTCTGAGTCACTGGAACCAGCTGAGCCTGTGGGACGCCATCTCGCCCAGAGCCACGTAGCCAGTGTCCAGGTCACCCTGCGGGGTCTGCGGCAGAGCAGGCGGATGACATGAGCCTGCCGAAGGAGAGGGGCAAATCCAGGCTGGAGCGGAAAGCAAGCCCAGTGCCAGGCGCTTCGGGGCACATTTCAGCACTGTTGGCCAAGTAAAATTAATCCCTTTAGAAACAAAAAGCCTTCAGAATTATTGCATAGTAACTGTGTGGTTATGCTCGTCTCTGCAGGTACCTTATTTCCTTTTTTAGGGAGAATTGCCCTAGCTCGTTGGCAAATTGTTTTGACATTGAAAACCAAGCGTCTGCAGGTCTGCTGTGAAAACAGCTGTCCTGAGACATTAAGCAGAACTGGGCTGGAAATAAAGGAATTTTTGAAAGAGATGTCACAGCACTGCACTTTTCTTTGAAGACAGTTTCTGAAGCCACTCTTATTGAAACGGGCCCACTCATCCGTTTAGTGTTATATTACAGAATGGATATCATATTTTATACAGGACAAGCCCACAAGAGGAATTCTATTGTCACTCTCGACAGTAACATAGGAGATCATGAACTAATGTAAGTGGGTAATTTTCACCCATTTCGTGTGGACGGCGAAGACCTTGCCCCCAGGACACCTGCCTGCCACTTCTGACATCACAGGGAACATGTTCTTACTCTTTCCCGAAGTCCACTGGGGTCGATGACTTGCTTTCAAATATGTGACTGCTGTGGTTTTTTTTTGTTTGTTTGTTTGTTTGTTTGTTTTTGTCTTTTTTTTTTTATAAAATGAAATTAGAAAAATCTCTATGCACTGCCTGTTTTGAAGTAAAAGAAATGGAGCTGCCGAAAGCAGCAGAGGCAGTGGGACCCTGCGGTGCTCGGGACCGCAGGGCCCCTGCGCGCCATCACCTCTGGTTGGCCGCGAGTTGGTTTGTCTGAGATTTTTAAATAGAGTAAAATAGAGTAAAAATAATAGTAATTTGATGATTCTAATTAACTAAAGTTCAATGAATTAGAAGGTAAGAACTGCTTTACTAATGAAAAAATATGTGCTTTGTTTTTGAAATAGGATTATGTGTTATTTAAATTTTAGAAAGAAAAAAATGTCATTCAGCCATATCTCACACAGATAGGAAATAAATGCCAGAAATCTGCATAGCACATTGCAGTTTTTAGCATTCTTATACCAGGGGTGCTACTGGAGATAACATTTCTTGTGTTACAAAAACATTTTTGTACTGTACAGAAGATAAACCTCTGTAGTTTCCTCATGTTTTATGCTAAATGTATGCAATGCCTCCTGCATTACAAAATTTGAAGTAGAAATAGAGTTAATCTTGATTCAGAAGTATTGAATGCTTTGTGTAAATTTAAAAATAATTCAGGAAAAATTAAATTTATTCCAAACAAATTAAAAACAGGATGACATACAGTGACACACTCATTTGACAACAGAACTAAGAGTTTAGACACTGGGGAATTTATGTATAATTTTTCTTGAAGGAATCTGTGGTGTGTTTAAATTATATTTTATAAGTTCAAAAGTGGCACTGATTTGATATAAGTTACATAAGAAAGAAAAGCTCCACTGTATTAATATTATGCCTCTTCCTTATTTTTTATGCACATGTAGGTGATGTATAACTCCTGCATTAATTTCTGAAACATGATCACTGATGTTTCATTTTCTGGTCAAAAAGCAGTCATACAAAAGCTATCCTGTGCTAACATGGCCACCTTGGGGACACATGGGACTTAAATAGCTCTGGAGTAGGGCCAGAGCAACACCAGGTGAGGAACGGCTTTTTCTTTAAGTGTGATTCTCAGCTGTTCTTCAGCTAGTTTTCTTACACTACCTGTCATTTATAATCAAACTGTCATTGCACATGCACACACCATTCAACTCATATCAAACGTGTTATACCTTCATCCTAACTCAGTTTTACCAACTTCTCTTTTGACATTTCCTCCAGATATGTCTATATCTATAACATCTATATCTATCCGTACCTATGGCTAGAACTATGCCCAGATCTATCTATCATCTATCATCTATCTATTTACCTATCATCTATCTACTGTCTCTCTATCATCTACCCATCTACTATCTATCTACTCCTATACCTATTTTTATACCTACGGAGTCTGACAATTAAGTTTGTGAATTGTTGCAACGATGTTGCTAAACTTTTTTTGTATCAGAGGGATTATTTATTATGAGTTTGTACCAACTGCACAAACAGTTAACCAAGTTTCCTATCTGGAAGTGCTGAAAAAGCTGCATGAAAAAGTTAGACGAAAAACGACCTGAACTTTTCGCCAACAATTCATGGCTCTTGCATGACGACAATGCACCAGCTCACACGGCACTGTCTGTGAGGGAGTTTTCATCCAGTAAACAAATAACTGTATTGGAACACATCCCTGCTCACCTGATCTGACCCCCAATGTCTACTTTCTTTATCCGAAAATAAAGGAAACATTGAAAGGAAGACATTTTGATGACATTCAGGACATCAAGGGTAATAACGACAATAACTCTGATGGCCATTCCAGAAAAAGAGTTCCAAAATTACTTTGAAGTAAGTGCTGGCGTTGGTGCACAGCTTCCCAAGGGGAGTAATTCGAAGATGGCTATAGTGATTTTCACCAATGGAGTACGTAGCACTTTTTCTAGGATCAGTTCGCAAACTTTACAGTCCAACCTCGTATACCTATATTTAAAAGGATCTTCATTGTAGTACAATTTATACTGACAAAATAAAATACTGTAAATATGTCAAAACAATGGATTTATTAAGAAATTAATAGTGCAATAATAATCAAACAGTGGTATACTATGTAGCCACTGTTTTGAAAGAAAATAACATGGAAAATTGATGATATAATATTAAGAACAAAAATAAAGTAGAAAACCAAACTGTGATCCGATATAAAATTTTCTTTAAAATTTGTCCATGTATATATGTGTATGTTTTTAGAAATATATAAAAATTTGCAAAACTATGTCCAACTATGAACAGTAGGTGTCCCATGGTAAAAATAAAATATGGGTAACTATTCTTTTCCTCTTTATACTGTTTCTTTCTTCTCACATTTTTTTTTACAATAAATCTATTCCTCTTACAATCAGAAAAAATATTAGTATATTATCTTAAATTATAGTAGAACTCAGCACACCGGTGGTGGGGAAGACTGCCTAGCTCTGACTTTAATTGTGCCTTGGTGTTTCAGGGTCTTCATGGATGTAGCATGTTGGGGCCCGTTGGCCCTGGACGGTGGCATTTGGAACTTCACCAGTGACAGCCCATGTTGGAAGGGAGCCTTCCCCACACCTTTGTGTAGGAAATGACATGGAATGAACTTGAGCCCCAGAGGGCCAGTCTGTACAAGGCTCTGGTCATGGCCACCTTTGCCCTTTCATATGCCCTTATGCTCTTTGAAAATATAGTCTGAATATTAATCTTCCAACTATAACTGAGAACATAATTTACTCTCCAATTCATGAAGAATTCAAGGTCTATTTACCTACCATTCCAACCCCTTTACTTTGCCAATTCAGATACAGAATCTAAAGCAAATCTTTAGAATCTAAAGCATGCTAGTGAAACTGTCATGCTGGTGAAACTCAAGTTTTGTCCTTTTTGTAAAAATCTCTCCTGTTTGCTTTCTTGCTAACTTGACTATCCTCTCTGTTTGTAGGCAAATCAATGAGGAGTCACTAGAAATATATGTGTAAAAATATATATTATGCACAGATACATAGACATAATTTAATTGTTATGCTGGATGCATGTCATTTGAAATCCTACACACCTACTGAAAACACACAGCTCATTGGGCTAGGCTTAGGAATTTACAAGCTGCCGTGTAGAAATGCACCTTTCCCTTCTCCGTGTGCACAATGGAGTACCGCCAAAACCAAAGGTCCAAGAGAAGAAAAAGAAAGCATGAGCTTGGTCTCCTGTAACTTTGAGTCAATCGTGTTTCTGTCCTCACCCCAGCAATGAGGACACCACTTGGTACAGGGCAGGCCAGAACCTGAGCGTGAAGACAGACTGTAGGTGCCAGGAGAATTCCTGGGCTGGACAGCAGTGGTCACCGTGAAGGCAGCCACAGATGGCACCCAGTGAAGGGCTTCTGAAAGTGGGATCATGAGATGCAGGCACGCTCAGTGTTGCCAAGAACTCCACGTGGGAGCCCCAAGGTGGCGTCACTGTATTCCAGGCTTGATATAAGGTGACCAGATATTATGAATGATGTATTTCTCAAATAAACTAGAACATTCAATTTAAAAATAGTTTCACCTCCCCCAGATTGTCACCTTAGCCACATACATCACAAGTGGACATCCATGAAGATGAGAAAGCCATGTTCCTACTCTTACAGTCATTCTACTTGCTCCCTCAAATTAGTAACATTTCAGTTTGGCTTTTTTTTTTTTTTTCTTTTCATTTTGAAGTGGTGCATAAGAGTTTATTGGGAATGTTGAATTAGAAGCAGATGGTATTTTCAGCTCAACTCTCCTCCCTTTCCTGTTATTCTGAGGAAACAATTCCAGATCCTGGGAGTGCCCAAGAGGGGACCTTCCCGGTGCTCAGTGAGGGGGCATTGTCTGATGGGAACAATGGGCAGTAGCCAGCTTCACGTGACTTGTACTCATCTTTTGTTATTAGTATATATTGAGTATTACAGCCTCAGTCCTAATGCATTTGGTTTTAAGTGATGCTGGCTAAAGAAATTCGGTTGCTTCCATTTTTTCTTTCAACTCTTCTTTTGAATTTTCCCAAATTTGTAAAAGCTACATTGTTATCTTCCAAGCATGCTGAACAAATGGTTTCTCCAGTGGGATGTAAGAAGCTTTTATGAAGCTAAATAGGTTTTGCAGGTTAGTGGTTAATGAAAATATTGCAGAATCACCACGGACATTCTATCATAATTTCATTTAGAGAATTTTTACAGTTTGAGTCATGCGTATTTTGTTTCTGAGATTTTAGTTAACCCCTAAAAGCTATCATTCTGTTCCTATTCAATTCAATAATATTTTAATGATTCAAATATTTTACTTTATACTTTTTATTTAAAAGGGAGCAAGTTATAATACTGAATATTTTTTGTAATGATGATCTTCATGCCTATGCATACATAATTTTGTCTTTTTTTCTAGATAATTGATATATTAATAATATATTATATGGGGGGGTGCCAAAAATGCATACACATTTTAAGAGATATTATCTATGTATTACTTTTTGAAGTTGAATTTAATTACAGTAGCAACGTGTAGTATGACGTTTGCTCAAAAGATGGCGAAATTGAAATGAAATTGAACCAGCATACGCAGTGATGCGAGTGGACCCTGGTCAGCGTTGCTCAGGCAGTAGTTCACCGTAATCAGAAGTGTCTGGACGCTGGTGGTAACCACTGAGCACCTCTTGTAATGGCAGAAGTCAAACGTGACTTGTACTCATCTTTTGTTATTGGTATATATTGAGTATTACAGTTTTCATACAGTTTTTTTTTTCCTTTCTTAAAATGTATATAAATTTTTGTGGCATATGAGATATATAATACATACTAAAATAATATATTAAGTATTATACTTATTTGGCTTCTTTCTTGCCCTTGCTGTTCCTCACTAAGTAAGTGGATTACGACATGCCACGTCTGTATACATGAACACGTAGGGAGGACATGCTCTGCAGTCTATGTTTATCGGTGAATTAGACAAAATCCTACAGCATCTCCCCACCAATCACGCCACATTACGTTTTTCCAGATCACACATTTAGGGAATGGTAGAATGGGTGTACATTCCTGATTGTATGGTGAAAATTTCCAAATCAAATTCCAAGGAAAACTTGTGACAATATTGACAGTGACCGCAGAGCTGAACTTTTTGTAAAGAAAACCATTTCTCTCGTATGTTACTTGATGTATGCTGTATGTACTCCAGTAAATATCTGCTGACTGAATGAAGTTATCCACTTTTGTGACTCAGCCAAGAACGTCTTTTGTCTGTGGAAAAGGTTATGCTCAGCTTGGTAGAGGAGGACATACGAGCACACTGCAAATGCACAATGAAGCTGCTGGCAAACCTTTCACAGTGACACTTGGAATCCCAGGTTCTCTCCCAGGAGACACTGCCTCCTAAGGGCACAGCCTTGAAGATGTATTTGACAGTATGTCCAGGTACCAGTAGACTCAGGAATCATGTCTTTGTATGCAAACAGTCTCTCGACAGCTTAGGGAGCTGGCCGGTCGGAGACGGTTTGCTTTGTTTTGTTTTGCTCTAATATGTTCATGAATAGGCCAGAACTTCCGAATTCCTACCTTAAGCCACAATCAATAGGTGAGACTCACACTGACCTCTTGGAGAAAAATAAACAAATAAAGTAGGGTGTTTGCCTCCAGCTTGGCAAAGGAAGGTGTGTTTCGTTATATTTGGACTGCATTCTCTGGCAAGAAGCTACTGCAGTTATACTGTTTATAAAGAGGCCAAAATACTGGTGAGGCCAAATACCACACAGAGTAATCCCTAAGAAAACCCATTTGTTTATCTTTCCTAATAGTTCCTTATTTCTCAATCCAATAGTGCTGGGAAAAAGTCATAATTCTACAACCAAACTTCTCAGGTTACCAAACTCCCCTGTCGCCCCAGTGAGGGAAAGTGGACTCTCCATTCTGTCTATTTGGTCTAAAATGTGAGCATGTGTGTTTAGATTCCACCACAGGTACCATCGGGGAACACCCAGAAGAGAGCATGGCTTCAGGTGGATGGAATGTGGGATTCTTAAGAAAAGTGGGATTGGACTTCTCCTTATTTTCTCTTGCTGAATTGCTCATAGTGCTTTGAGCAAAGAAAGAAGTCTGAATCTGTTTTAGCTCCCACGTCTGAGTAGCTCAGCAAACAGAAGGGCATCTGTTTCTGACATGTCTCTGAGGAATGTCCCCTGGTGAACTTTCCCAGCACCCCCAAGCTCACCTGCCCAACTCGCTCTGCTGTCCACATTTTCTTTAAAAATAGAACTTGCATTTTAGTTCTCTCAAAATTTCTTTTAATGGAAGAATAGAGTTTCCTCTTTCATGAGGGCACCATAGGACTTTGAGTCTCTAAAGCTGCACAAATAAACTTTGAAGACCCTGCCGTGGTGGCCACACACCGCTCCCAGTCTCGGCACACACCCCGGCTCTCAGCGCCAGGGGCACTTCTTCGTCTTAGAGACACAGCATGTGACCAGAGATGAAAACTCGTCTCTGTTAAGGCAGAGGAAACCAAAAAGGTCTGATTACAATGGTGTGTTTTCAGTATTTGCTTCTTGGGAGATTATGGTTCCATTTAACCAAACACCCGCTAGCAGATGTGGTCTGGCCATGCCCTCAAGAGCCAGTGTGACACTGAAAGGACCAAACAGAAGATTAAAACAGTAGCTGTCAGATGTTCTCACAGATTTCAGAAGCAAAGTGAAGGGATTTAGGAGCTGTAAGATCTTTCAACTGTCAGCTATGTAGAAAGTGAAATGTCACCCAACAGATGCAAATTTGTTTAGCAAACCATGGGTTCAACTTCTGGTTTAAAAGTAGATTCTGATAGATTTTCCACACTTTCCATCCCTAGGATGTACAAGACAGGATCGTAATATCAGTACTGGTCCTCCGTTCCAGACCACATCTGCTATATTAGTTCAGTTACATAAGAACTGGCCTTTCTGAAAACAATATTTTGGTTCAATTACAGCCCAGCAAAGTTGGTTTCTTTAACTCCTTATTTCATTTATCCTGATGCCCTAGAACATGTTCTTTTCACTTACCTCTTCTCTGCTGGGTCTTCCTTTGCCTCTGAACTGTGGCTTCATGAGTAGGCCTGTGCACACAGACCAGTTTCTGCTCTGGGCTCACAGAGCTTGGAGATTATCCTGCTTTCTCGACTTGTGTCCTTGAGGCATCACTGTGTATTACTCGATGAAATAAACCTTGGTCCTAACCCTGGTAGTGCAGGTGTTGAGTGTAAATAGCCACTGACTTGCTGGAACAGGAAGGAGAAAGTTTTCTTTTACTGTAAGGGTACCCCTCCAGTGGGTATTCTAATGCGGTGAAAAGTTGCCTGGATGAGGGCTCGGGAAAGAAGCAGATGGGGACTATTTGTGTCGGAGGTTTAACTGTGAGTATCTTCAAGGTCATTTATTTTGTGAGGACTTTTAAGTCTTTATGTCACGCTCATACCAAGTTAGTTCCCTTTCTAGCATTAAGTGTTGATGTCTCCTAAATGGCTCCTGTCCTGAAGTTTCACCTTAGCACAAATCATTGCAAGCTTCATCCACTAAGCCAAGTCTATTTGATCTAATTTGGGAGATAGTTTTTAGGAATAAGTCTGTACAAAACATTCCAACAGACACTGTGACATTATAACATTGACTCAAACTTTTCTGGAAGATCAGTGTTTGATTCTAATAGATTTAAAAGATTACAAATCAACTTCACTCTGTAAGAGCATCACGGCAAAAGCAACTAGGGTAAAACACGGGAAAGAAGGGATCGATTCTGTCCAGCGCTCAGGGAAGGGGTGTTGGCGTGGAAGGAGATGAAACCACATGTGTCTAGAAGGAAGGGTAGACAGGGCACCGTGTGCGGTAGGACACAGTTCAGTGGATGAGGACGTGACACAAAGGCACCAGGGCTGAAGGCACAGGGCCCATCTGAGAAAAGGCAGCATGGTCCCCATGCCTCTGGAATGCACTGTGGGTGGGGCAAAGGAAGTGACAGGAGCAGTGGCTGGGAGGGTAGCCTGGACTCAAAGGGACTGTTACATAAAGCCAAGAGGTTGCACCTGAATTTCGCAGTGGGACTCTTATACCTAAAGATGGGTACTTTGCACCAGAAGTCCCAGGAGCATAACTGTGTGAGCTGCACATCCCACCCTCTCCTGAGCTTGTCACCGTTACTGCCTTGTGTCTGAGTTCAGAGCACTGTTACCCTCAGCAGTGACGGCGAACTTTACAGTGGCTGCAGGCTCCAGAACAAACACTGAAAATTCATTTGTGTTTTATTGTTGCAGAGAATCCAACCATGTGAGGCTTACCTTTGAGTGCGCGCGATGGAGGAGCAGTTACTTGTCATCATTCCTTCTCTTGCTTGTCATATTTGGGCTACTTCAAATATCAGATTCAGAAATGAGTGGGTCCAAGTGCAAAGTGTAACTGGCTGGGTGGAAGCATGCTTTTTCTGGAACAAAACTGGAAAGCTGGTTGGCTAACAGGCCTGTGCTGAGTGAAGAGGTCACTACGGTGAATGAGAGTGTGCCGCTATTTTCCTGATATACCTTGAGCCACATCTAAATCTAATTTAACAATTAACCTGCCTTCCGGCAATATCTGTGCCTTTTAAATACCCCTTATATGTTAGAAGATTCAAATTTTAAGAAATTAACTTTCTACGTGCCCTGTCTGAAGAACAGGTAATTTGAAATGCAAGTGCATCTTTTCTCAGGTGGAAGCCAGAAGAGATACTATTTGTTTCATTATTCAACTGGTGAGGACACAGGAGGAGAGACAAATTATAAAATTTACTTGGGATTATGCAGCAGGTGGTGGTTAGAGGGAGATGCCTGTACCATTCTGGCATTTTCTAGAACAATTTCTATGCTACGTGCCAGCCTGTGTATACACAGAGGAAACCTACCACCCATCACAAGTGTCTGCTTTGGAGACATCCAGGGGCCTTTGTATCTGTGTCTGGGGGCTGGCCATTAGCCTGAGCCTGTATTTCCAGAAGGAAAGGACAAAAGAAGCCCTGGGTCATTGCACTGGCTGCTGTCCGACACCCAGCCTGCACAGCGTAGTCCACAAACATGGATGTGCCCTCCTCAGTGGGCTGGATGGTTCTGCACTGCATCCCAGAGGACGTGGGCCAATTCCTCAGCGCTCCGACTGTGGTCCAGTGTAATGTCCGGCAGCCACACCTGTCGGTCGGCACGTCTTAAGACAAACCTTTTCTGGAATATATTTCAACTTATCTCTGCTGAGGTTTCTCACCCTCTGGTATTAGAGAACAAAGAAATGCGGCAAGTGCCCCTAGTGCAAATGAGGGAATGCTTTCACACTTGTTTCCACTGCTAACCTGAAGTGCTGCTCTTCAAAACTGGGAAACGTGAAAGGACCGTTCTCATTTAGGAGTTACTTTTAATCTATTAATAAAAAGAAAGCAATCAGTGAAAACCAATAAAAAGAACCCAGACTCCCAAACCCCACTTCCTAAAGCTACTACTGTAAGAACGGAACACAGAGCCTTTTCACACCTTCAAAGTACGTTAGAATGAACACAAATGAATGACTATCACACTTGTGCAAGGTAGGCTCAGACAGGTGCAATGCACAGCAACTTGCCCAAGACTACCTGGGGACTGCCATCCGGGTCTCAGCCTCTCTGAGTTCCAGGCACAGATGTGCGTGTTCTTTCTGAGCAGGGGACAAACCACGACCCCTCAGAGGAGATCACAACAGGAATAGCTGATGTTCCAGTTATCTCCCATGAACTCTGATAAAACCTGTCAGCACAGAGAGGAGTTACGGGAATAAGCCTCTGACAGAGACATATCTGCCTGCGGAGATGCTAGACAGCATGATGCTGACACTCTGGGTTTTAACAGCATGTGAAACACAACTTCCTCAAGGGAATGCATGGAGTGTGGTTAGGCACACACGTGGAAACTTCCGGACCACATGGGCCTGTGTGCTAAAGCATTTGGATGCAGGTGGGTGTCCCTGATTGCCAGCCACACAGTACCTGCCAGCAAGTCTTTTAAGGGCACTGATGGTGGCAGCATTAAGTGGTCTGAAAAATGGATTATGAGGCAGGACACTGTGGCATTTCTTTGTTGTTATTTGCCGATTTCGTAACTCAGAGAAAGCAGCATGTTTTATGAACCCACCAAGAGACCATGACTGGAACAAGGTAGTTTATTAGGGGAGAAATAGGTGGGGTTTCTCGGGATTACTAGGAAAGGCCCACCCACATCTCCACACACCTCCACGTTCCCAGCTGTGATGGCTTCCAACGGTGTACAGGGCCTGGCTCCGGCCCACAGCCAGAACGAAATCCTAGAGCCCCGTCTTTTAGCATTTGAAATTTCTCATAGTGTGCCAGCCATTTTATTGCACGTGTTTCTAAAAGGGAGAATTCTAATAAAACCAATTGGGTGAATCCCCCACCCTCCCTCCTTGTGTATACAGATGACTAGAGAGGGATGCAATTTTGAAGCAGCCACAACCTGTTCTGCCTGGCTTCTCCTGCCCAAATCATCCCACCATCCAAACTGGCACAGCCCCAAACTGCTAGACATGCTGCCGCTCCTGGGCCTTGGGGAGAAAGTGGGAAGAGTGCCCATGGGGCCAGAATTCTGACTAGTGGAGTAGAAAAGATAAGCGAGTTTTGTCTTCGTCCACTCAGGCTGCTAGAACAGAACCCCAGAGACTGGGGGCTTAGAAACAACAGACCTTCATCTCTCAGCGTCTGGAGGCAGGACGCCCGAGATCACGGTGGGGGCAGGTTCAGTGTCTGCTCGGGTCCCTCCTCCTGAGCTTCCTCCTCCTGAGGTCCCCTCTCACGGTGACCTCACACGGAGGGAGAGGTGAGGAGGCTCTCGGGCTCTTTCCAAAGGTCACGCATCCCCTGGTGGAGGCTCCGCCCTGCCGCCCTGCTCCAGCCCCAGAGGCCCCGCCTCCTCACACCCCCACGTACCACGGCTCTTTCATGTACCGGCGTGCTTGGTCGTCCGTGGGTGGAGCTTCGTTGGCTGAACGACCAGCAAAGGAGCCATGGCCTCTGCTACGTGTCACACAGGCCAAGCTGAACAGCGGAGGAGCAGCCCGACATCTCCAGCCCGAGAGCAGAAATGTCTTACCCTGTGCTGAGAGTGAAGATGGAAAGTGTATGCTGTTGGAGTGGCCAGGGGTACAACTGTCCCCAAGGGGCATTTTTATAACAAATTAAACCAAATTCTGAGGAATATTCTTGGTTACTTTGCTATAGACTGTGTGCCCCCAAATGCCATATGTTATCCCTTAACCCCAAGGTGATGGTCTGGCCGTTAACGAGGTCACGAAGGTGGAGCCCCCAGGATGGGTGAGTGTCTATCATGAGGCCCAGAGACCCCTCGCTCGCCCCTCTGCCAGGGGAGGGCCCAGTGGGCAGGTGCGTGTGTGAGCGGGGGCGGGGCCCCACTGCGGTCGGCGTCGCCGTGACGCCGGTCCGGCTCCGAGGCTGCGAGCACGCGCGTCCCCGTGTGTCAGCCCCAGCCGTGGGACTGTGTCACGGGGCCGAGCAGCCACGCCAGCCACGTAACGGCCCACTGTGCGGAAGGCCCTGCCACGGCGTGCGCACCCCACGCGCAGGCCTGGCGCGTGTCCTCTCAGGGCGCCCGGCTTTCCGGGACCGTGTTGGGAAGTCGCGCCGAGCCATTTAGGAACCTGCTGCCGGCGCCGTTAGCTCCGGGGCCTCCCTGCGTGGCACCCGGACACAGCGGCGGGACCCTGGAGTCGGAGCGCAAGGAGACACGTGCGTGTTTCTGGGGAATCAGAGGCCCACTGCTAATCGAACGGTCGCCAAAAAATGTCAAGAGTTAATATTTGCACCACGGTATTTTCCTGTCGTGCCGTCGGCGGGTGCGGTTCATTGTGGCCAACGTGGCGCGGCGCAGACTCCGTACCTCTGAGATGTGCCCAGAGCTCCCACCGATCTTGAAGGGGCCCATCTCGTATCCCCAGGTTAGCACAGGACAAGTTCAGTCAACCTGCTTAAAGGAGTGAGCCCAAAGCGAAGCCACGTGGTGACTGCTTACACTTTTCCCTCTGGACGTTTGTTAAAATGGCTGCGCATAGTGCCTTGTATTAGTCACCTTTACCAACGGTTTCTTTAGACTTACTAATAAATGCCTTGCACTTAAGAGGCATTTTGGTAAACAGGTATTGTTTTTCTCTTCCCTCCAGTCTGATTTTCCCCACACCTGTCAGTATTTATGGATGCTTGCTGCCACGAAAAGTGCACTGCACTCGTGCAAGAAGGTATGTTCTTCCATTTCTGAATTTAGCTGGCTGTGTGGCCATAAATAAGGATTTTGACATTTTTGGCTATAAATCCTCTCAACTGTGAAACATACACACACAAAAAATGTGAGATAAGATTATTGTTGATTTGGCTTTAACATTTACTGCATTTAATTGGGCCTATGTGCCTAGCACTTCACTATTTTTAAAATTTAATCATGATCATAGTTCCGTTCTGAGACTTTCCCAACTTTTTCTCATTCACCCTAAGTCTCATGAGCCCAAACAGTAATATAGGCCTCATCTAGCAATCTGCAAAGGGTTAACTAATAATTGTAGTATGGCCTGGTGCTTCCAAGGGTGCCCTGTCCTGTTAGACACTCCGTGTCAGGACTCTTTGTCGAGCACACGGCTGTAATAGACCAGGCCCGCACAACTGACAAGCCTAGCGAGACCTATTTTATACTTCAGCCTGTCATCTTTTTTGGTGAACTAAGTGCACACTAATCATGCCATATGTTTTCCTAGACCCCTCCGTTCCCCAGAACAGAATAAGTCAGCATACAGCCATTTCCAAAGGAAACATCATCACTGAGAGAATCATTTTTTGCTGTGCAGACACGCTTACAGGCACATTTTCAAATATGTGTTGGTCACCGGGTACATCTAGGCTCACATAATTATTTGTTTTTGTAAGAGTTCAGGATATGCCTAAGAAGTACTGTGAAGACAGTATACATGTAGAATGTTTAATATAGAATGGCACATAGTTTTAATTTCACCATTATGAAAACGATGTTTTAGCCACAGTGAAATCATATTTCACATGCACGTGTCATATGCACGGTGACACACTTGGTGAAATATAAAGCTATTTCTCATTCACCAAATTTCAGTGTTTTAATCCTTGCAGGATTGTTCTGTGCATATCATATTAGGCACCATGTCACCCATCAATAAAGCCAATGTGTGATAGCACACAATAGACACAGTGCCAAACCATTATTAACAGCTAATATTCTGTACAGCTGTATTCTGTACAGTAACTGTATTCTGTGACTTTGTGTAGTAGCTCTCTTTTCATTAAAAAAAAAATGATGTATTTCTTCTGTACCTCTTGAGTTGCCTTGTTTAAACTTTCATTTAAAATTCTGAATTCCAGCTGGATGACACTCAAGGAAATGAGCCTTCAGGATGAATACAATTGAAACACGAAGAGACTGAATTATACTATAAATTGTTGAATATTACCAGGCTGCTTGACTATGCAAAAAATTATGGCTCAAAGAAATATAGAAAATTACCAAAAGACAGGATACACATGCTTTTCTTAAATTTGCAGTGTTCCTTATATTTGCCCACATTTAAACCTTGAGAACTCTACATTATCTTAATATAAAGTGATGAGGTTTTGGTCCTAATTTAGGACTGGTTTGTATTGCATCGAGAAAATACGATTTTGCTTAGATGTGACTATACTTAAACAATACAGTCTCGTATAATTATAATCAGAGATGCTCTCCTACTGAACGGGAGAGCTCCTTGCTACAAGAAACCTACTGATTATTCAGTTAAGAATATTAAAGAGATCTTTCAAATTTTTGCTTAGCACACAGAATTAATACTTGTTCAGAGTGTGGAGGTAGCGTGGGAAAGACATTTCCAGAACAGGAGTGTCTGAGCATGACTTGAAACGGGGGTGGTAGGCTTGCTATGTGGACAAGGAAAAGGAGGGCATTCCAGACAAGAGGGAATGGTTTATGCAAGGGCTTGGAGGCTTGACACAGCGTGCTGAGTTCTGGGAACAGAAAGGACTCTGATGACATCAGAGCATAGGAGGCAAGGGATTTGGAGACGAAGTTATAGATATGAAATGGTAGACAGTCAGGTCACACTTTGAAGGAATTGGTGTAGAGATGACATGCATCGTATCCACGGTCATCTGTTTCTATATATTCCTGCTGTTTAACGCAACAGCAATCTAAAATCAGAGTCCATACAGATGGTCATTGGCAGATCTGATAATAATCTTCAGAGGGTTAAAGCCAAAGTGCTTGACCCCCTACCTTTTGCGAATATTTGCTAATATTTGAGTGTACACTGGAGACTAGATATGAGGTATGATCAAATACGGTGAATGTTTAAATTAAAAAAAATATTACAGTAAAAGACACATTGTCATTAATCCTCCTCAAAATACTCTCCCTCCCTTCAAACACACTTATCCCATCATTCTTGCCACTTTCTGAAGCAGTTCTGGAAGTCCTCTTTCGTGAGTGTCTTCAGTTGTGCTGCCGTGGCTGCCTTGATGTCCTAAATCATTTTGACTTTGGAGAAGAGCCAGAAGTCACACGGTGTCAGATCCTATGAATAAGGTGGATGAGAACTCGCCATAATGTTTTTATTTGACTGAAATTGACATATACCAGAAGCAATGTGTGACACGGAGCATTATCACGATGGAGGATGATTTATGGCACACTTTAAAACACACCTTCTCTCAGCCATAGTCCACACCCGACTACACCGAGCAAATTGAAATTTGTCACACACTGCTATTAAGGTTCAATACGCCACTTCATGTATTGAAGATCTCTGCCTTTCCATCGGATGGTACTCGGCAGCAGCATTCACTGTATTTTGTGATCACAACTGAAAGGCTCCGTCACACATGAAAGGTAAATGTTCTGAATCAATTCAGGAATCGAGGCAGCCACAATAGCACAACTAAAGACACTCATGAAAGAGGATTTCCAGAACTGCTTCAGAAAGTGACAAGAACAATGGGATAAGTGTGTTCGAAGTGAGGGGGAGTGTTTTGAGGGAGATTAATGGCAATGTGTCTTTTACTGTAATAATTTTTTTTTTTATTTGAGCATTCACCATGTTGTTTGATCGCACCTTGTATTACTTCGGCAGTCTCTCCCATGCACTGACACCTGTCTGTAGACCAGATGGCTGTACTGACAACCAGGAGAGTTCTTCCCAGACTATCGGCTCTGAGATCTTAACCATTTTCAAAATGAAATGTTATTGGTCAGTTATTCTAAGTACCTTTATCAACTCTGGCCAGTGTTCCAAACATTTAGCCAAATGAGTTGAGTGAGCAGCTTACATAGGAGCTTAGCCACTCAGTCATTTCAACATGCATTTTGCAACAAACTGATACTGGAAGGTAGAAGTTCTTAAAATTAAGAGTCTGTGATGCATTCCTGTAGCCTTTTGTTTGTTGCTTTTGTTTATTTTGTAAAATGGAGGATGACTCTCAGTCACTTAAAATACTGCTGCTTCACTCAGCTTTGGTCTGAACTCTGCCTCCTCACAGGCCCCTTAATCTGCAAGAGAGAGGATTTCCCACGTTTCTCCTCCTTCCCTGCTGTGCGCAGAGTTGTATGTTCTCGTCAGGCACATGTGCTTTCTCGAGAGATTGTAAATCCCGGTAAATAAAGCACATGTTTCCACATTAATCCAGGAACAGAGGAAAGCTGCACCCCGGGTATCATCAGGGACTCTAAACCTGTAATTGACCCATATGCATTATTTATTAACAGATTCATTCTAAGAAAGAATCATTGAAAGAAATATGTGAGAAAGGGACCAAGGGGTGTGTCATCCATCCTGAAACCTAGGAAGCTCTGTGTTAGATGGGACACGGCCGACCGTGTTAGGAGGGCCCATGGAGGTAGCCCTCCTGAGCCCTGCCAACGCTTTGTCTACAATCTGTGCTTTCTTTGCATGCGCCCTGCGGGGCCTGAGGGCATGATGGAAGCACCTGCGGCCTCTGGGCGGGGTTCCTGTGAATGAGGCTTTCTGCATGGTGTGCCATCCTTTATGGGACACCCACAAGGAAAGTGTTCCAACAAGCTAGACATAGGCGTGCCTGTGCTAGGTGAGTGACTTTATTTCCCTCATGTAAGCTCAATATTTAACTGATCGTATTTCTCACTTGCCTTCACTATCAACTTCCAGTCAAATCTGTGGATCTCTAATATCAGAGGTTGCCAGTATGCCACCTGTGTGCCATACATCTGTGTACTTCCTTCAAAACCATTTCCCCAGACCTCATTTTCCATTGTCCAAATATCACCGTCCACTTTTTAAAATGATGCTTAATCCTTGTATAATGCATATATATTTATCTTAACTTTGTTATAAAACACGGTAAATTTACTTAATAAATACAATGATATGAAAAATATATAATAAATAGTAATATAAAATAAATATGTTATTTTATATTACACTTACAAATAATATTTATTTTATTCTACATTATATTACTTTTATCATTTATAAATATTACTAATATATTAACTGATAAAATAGATAAAACACCATAATATTTGCTATGTAAAATAAGCTTACCATTGACATTGAATTCAAATAATTCTGAACCCATTTCCCTTTACTATATAGATAATTAAGTTTAAGTAGAATGGGAAAATTTAACCAGATACCTGGCCATAATGACTACTTCCTGGGGGCCTGGCACATCCACCATAGGTCATTCTCCAAATTCCCAAATAAGAGGAAGAAAAAATGGTACAATCATTAACATTTGAAAATGGAGAGCATGAGAAAGGCACTCTGATCTTTTAAACGTTTTTCAGAGGAGAGAAGGAAGGAAAGGAAGGAGGAAGTTAGGAAGGGAGGGAGAGGAGAGAAAGAAGGAAGGAAGGTTGTAAGGAAGGAAAGAAGGAAGGAAGGAAGGAAGGAAGGAAGGAAGGAAGGAAGGAAGGAAGGAAGGAAGGAAGGAAGGGAGAAAAGAGGGAGGGAGGATGGATAAATAGATGATAGATGATAGATAGATAGATAGATAGATATGTTAGATAGATAGATTAGTATATATTTAATAAATATATATATATATATTTTTTTTCATTCTTCCATGTCTGTTCTACCAGTCAGAATAAAGCAAGCACTCCACAATTTTAAGATCTTACACACACGAGCACATTATGTTCAAATACATACTATAATTATAGGGTACATGAAATTAAAAATTTGGGGGATCTAATCCAAAATGAAAGAAACAGAAGACAATAAATGTCTCAGGCTGTGTTTTAGATGTCCTCCAAAGCATGATGCATGGAAATCAGCATATATTTTCTTCCTAAAATTTAGTTTATGTGCTCACTTCAGCAGCACATATACTAAAGTTTAGTTTACACACCTGGCAAACTATATGGTTTGGTGTTTTGGGGTCATATGTTTGGGTCACTTTGATGATTCCCCATTCATCAAAAAGTGGAAATTACATTCAAGAGCATGAGAATGATGAAGGCTCTAGTGGAATCTTCTTTCCTGTGCTGGTGAACTCATTTCACTCACATCCATTTCCCACTGTATTGTCAGCTGTGCTAAATGTACAGAAGACTCTGCAGGTCCTTTGACGCATTACAGATAGAGAAATGATGTTACCAGAACCTCTAGTGACTGGTGGAGTTGACCTGTGTGAATCCTCAGCCAGGCACTCCTGGTCCATTTCTGTAAATAGGTGGCAGCAACCTACCCAGTGGGTGACATTGTATTCTTGGTGACAGTCCACAAGTAAACATTGCAGGGGAAACTAAAGAATCATAGGAGAACCTTGCAACCTACTTGAACAGCCAAACTAACACATCAAAGATAGTAAAAGACAATGTGGGAAATGTAAAACAATGGGAAGCGTATCAACAAATGTTGGCTAAGTTTAGAAGCACAAAGACAGAGAGAATATTTGAATCAGAGCAGTGAATCATCAAAAGTAATCATTACGTCTCTGTGTCAGCAGCCACCAGCACCTCCAAGTCTGGTCCAAGAGCAGAGCTCTCTCCGCATGGACCACGAAAGCCCACAGACCGCACGCATGTCCTTTAGAATCCAATCACTATGTAGAGGAAATACGACAACTGATTGTGTTTGGACCTTTTAACTTTATGTGTCTAGATCACTTGTTTTACAGCATGAAGTAAAATAAAGGCTCGATCCCAATTTTGGAAAATATGTTCTATGGAACATTCTTTTGAGTGAATACTACTTAAAAATAAATGCTACTTTTGAAAAGTTGCATCTTTAATCACTTAGGAAATGCTGGGTAAAACAGATTTAAACCGTCTTCCTTGCAGCAAGAATTTTCAGAGTTCTTCATGTGTCGATGTGCTTCACGAATCCTTAAAAGGGAGGAAAAAAGTCATTGTTTCTCTAAGTTATTTCACCAAGTAACTCTGTTTGTCAAATTATATTAACATTTCTTGGGAAGAATGATTCATACAAGCTTTTGAAAATAACTGCTTTAAAATTATAATAGCTCATACAGTCATACACCTTTTGAGCTGGAGAAACTACAGAGATTGTTAATCCAAGTTCTTCATTTTAAATCCCCAAATTACTAAATAACAAAGATTATAATCCTGGATTTTCCATATCAGTGTGGTCTTTTGCAAATTATTTAACTTCTGCTAACACAACTTTTCTCCTGCCTTTGATAAGGCTGTGTTGGTGCTGTGAATATACAGACGGATGGCGCCCTGGGAATGGTCCCGGGAAGCCACAGGTCACTGTCAGTGGACTCCCCCTCCCCCCAAGGTTTCTCCACCACCGCAGAGCCCAGCAGGAGCCCATGTCAGTTCACCCTGGAGTAAGCTTACAGCTCCGACTGTCAAAGTTGGCATTGGTTTGTTTCCTTGGGGAGAGGTGCCACACACTTCACTGAGCCACCTCCACCTGCCGTGTTTTACACAGATGAAAGGGACTCTCTCCTGCAGGCCCAGGCCCATCTTACCGAGGCTCACATGTCAGGCCATGAGTCATGCCCTTTGCATGACTCTTTCTTATTAACTGGCACAGTGTCTTTAAATACTAAGATGAATATTCTTCATATAAGGTGTGATAAACCATTTTCCCTTGAGTTAAAGCATTGTAGGACCTGAATGTGTTTCAGGTGGCGTTAGTTATTAAGACCTCTAGGGGAAAACCTATCCTTCTACCATCTTAGGTCCCGTGGCTGGCCTAAAAATTACACTGACATTGACAGATTAGCGGAAGAAAAGCACACACATGTATCTACTAGTTTAATGTGCACACGGGAGTCTTCAGAGGGGAAGGAACCCTGAAGGAGCCATAGGCCCAGAAGCTTATCTCCCTGTTACACAAAGAAGGACTAATTGTGGGGCTGTGACGAGACCAAGTGGCTCGAGTTAAGAGCAGTAACTGTGGGGCAGGGCCTAGGACTGTGGGGGACGAATGGAGGCTGGGGTTATTCCCGTAGGCGAGTGTGCAGGTCTATTCTGGCAGGGATGGTCTGCCCCTCCTGCCCTGGGGGTGGGAGGGGGCACCATTCTCAGGGGCTACGTGGTGACCTGCTGTTAGGTAGAAAGAGGACGTCGGAGAGCCCTTCCTGCATCTGCCTTCAGCTCTCAGAATGCCAATTCTGCACATTTGGGGTGGCGTGATCTGAATCCTTGACACCCATTGTCAATTTACAGCTGTTCCAAACCTGAGGTGAAGGGAGACTTTTAGGGGACTTGGCCTATTTTGGGACAGGAACTGCCGTCCGGAGTGGGGTGATGGAGCTTCCAAGGCGGCTGAACTGCTCTTAGAGAGAGTATGCGGATAGCTGGGGAGCTTTCCAAAGCAGTGACAGAACCTGAAAGATCGTGAAACGATCGGTGGAATAAAGACGTGGACACATACTAACCATAGCATGACAGACAATTGCCTTGAATTGGCAGGAGACGGATTACGTGATGAATGCCATACTGTGTAAAGAGAAAGTCTAAAGGCATTCCCAAAAGTTACGTTGTTTTCCAAGTTGGGGTCAAGAGCTGATGTAACAATGTCTTAAGAGAGCCACAGATGTTTGTAGAATGTAACTAAAGTCAGATGAGCTCATGGTTTCTGATGAAGGAATATTCTCGACCACAGCCTGTATTTTATAGTCTAATGATAAAGGCTTGAATCTGCCTTGCTGCAGGGAAGACAAATGAACAACGAAACCCCAAGGACTTCATTCTCATGCACACTTTATATTCAGTGAGGTTTGGGCTGTGGGGAGCTGTCTCTATCAGCTCAGGCTGCAATGGCCAAATACCCAGGACTAGGGCTCAAGCCTGAATGCAGCAGAGATGGCTAGAGGTCTAGAGCTGAGAAGCAGAGGGGAGGGTCCTGGATAGAACATTCCTGAGAGGACATAAGGGGTGGGGGGCCACTTGCTGAAGGAAACGGGGAACCAGGCATAAAGGGTGGGAGCAGAGGAATGTGATCTGATGTCAGGAGGAAGCTTCTTGCTAAACTGACTTAGCAGGATTCTTGCTGAAAGTAGGCTATGCAAGCCCAGCAAGGACGAGGCCAAGGTCAAGACCTAGTTGAGGGTGGGATCGAGGAGCCTGACTGTCCTCTCCATTGGTCAAGAAGAAAGTCTCTGTCATGCCCAAGTTTGGGATGGTGACTTCAGCCTGAGATCCCAGGCTGCCCTCTGATGCTGAAAAACTGAAAGGTCCCCAGCACCGGAGTCCTTGATAAGGTTGCTGGGCGGAGGGATTTCCATCCCAGGAACTCTCGGGATATATCCCAATTGCTTTAGGGACATTCATGGTTTTCACTTTTTTTTTTTTTTTTTTTTTTTAATTTTTGTTTTGTAGTTTACTGATTTCTGTCTTTTACCTACATTGCTCTGAATAGGCTCATCTGCCCTTGGCACTGAGCCACTTTTCCTGGGATCCTCCCGCCTCCTCCTCTTGCTTTCCAGGGTCCGCTTCTGGGTCTGTTGTCTGACCAGAGAGTCTTGTCAAATTTTAAAGGCTGTAACCTTTTAACAGTCCTTTCTGCTGTCTTCTGCACATTTCCTAATTTCTCATCCGATTTCCCTGGAAATCTGATGCTTGACTCGGACACAATTCAACCCCCTCCCCTCCTAGGGCACCTGTTGAGTAAACACTTCACGTTTAAATCTGCCCTTAGCCAACAAGTCTCTGCATCTGTAAAAATAAAAAATAAAAAATAATAAATAAATAAATATATATATATATATATATATATATATATATATATATATGTAGCGTATACAATGTATGCTGCTGTGGACTGATATTTATTTCTTTAATCTTTTTGACTTGCAGTAGAAAATTGCCTCCAAAGACATTTTGAAAATAGTTACATTTTAAAATAAAACTTTAAAAATACATTTGTTGCAGAAAAGGCACTGAAAAATCCAAAACCATCAGGAGAAAACCACCCTCTGGTTTAAATCTATTGTGACTAAAGTAGCTTTCCTGAAGGGATTCTTTAAAGTAGATCTTGTACAATATGATGTCCTTTGACAGATCAGGTTGGAAAAGGCAGTGAACTCTGCTCATTTCCGGTCCCTCCCAGTCCTCGAGCTCAGTGGTTAACCAAGGAGAGCGCATCAACTTCTCCCGACCACTCTGAAAATTCCCATTTTACAGAAGAGGAAATGGAGACTATAAAATGGGACCCGAGGTGCTCCTGGTCACCGAGCAAATGAGATGAGACTCCACTGTCCAGTGAGAGAGTGCTTCTGAAGGTCGCTGCCAATGCTGTCCACCTGTAACTGGGAGATGCACAGTTACAGTCGGATTCTGGAGGCTGGGGTTTGGGGATGGGTGGCTCTCAGAAGCACCCAGTCCTGAGGTTTTCACAGTGGGCCCACAGAGCCTCAGGCCTCAGCTTATCTATGTGACATAGTGGCTTCCGCACACATGGAAGGAAAAGCATCTGCGGTGCATATTCATGTGAAAGGTCCTGACTGCTCCCCAGACTGACTTTCCAGATGGGGAATCTGAAGTTCAGAAGGGCTGCTTGAGTGGCTTCCAGTCACATGGCCAAGCAGCTGTGGGGGAGGTGTTTGGTCCAGTGCACAAGGATGGTGCATGGTGGATTAAAATACCATTTGAGACCCATTTAGTTTCCACCAGGTACTCTTTCAGATTGTTTAGCTTCTGTTAAGAAAAAGTAAAGCTTCATGTGCAAAGCATGTCTCCAGCTGCGGAGTCCCCTGGAAGCACCCTGGCCCATCGGGAGGCAAAGGCCCCTCTCAGGGGCAGGTCCACCAACAGAAAGGGTCGATGGGCTCACAGTGGGCAGCTGGGCTCAGCGCAGCTAGTTACTGGGCTATGGTAGCTGGCAGGCGAAAATACAGCCCAAAGTTCATCCGTAAAATAATTGAAACCAAATGCAAAGTCAAATCCTATTCTGACCTATTTAGAGAAAAACGACTTCTCGGTGTTTCAGTGAACAACAAGAAATCTTGGAGAAGAATAGGCAGAGGTAAACTCCAAGATAATGAGAAACTCTATTTTGCATGAGGATTTTAGAATAAAACCTAGGGCTTTAATGGGCCCCAGATGTGAGTAGGGAGCCAGGGGCCCACTGTGGATGAAAGCTCCACCGTCCCTAAAAGAAATATTTTGCTTCAAGTGTTGAACTGCAGGGAACACAGCTGTGGGCCTGTGACAGATGATCATCCCCTCTGCTCGTTCCGGCTCCTTCTGCTGCAAAGGGCTTTCAGTCCTCTTGGCATCATTTCAAACCAAGGAGGGAGTAGACCCAATGTTTACGCAGCTTCCCTGGGTCGACTTCAGAGAAGGAGGCAGGGCTGGAGAGTCAGGCTGCACCAGGGTCTTTCCCCACGTCCAGTGGGGGAGGTGTGGTCAGAACAAAGTCATTCCTGCAGGTCTGTGGGCCCTTGACACCTACACCATCCGCTGCCCATTTTCCTGGACTCCTGCCCTACTGCAGGCAGTGGCCTTTATCCAACTCCAAATATGTTTCAGACTCACCCTGGAAACCGATTCCTAGTGAAGGGCTACTGAGAAATGTTTAATGGCTTATTCCTCCCAAAGTAATTTTCATTCTCCTGAGAAGGTTCCCCCAAGCCACACATCCTTCCTGACCTTCAGAGGACTAAATCTGTAAGAGCAGAATTTCACACAGTGAGACAGAATTTGAAGGGAGGGAAAAGACAGGATGTCTTGGCAAAGTCAGCCGTGGTCCCCGGGGACCCCTGTGCATTCGGGCGGCTGAGCAGGCCTTTGCTCACTGGCTTCACAGAAGGCATTCTCACTGCAAGCTGCTGGCCAACCAGCAGACTTTCCGTGTAACTGCAGTCAGAGCCCTGCCCTGCCCTTGGCAGCTGATGCCAGCATGTGGCTTCTGTGTGAACGCTTTCAGGCAGAGTGGCTCTCACGCCGCATGGGAAAGAACTGTGTCCTGTAATCATCATAAACAACAGCCTCCCCACCCCTGCCCTCCTCTTCGCATGGCACTAAATCTCTGTGACTCACCGTTCCTAAGCAACAGGCAGCAAGGGTGTGACAGCCACCCCAAACATGCCAAGTGGCACTAGGACTGTTTTGAGTTGCAGGTACTTCAGGGACACCAGCTAGCAAGGGGGCTCTGGCCTCCCCTTGTCTTCCTGAACGCAGGGGCTAGAACTCACATGAAAGCTGCCCTCCCTGTACCAGGAGAGAGGAAACCGAGAAAAGCAAGTAAGCCTCGGTAAACTAACTCTTTCTCCTCAGCCCAAACCTGTCTGTCTTGTCTCATCCTCACAATTCAGTCCTCTTTGTCCAACCCAGCACCTATGCGTTCGGCTCTGACTGACTCTTTGGTCTTCCTTTCCTAAGAGGTCCCGTGTCACGTGACACACGAACTACACCCCAATGCTTTTCTCTTGCTCACGTGTCTCCTTATTGAGCCCCATCCAAGGACCTAGAAGGAGGAAAGGAAAGAGGAATGATTTCCCACCCCACAAATGGTTCGGGTCCAGCCTTTCCCTCAGCTCTGCCCCAAAGGAGTCTGTGCTTCCAAATCACAGCACCGTGTTCTCTCGATTTTACATCAGCGTGGAGTGAAAGGGAGAGAAACCTTTTGATGTCGTCGCTAGAGGCAGGATCTCTGCAGAGCTGAGCGCCCACTGGGACAGCTGCACCCCGTCTAGATGTCTTACTCCCAGTGCCCTTTGTGTCCTCGTGAAACATCTCTTCATGACCTTGGTCCCTGCACCGACCCTTGGGCTGCTCAGACGGCACACGTTGGAGTCCTCCCACGTCTCCCTCTCACCCACATCTAACCCGTTAGCCAACTCTGTCTCACTACGTCCAGTCAGCAGCTTTCCCCATCTCCGCGGTTACTGACCTTGTCCACGCTGCACTCTAGCTGAACTCTCAGTAAGCATTTGCCCCTGCCATCTGAGCAGGGTATTCAGATTATGGTACTTCTGTCCCCAAAACAGCCCTGGCTCCCTCTCAGAGCTGCAGAATGGCTGCAGGACCCCAGTTCATGAGACTTCATTCCACCAACACCCTCCTTTTGGGCTTCTTCTCTGTCCATCTGGGACGCGTTCTTCTTGGATTCTCTTTGTTCATGACTTTGCTTAAATGTTTCCTCTTTGGGTCCTTCTCTTGTCCCTTATTTAAAATCGGCCCTGTGCCCAGCAGCAGCTCTCCTCCATCTGCTTTTCCCCGATAGCACTTACCTCCATCTGACATATACTTATTCTATGTATCTATGGCATTTTTTTTCTTTTTAAGATTTTATTGGGGAAGGGGAACAGGACTTTATTGGGGAACAGTGTGTACTTCCAGGGTTTTTCCAAGTTGTCCTTTCAATCTTAGTTGTGGAGGGTGCCGTTCAGCTTCAAGTTGTTGTCCTTTCAGTCTTGGTTGTGGAGGGTGCAGCTCAGCTCCAGGTCCAGTTGCCGTTGCTAGTTACAGGGGGCGCAGCCCACCACCCCTTGTGGGAGTCGAATAATTGAACTGGCAACCTTGTGGCTGAGAGCCCACTGGCCCATGTGGGAATCAAACCGGCAGCTTTCATAGGAGCATGGAGCTCCAACCGCCTGAGCCACCGGGCCATCCCCTCTATGTCATTTCTGACTGTATCTACCAAAATATAAACTCCAGAACAGCAAGGGTTTCTTGGTGCCTTGTAGTGCTTTCTCCCCACTGCCTGGGGGAGCATGTGGCACCCAGCAGACAGTCAGTGCCTGTTTACCAACTGACTGGTTAATGAAAGGGGCAATCAAAGCCCCTGCCAGTTGCCCCATGTGCCTGCTCTCTGGCTCCCGTCCGGCCCACCTGCAGCTCCTGAGTGACCAATGCTGCTCCCTGGGCAGCAGCGTGCATGCCTCAACCACCAGTGAGCACCCCACAGACACTACCCTAGAAGGGGGTGCAATAGTCAAATGAAAATGGACACTGAATGCAGGTCGGAGAGGACGTCACTGGGTTTAAATGCTGGGCACTTATTCTGGCTCTTCCAGACAATAGGGTGCCTCTCTTCCAGAGAAACATATACTTCAGAGCCTCTGCAAGGTGTTTTCATACAAAATGCCCACCCTTTCACTAAAAAAATTACTAGGCTCATCAAAAGAAGGTACCAAAAGAGAAAAGAGATGACACAAATAGAGCCACAAATATTAAATGAAAGAGTCTAGGTGAAAAGCAAGACTAATTTCTACAGACAGCAAGTGTGATCACCACTGGAGCCCCGAGGTCCCAAAGCCCACCTCCCACTTGACCACTTGACAGGCCTCTAGTTCCAGGGCTGTTGCTCTGCTGGTACTTGTTATGTGGTAGAGGTGACACAGTGTCCAATCAGTCACGGAAACCAACTGCCAATATCTTATCGAGTGTTAAAATTATTTTTATTCTTACACCCAAGACATTGTTGTCAATTTAATCTCATTCCCGTGTGATGAGACTCTTTGTGCTAGACCGATAGACACATACAGCAGATGATGATAGATATAGACAGGTATAGACAATGGATGATGGACGGACACAGACATTGGAGAGGAGGTCGGTGGGCAGAGCGGTAGGGTACAACACAGACACGTTTACCTGCCAGAGCTCGAAGGCTGTCAGACACTGTCATCATCCATAGGAAAACTCTCTCCTTTCTTAGAATGTGTCACATGGATTCACAATTCCATGCCTGACTACTGTCCTTCCTTGTCCCAGACACCCTTCTATCAGGTCCCTGAACTTGACATTTTATAACCTCCTCATTCTTCAGGACACAGCTCAAGAAAAGTCTTTCTCTTCACCGGCAAGCAAAATTATTTATCTTTCCTCTGCTCCTTTAATATTCTGCAAATATTTTTATGATAGCAGCGATCATATCTTAAATATTCATTTACAATGATAAATTAAGTTTCACATTTTAGGAGATCTACTGAGTAAAGCATAATATTAATTTAACGACTTACCAGGTGAAATCCATGAAGTGTTTGACCAGTTTGCGCAGTTTCCCAGGGTACCAAGCAACTTCCTTTATACGTTAAATACAGATGTTCCTGGAAAACCTCCAATTACCTGTGTCTGTAGAACTGTTTTCAATTCATTTGGTAACCATTCATTAGTCATAAGTGGTACTGTATTTTCTGTATTTGGGGCACCAGAAAGGCACGGGCTACGTGATTCACTTTTTACCTCAAGAAGCCTGGCGTGCAGCATGTTCTCACGCATCTTTCCCGTGGACCATGAAAACCTGAAGACCATTTGCATACCTGAGAACACAGCTTGATCTATTTAAAGAAGAAAACTGCTTGGGGAAGGCTTTTCTGTTATTGGTGTAGTTTGTTTTATCTAAATAAGGTATTCCCGAATATGGGGAGTGAGACCAGTCTTCCAAGCGCCAGGGATGACCCTGTGGGATGACCCTCTCAGCAGGCTTCTCTGACATGTGTTTGGGTGGGGGCTAGAAATCCCGCGCTGTGCAGAAGTCCTCCCTGGTCTCACTGACACTAAGCTTGCATGCACTGCTAAGGAAGTCCTTTGTCATTTGTCACCTGTGAGCCGCGGAGACTTCATCTGCAAGTTCAAATCGGGGAGAGGTGAGAAGAAGGAAACCCAAAGATAAAGCAATCCAGCCCAAGATTTTGAGACAAGTATCTGGCACATAAGGTATGCATAGTTGAGCAATCGGAAGTTACTGAGAGACAACGGCCTATGCCCATTAATGAAAGGTCTGCATCCTCAACGGAGTCCAGAAGCCACAGAACATTCCAGGACTCGACCCTGAGTGGGGCTGTGCTGTGGGGACCATGGCTCACAGAATGGCCTTTCTAGAGTGCGCTCGTCTTTGGGCACATCTGGAAGTAAGCTCATCCACTCATGCTATGTAGCTGAGAGCGCAAACTATCTGGCCAGATAATCTGTCTGAAACCTGGGACTGACCGCCCTGGGGGAGGGAGGGCACAGACGTGCTTTTCTCCTCTGCCGTAGTCCAGCTGCACATGTGCTCATTTCCTGGAGAAGGAGGAGACTGCACTGGCATTATCTGAGCAGTGTGTGTGCTTGGGCCAGTATCTGTGTGTGGGGCTCCTGTGGTGCCAGGTGGTGGGGACTCCTGGACTGCAGTGGCCGCCCTCACAGAATATGGAGTCAGGCCGACTAGGAATGGCCCCAGATGGCTCTGCCTTTCCCCTCTGAGGCCACTAGCCACACTTCTGTCCAACTGTCAACCACACAGATTGGCGAGAGGCCACCTAAGAAGTAAGTTGACTCCGGTAGCTATGTGATTTAGAGGAAATAAACAGGGCATATTTCATTAGGATTTAAAATGGGCTGAGTCGTAGCACTAATGATCACCATCATCCTGGTTCACATTTACCGAGCATGCGTCCTGCTCCTGGCCTGTTTCCAACCTTTTTACATTTATGGCCCATCAGCTTCTCAACAACCTTGTACCCGTTTCTTAGCACTGCCGTAACCAAGTGCCACAGACTGGATGACTTAACGGCAGAAATGTGCTCTCTCAGGGTCCTGGGGCAGAAGGCCGAGACAGGTGGCAGCGGCTGGCTCCTCCTGAGGCCTGGGGACCTGCCCTGCCCCTGGGGTTGCTGGCAGTCCTTCGTATCACTTGGCTTGTGGACACATCACCACAATGTCTGCCTTCATCTTCACCTGGGGTCTCCCTGTGTGCGTGTCTGTGTCCAAATGTCCCCTTTTTATAAGGGGCATAGTCATCCCCACCCCCGCTGACACCATTGTAACTCAGATGACCTCTGTAAGGCCACTAGCTCCAAATAAGGCCACGTTCTGAGGACTTCAACATATGAGGGGGGGGCAGAATTCAACCTATAACAAGACATAAGTTCTAAAAATGTCCTCACTGTGTAGATGTGGAAACTGAGGCACAGGGAAGTTACACAACTTTCTCCAGTTAACAGGGAATGAAGAGGTACAGCCCATCCAGCGGTCCAGCTGATCTGGGCTGAATTTACACACTTAACAGTACTCTCTCCTGAAACCTCGTGTGGCTCAATGGTGAGGATTTTAGGAAACTGGCCAAAAGAAGAAAGGTTAATCCTTGTTAAATTTCTAATCCTTTGAGAACAAAGTCAGAGAAAATAAGTTGAGGCTGTCGGAAGCTTTTGAGCTAAATGAGAAACTTTGTTCTCATTTAGTATAATTTTTATGTTCTCCAACTGTGCTGCATAGTAACTGCCTTAAAATAGTAACATTTCAACACAGATTTCTATTCTGGGGCTGTGTAAGACTTGAGATTTCTTATGTAATTGAAAATTGTCAAATTATAATGCTATGGCCTCTCTCTCTCTTTTTCTCTTTCTCTCTCTCTCTCTGCCTCCCTTCTTCCTCTCTTTTTTTCTTAGTTTCCTTCTAGAATATCTTAAAATGTGAAAGTCTGGCCAATTTCATATATGCTAGTTATGAGGCTTCGACATATTTAATATATGCACAAATTTGCAAACTGTTTCACTAATTCATTTATGCCAGCTTGGGGTAAACACAAGATGAAATGAAACAATGGGAAACACGAGGGAGAAATTGTTTGAAAGTAGCAGCGCGAACCGAGAGTTCTGTGTGCCTTCCAAGTGATTTACCTGAGGGACAGGGCAGAATCCCTCTGTGTAGAATTCCTCCTGAGAAGAAAGTGCATGCCAATTCTTCCGGAGTTTTGTATTGTTTTGAATGCTCTTCATTCAGTAATCCGCAGTTGGCCCAAGGGGTCAAGAAGAACCGGACTTTCTGCCAGTCCTGGGAGTGACTGCCAGTTGCGCCCTGTCCTGTGACCTCCTTATCTGTTACTGCATTAAGCACATCTTACCCACACTGAAATGACACAAAGCTTTGTCTGCAGCAGCAAGCAGGCTTTGTTTTGCAAATAAACCGGGATACCTAGTGCCTGCCCTCCTTTTTATTCCCTCTGAAATGGGAGACTATTTTTAGGCTGTGTCTGAGAGCCACCCACTCAGTCTCTACCAGATGCCAGAGACAGAGTTATTCTGAGGGATGAAAAAGGCAGTCCCAAAAGTCGGTGGGACAGAGATGCATCTGGAGCTCTGAAAGCTGATTTCAGATCTTAGAGTGACATTTTTTGTTTTTTCAGCCTCTGAGGGGAAATGAAATGTTTCCACCATAAACTGTGTCTCTCATTGACAATTCTCAAATCCAGAGGCAGACCCTGAGATAATGGATTCAGGCAAAGCTGCCGTGGGGGACTGAGCCTCTGTGTCCAGGTTCACTGTTCTGAAAATCTATTAATAGCTTTCACGTAGGCAGTCCTGAGCTAAAAGGACAGGCCACCTCTGTACCACCCTCTAGTTGGTTATAATTTGGCTTTTGCCCTGCCCCCACCCCATGTGTCCCTATCACATTCTCGCCCAGGTCACTTCCCTCACCCCCTGCCTTCTTTCCTCCATCATTTCTTATCTGACTCCATACCATCACTCAGCAGGATTTAGCATGTTCATAGATGTCTTTGTCGCTTGCAGACTGGAACCAGAGAGCAAAGTAAATCAGATCCTCCTTAGAAGCACATAAGAAGCAGCTGATTTATGCTCATGTGCCGTCTCCTCTGATTGGAGCAGCCATCTGATTCCAATTACTGACCTAGTTGCAGTGGCTCACAAAATGGGGACTCCATATAGGTGTGCATTAGTATTGTTTTAAAGTGTTATCACAATAAGCATGCTTAGTAATGAAAATGTTGAAATATGTAATGGTGGTTTCCTGAAGACAATGTACATGCACTTGCATACCCTTAACTACTAATCTTGTTAAACATGGCTTTTCTAAGGACACCTGCAAAGGTGCAGCATGGGCAGATTTAATAATCTAATCTTCTGTTTTAAAACAGGATGTAAATTGTGCCTGTCCTTTGCCTACAGGTAAGCCCCTGAATAGCATCAATCAGAATGTAAAATTGTGTGCTAATAATGTTATCATTAACATACGTATTTTCATAAACCCCATTTTAGAGCGCAAATACATGGGTTAGCTGACTTGCTCGAAGACAGTTGAGCACACATCTCTAGCGTCAACTGAATAGTCAATTCCACCAGAAAGTATCCTGAAAATCCTCTAAAGTGAGTGCACTCTATACTTAGGATTTAAGGAAGACCTTGCCCCCCACCCCCCTCTAGCCTGACTCAGTGCACCCACAAAAGGCAGAAGCACATCCTGCATGTGGGGCGCTGCTCACCTCTTTCCTGGCTGATTAATGACTAGTTGACAGTGGAAAGAGAAGAAAAAAGGGGGAAAAAAAAAGGGGGTTAGAGCCAGCCTTAATTAAGTTTATGGTTTTGTCTGATCTTTAAATATGCATTTTGTTTTGTTTCATGCTAAATAAATCTTTCTGTGATTTTGTGTTTTGACCCCCACCTCAAAAAAGGACAACCAAATAGGCATAAGACAAGTTTTCATCCTGTGTTTCAAACACAACAGTTCACATTTTTCACAATGAAAATGATCATCTTCCAAACATGGGTGATATTAAAGACAAAAAAAGTCATGCTTGACTTTGCCAAATTTTGGGATTAGAAGCTGTGCTGACTCACTCAGCCTCCTGGAGTTCTGCCCCCTGTTGCGCGTGCACTTGGGGTCACCTGAGTGTGGCCGCATCACACCTGCGGGCAGTTGTGACAGAAGTGAATCTGTCCATATTATGAGCAAACCAGCAAGAAACCCATGATTCCATCTTTACGCAACTGTCTTGGAAAAACGTTTTCAAGAGAAATGAATGTTTAAATGCGTGTGTTTCCGACACACAGACCCCTACAACTTTCATGCTGCACGTCCCCCACCAACCACACCAAGGTTCGTCCCGCAGCAGCTGCAATCCCAGTCCCATGTTCCAGCGCGACAGTCTCTCTGCCATTAGCTTTTCCAGATCAAACGCATCTTGCTGACCTGGAAACACCCTGGCCGTGAGAGGTCAGTCCCTTTCAATGGGCGCTATCATTACAAGTTTTCCGGGTCATTATTTCCTGACCCTGGACCTGTGAGTCTGTGTGGTTGCGAGGGATAGGAACTCTGTTACCAGGTGATTTATGTATAGTGTCCTCTGGGTCGAGAGAGAAATGATGCTCCCCTGTTAACCTTTGGAGTTTTAAGAATCCGATTTAAGTCTCACAATTGTAGATGCAGTTGAGGCCTCAAGCTGATGGTTTCAATGGGTTTGCGCTGAATCAGAGCAGAGGTCAGAGCTGGTGGTGACATTGTCCTGAGGCATCGTGGAGTTCAGGGTCAACATCAGGACTTCCCAACTGCCTAAAGAACATGAGGACTTAAGGTGTGTGGTGCCCCCAAGATGCAGAGAGGTCTGAGCTGTGCTTTCTTCTGGTGGGTGTTCTGTCCGCAAGAAGCAGGAAGTCCCTTGAAAGTCTGGACATACACCATGGTGCTAGGAGTAAGAGTTACAGCATAAAGGAGGGCTGTGTGTTGGTGTTGGGCTTCCCTTCTCTTTGCTTCCTGCCACAGACATTTAAGGGCGGGCACTTCCTGCACCCATAGCCTCCAGGCGTGGCCAGGAGCCCCGGGCAGGTGGGCCACCTGGCTTCTAAGGGACAGACCTCATTTGCCCTTTGGCAGGGAGGTGCCTAAGCAGTAACTGCTCTTCTGTTTCAGGCACAACTTCAAGCTCAAGGCCACTGTCTACTTGTCTGCTTCGGAAACAGGCTTTATTGCTCTGCATCTTGTGCAGAGACTAAAAAGAATGTTATGAGATATGAGGGGAAGCAGCTTTGTTGTTTTAATCTTGATAACCCCCAAAGGGACTGACGACAGTGAGTTAAGTCTTCAATTCCAGCTTTACTTAGATTTTCTATTTTAAATTGTTCTCGAAAACTCTTTTTCTCTCCCTCTCTCTGTGAAAATATTACTTCCTATATTGATCCATTCTTCCCTGAAACATAACACAGAGGTGATTGAGGTTAATCATAAGGCTGATATTATAAGAATTAAATAGTAAGTATCTGTAAAGATCTTTGAAGATAAATTGATCCGTTTAAGTGCTAAGCATGCCTCAGTGATTATGCATAGTTACCTTTAATATGTTTTCAAGGTATACCTTACAGACGTCTGCGGGAGCTACGTAAGCCTGGGTCCTCACACAGTTTCCCTCATATCATGATCCCTGTGTTGGAATGTAGAATAGTCTTTCACACTGGTTTGTTGGAGGTTTTAAACATCAACTCTAATTCCATCTTTCAAGAGAGCTATGTGTTGTAGACTTCGTGAAGAAGAGAGAAGCTCAGGCAGGCTGTGTGTGTGCTTTCCTGAGAGAATTTCTTCAAATGAAATGGACTGAATGAAGCCTTCATTAAGGACTAAACCAGAAAAGACGTGTGAAACTGGTTCCTCTTCCTCCTCTTGGTCCCACTGAATAAGTTAATGAACATGCAGGTAAGGCAGTGCCTGTTCACAGGCTTTATTTTAACATAATGAACAACTCTCAGCTCCTATTGCCCTGAGGTCTAGAAACATCAATAGCCGTCATTGGTTCTAAATAAAATATAGAATGGGATTTGCCCATGGGCTTCAAAGTGTGGATTTTGGTGGGAAGGGGACACATAATGTCGTTACTTGTTATCATTCAGAATTATTTTAGAGAGCTGTGGGCAAAGAAGGGCAAGGGACAAAAGGAATATTAGAAAAGAAGAGTGAACAAGGCTGGGTGGCCACACGTTTCTTCCCTTCTTTACCCACTCATTAATCCATTCAAAAAGCAATTACTGAGCACTTTGTATCTTGCACTAACCATGTGAGCTCCTGTAAACAGGAGGAAGCAGTCCCCGAAACTCAGGAATCAACTTTCTGGTCTTTGGGATTTCAGTGGTGGACTTAAAATGATATCGGATCATATGTAGAGAGAAGAACTGGAAGAAAGAGATAAAGAAAATGAAAAAAAAAGGAAAGAAGAGAGGGAATGAGTGAGGGAGACAGGAAGGAGGAAGGAAGGAAAGAAGGAAAGAAGGAAGGGAAAAAGGGAGGGAGGGAGGAAGGAAGGGAGGAAGGAAGGAGGGAAGGAAGGAAGGAAAGAAAAAAGGAAGGGAGGGAGGAAGGAAGACTTCGCAGTGGACTAGTGATAACATTTATGTGAAAAAAGAAGAAGGCAGAGCCTCTGGCTTGGTTAAGAAAATGCTGTGCAGGATTTGAATGTATGAGATGTCAAAGGGGGACATTCTTACAGAAATATGAAGTTGACAGTAAAATATCGAAAAGCAGGTGGGTGGTCAGGATTAGAAATCTTGCTCCAATGGGCATGGAAGCGAGAAACATACATATCCTTCATAAGTGAGAAAGCTATGGAGAGAACACCTGTAGGCGAAGGTTGTGAGGTGCTGGGCAGTGGGGACAGTGCACCCCAACACCGGGAAGACAGGCTCCCTGGAAACAGGATGCGGACATGGCACCCTCTCACAGCTGAGATCTCCTTCCACAACTGGAAGAGACCAAGCATATGTGATTGCAGACCCTCTTCCTCCATCTGAGAAAAAATGCAGTTTAATTTTTAAATGCATAACTAAAACTGACTTTAGCTGGCTAGTTGGGTTATACAGCGCTTAGCAAGGTGCTAAGAGTGTGCTTTTTAATACCTTACTTGGATAGCAGGCTATGTGTGTCCCATAATCAGACTCCTTTTGCCAGGAACCTCCTGTGACCCTGGAACCAGGTGATGAGAGGGGATAGGGGACATCCATCATGACTAATGAAGAAACTAATTCGAACCCGATGACAGGGGTCCACAGCTTCACATATGAAGAATACCATATTGAAAATCTAAATAGAAGGGAAGTAGTTTTATCTAATTCAAATATAGATTTTTTTTATTTATTATTATTATTTTTTTGGTCAAAGCCAGCAGACATGTGCACTTTGAGGCCGATATATTTGCCAGGCATTGCTTATCTGTAAAATTGAAATTCAATCATCAGTTTAAAATAGACTTTAAAAGGGATTGGATAAGGTTGAAAAGCTCAGAAGGAATGAAATGTTTTCAGCTATCCTCAGAAAAGACTTTCCTTCTAGAAAATAAGTTGCTTTTGTTCTTATAAATGAGCCTTCATAGAGGAGATACTTTTCATTTATACTGAAAGCGTTGAGGTTGTCTGCCTTTACATGCAATTATGTCTTAGTTTCTACACATGTCTCAGAGAGCATTAGGACATTTTATGCTTCCGTGTGTGAATCAAATATCAATCGATCAAACACGCTCAGAAGAAATCCTTTATGTTAATGACTTGCTTAGGATATATAATTATTGCAGATCCAATGCAAAAAAATAAAAAATAAAAACAATTCCACAAGAGCAAGAAACTTACCCGACCAGTTGACTGATCTACGAGTGTTCTCAGGGCCTAGCCCACTGCCAGGTACGTAGCAGACACTAAATAAATATTTTGAGATAATACATTAATAAACTATTGAAGAAATATTATCATGATCTGCTGATTGATTTTGACCTTTCTGTCTGAGTGCATGTCTGTATCCAATATTTCCTGTGATGACCAAAGCTTTACTTACTCATTGATAATTTGACCAGGCCACAAAGGATAAACCCAGGGCAAAGAAAGCTTTTTCCAAATCGTGTAACCTTAAATTAACGAATGAAGGCATACATGGAATCTTGCTAACAACCTTTTTATACGCTTAACAAATTCGCATGAAAGAAAATTTGAGTTGCCAATTGTGTCTCTGAACTGTATTTTGTGAGTCCTCTGAGAAGGTGTTTGGAGTCAGAGGTCAACAGTCCAGTTTTAACTGCAGGCTGGGTTGAACCCCGTCAGCATCCGGCCTGAATGACAGGAGGGTGAGGCGAGCCCTGTTTTACCCAGGGGGAGTCAGAGCTTTGCCCTAGAATACAAGAGCTTCATCACTGCTCCTGTGAAACACCATCCAAGGTCACTTAAAATACCTGATCTGTCGCCAAGACCAGACAACATAAAAGGTAAAGCCACGTTGCCTCCCACAGTGAGAATGGGTTACTAGGCCTTGTCAGACCGTTCTGAAAACACCACTGTAAACAGCTGTCCACCTGCCCTCCTGCACACCTGCCCAGCACAGCTATCCCTAACCTCACCTCTCGTAGTGGAAGTTGAGAAGAACAGCAGGTTTTCTCACAAATCTCATTTCTACATGTGAACCTAGATTTAGTAGTTCTCAGCAGAGGCAAGGAAAATGGCCTGGTTAAAGATTTAAAACCAAAGTGTTCAGTCACGGCTTGTGGACATCCTCACTGCTCACTTGGTTTACTCAGAGGGCTCCCTGCCCAGTGCCACTGGTTTTCTTAGAAACTGGGAGGCTGTGGGTGTCCGCATGGCTGTGTGTAACAGTGTGTCTAACAGTGTGGAACAGTGGATTAGAGCTGTTTCCTGCCTGGGTTCAAGCCCATGCGCTGAGAAATGTGTGCCACACACGTGACGTGGCCAGGGGACTAGCCTCCCCTGTGGGCTTGAGTGGCGTTATTTACGAAGACAGACTGATATAAACAAGGCTGAGGAATAGTCAGTGTTAGCTCTGAATACGCTCCCTGCAGCTGGTGTCGGGAGGCTCCGCCAAGTGCCCGAGCAAAGTTTCTACCCTAGATCATGAAACATCCACATAAGTTTGCTCTTCCTGCGAAAAAAAGGCATCTAATAAGATATTAAATATACATGAGATATGCCGTTTCTAGAGTGCTCTCCTTGGGGGCGTGCTTGGGTCTCCCTTACCTTTCAAGATTGAGCCAAGGCCCTTCTGAAATGTCCTCAGGTGCCCCTGCCTCTCAGACACCATTAACAATGAACCTGACCTAGAATTTATCTGCACGTACATGTTATTAGGCACTGCCTCTTATCTATTTTTTAAGCCTTTTAACAGTGCACGTGACGTGACTGCCATCCAGTACTTTTGTGCTTCTCTGTCCCAGAGGCTTGAGTAACGTAAAAACTCACTGGAGATTTATAAGCCCATTCAGACAGTTTGCTTACCATTCCTTACAGACTACACCCATTTATTAATATGCCAGAAGGTCTCCTTAAGCAATAATTTTTCTCATCCACTGACTGTGACAAGACCCGTGGTTCCATAGTTTCATAGTCTCCCTAAATCTGATCATATATATGTCTAATGAACAAGACTGTTAGCTGCCAGCCTGTTGCATTTGAGAAGCTGTCCATGTTACACTACCTAAAAACATCCCTTACAATCCCAGTGACATTCTCCTGCTTTGGGGTGGGACCTTACGTTTGAGTGACTTTTCTAAACACAAAGTTCCTTGAGCTTGCCTGTGAGTTTGGCTCGCCCCGCATGCATGCTGGGTAGCACGGCTTCCTCCAGCAGCTCCAGCGTGATGTGACAACCGAGCTGGAGAAGCCCCGTGACAGGCAGGCGTCTTTCAGATTCCTTAGGGACACTCACTCCTTAGGGACCAGGGAGTGGCTCCTCCTTTCAAACGGAGGTTTCTACTCTTTCTTCCTGCAGTACAGTTTTCCAAGCCAACTGTAGGGTCTGTGATTGTGAACGCACTTTGAGAAAGCTAAAGGTGTACACAGCAGCTCCTAGCCCTTGGTCAGCAGGGTCAAACAGTTTCTTCTGACATAGCTAAAGAGGCCTTTCACTAAATGCTTCACAGAGTCAATATAAATGCTAAAACTTTGCTGAACAAACTTTTTTTAATGAAAAAAAAATGATCTTGTTTTAAATGGTGAGTCGCTTCAGTTTTATTTGATATGACAGCTAGAGAAGAAAGCATTTGAAGTTCAGGAAGCTAGGAGTTTTCAGCATTTCTTTCTTTTTCTTTTCTAATTAAAGGAAAAAAAAAGAAGGGAAAACATTGGAATGTAGGTCGAAAGTGTTGTTTTATTAAGATATGATCCCACGTGTCAGTACAGACTTTCACTCTAAGGTGACACTGGCGTGTGTGGGACAGAATGGGAAAGGCTTTTGGCGTCATCCTTTTCCTGTTACACACGTAACACGTGAGCGGAACATGTCACCCTGTGCTTGGCGCAGTAAACTATTTGGTATGCTTTAGTATCCTAGTCCACCCACGGTTATTTTGTTTTTAATGTGTATCCCAAAGCTAAAAAAAAAAAAAAAAAAAAAAAAGCCTATTTTGATACTGGACTTTCTCACATGCGTGGACTAGGCCTGACTCTTAGCTCGCTGGGTAAAAGAAAGACCCCCGACCCCCATGTGTCCCCTGGAGGGGGCAGGTGAGCCAGCCCTGCTGATGCTGGGAAAGGAGTGTCCCTAACCCAATCCTTGGGATGGACTGTGTCTTGATAAGAGTAGGTAGAGCAGAGGGACTCTACCTCTCGTGAGCATGAGAAATAAGAAGATGGCCTTCCCTGCCCCTTCCTGACACCTTACTCATCAGTCTTCTGGTTTACTGTGGCTACCTAAGCCTTTTATTTATATGGGACACATTGTACCACAAGAAAAATGTATCACATATTTTTGGGAAAAGAGGTAAACTATCAATAAAAGGTTCTATGATTCTTAGCTAAAAATAAGGCATTTACAAGAGCCTTATCTAGATAGAGTAAATTATAAATAACGTGAATTATTGCAAATAGAAAACCCTGGGTATAGCATGACTTATATTTATGACAAAGTAAATTATGTGTTGGAACTGTACTATCAAGTGGGAAATACAATTTCATTTTTTCAAAGGAAGATTTTTAAAGACTATTTTGAAATGTGATCCTCTTCGGAAAGGGGTGTTACTGTTATCCCTGTTGCCCGTACACGGCTGCAGGCATGTCATGTCACATTGGAAACCCAGCTCTGTTTGTCGTAAACTCATGTGACCCCCTCCCCGCTCAGGAGGCCCAGGGAGCACGTGGAGGAGGGGCAGGATCCCAACGTGTGGATACTGCTCTTGCCACAGTCCTGGCATTCAAGGGCCTCTGACGAGCTGCAACCCTGGGACGCTGCTTCTGCTCGTCAACGCCGCTTGTTTTCCAGACAGTCATCCTCTAACCTTCACGGCCGATTCTCGTAGGTCTGAGAGTCAAACTCTCAAACTGTGGCCACCCAGCAACTGTATGGTCATGTGGGGATGTTCTACCCGAAGGCACACAGAATATGTTCGGGACAAGACCTTCGCATACAGGGACTTATGAAGCAAGTGGTGGTTGAGGGACATCTTTTGGGCTCTGTGTTCTTAGACTTCACATCCTCTCAGAAGTGGTGTAGCTGACTGGGCTGTGCTTTGCAGGAAAGAATACTGCTTCTTTGGACTGTTCTCTGATCTCGGGATTTTTCTAGTTGGGCAAAATCTTCCAGTCCTCACTGTGGCCAGGAAGGTGCGTGTGTGACGGCTGAATCCCCACCATGTAAGAGCAGTGTCACCACCACTCCGCACTAAAGTCTGCTAATGTCTTCACTCACAGGTAACAGAGACTGCGGTTTTCGTTTGATTGCTTTAGACAGTCCTTATTCTTCCAAATTGCCTCCGTGGGTGTGCAACACGTCCCCAGAGCAGTGTTTTTCCCTTTCCTGACAGCATGGCATGTCAAATATATCAGGAACCCTCACAAATCAAGCACAGAAACACTCTGAGAAATAATAATAATAATAATGATAATAATAATAATAACAATAAATGCATTTAACCCTTCATTCTGCACCTTTCAGCTAGAAGCAGATGATAGGTCCAGGACATTTTACTTTCTAGGAGGACAGTGGTAGAATTAAGCAGCATTGTTAAAAAATTAGAAATTGTGTCCATCTTTAAGTGAAGCATGTAATCTAAGATAGAATTTTAAACTTTGTAAAGACACATACCTTCATAAAGCTTATTTTAAAATGACAACTGTAAACGAGTGCCTTCTTGAGGGAAGAAAAAAGATGCAGGGATGAAATTACCAAAGTTCTTAGAGATAAAATAAGTGACTGAAAGGTTATTGAAGATTTTATAGCATCTGTGAGCTTTAAAGAGAGTAGCACTGAGCTTCACCAATTTTGACAGTTTGAATTCCCAGAGAGAGTGATTAGACTGATTCTCAGTACGTAAATCTCACTAGTTGACTATGAAACTAAGGGGCACATCAAGTCTGCTGACTATTTCTTAGGTTCCAAGATTATAACTTTATCTACATATGGATATATTCATTAGAGACTCAAAAAAGAAAACCAGAAAATACAGCTATATCCTAGTGGTTTCAAATTTAACAATAAAATTCAATCTATGCTTTGATTGTAAAATCCTAAGCAACAATTCTAACCTCATTCAGGTTGCAGTTGCATTCTATGAAAAAGCATACTATAGTTAAAAAACAATTTTAATATTTTGTGATATGTTCCTAGCAGGCAATAAAAACAAAATACACAATATTAAATTTTTATTTAAATATGCTTACATATTTTTGTATATGTAAAAAATAGCTGTGTAACAAAGAAAATGGAATTCAGAGAAGAATACTAATACTACTTAAGAAAAAAATCTTATTTAATAAGTTATTTCTAGAGACAATTTAATACATTAATAAAATACACTTTTATCTATCTATTGAGGAAGCAATCTCAAGGTTTTTATTACGAAACAATTATTGTCCGAAGTACAGAAAAGCAACACTTTTCTCCCCAATTCTAGTATTTCAGGATATTTTCTGTTTGTTTAGTCCAATTTTTTTGTAAATCAATTTATTTTGAGGAGACTCTAAAGGTTTCTGGCTGTGTATAGCTCATTTCTTGGTAATTATTACTTATAGAGTTTCTTTAAAAAATACCAACATATGGTATTTATTAATATTTATGCCTGAGACATAAATCTATTTAAATACATGCTTGCTTTGCTTTGTGGCAAACCTCTGAGATGGTGATGGATGATGCAGGTTGTATCAGGCTGCGGTCCTAGGTTCAGGGAAACATAAGTCTGATCATGAGCATTGACCCCATCCCGAGTCTGCCAATGACAAGAAAAAGCATAGAAAGCTGAGAGAAGGAAATGACAATCCCAGCTGACAGAACAAGTCAGTGGTGTGCTCTGCCCCTGTTGCTTTACTCTGAGCAAATCCCAAGAAGACAGGGTAAGTGGTGACTCAAGACCATGCCCCGTGAAATGAGTATAAAGGAAGGGCCACTCGGATAGAAAAGGTGGGGCTCTGGAGCTCTCTTTAAGCAGACCTTTAGATCAGAGCTGCTCTATGATTGTTACATTTGCAGAAATATTCCAATGGAGACATACCGCTTTTGGCATAATATAAAGTGAAAGCTTTGAATACTCAGAAATAGAATGGGCTGTCTCAAAAAGAGTTTCGTATTATTTAAATATTGAATATATATCAATTGGGCAGGAATGTAGGAAATACTGCCAAGCCTCAGTCTCAACTACAACATAAGAATAACACTGATCTTTCAGGGTTGATGACAGAATTTATAAAATTCACGTATCAATTCATATGGGTCCTAAATTGACATTTACTGTTCTTTGCTGGGTAGCTAATGATAAATCATATTAGTTTGACCCTTAGGGAGCTAAATGTTACAATGTATTAAGAAAGGATTGATCTAAAACAAACAACCAAATAAATATGTAATTGGAAATCTGATTACTGAAATAGAGAAAAATGACAAGATGTCATGATAGAGAAACATACCATTCAGCTTCCCTGAATACATGACATTTGAACTGAGATCTGAGGACTAAAAGAATAAAAATGAAAGAATGAAAGGATGAAATGAAATTGGCAAACATGAGCATTTCCCAAACGTAAGATAACACAGAGAGAGAGAGGGTGTCCCATTCATGAGGCTTCAAGGCCATGGCCAAGGTTCTACTCGGTAACTTAAGTGTGCTAGACAGCACTGAAGGAAAGTGGAGTGGAGAGAACTGATCAGAATTGGGTTTCTAAGAGAGAACTCTCACTAGGCTAACGGGGAATGGCCTGGCAGGTTACCCCAAGTAGATATGCAGGGACCACTGAGATGTGCTTCTAAAAGTCCAGCAAGGGGCGGTGGGAATGTGGACTATGGCTGGGGAAGGGAGAGGAACGAAGTGAAAAGATCTGAGGATGTTTCAGATGTGAATGACCAGACTACATAAGAGTTAAGAAAGAGAACAATGCTGAGGATGACACCCAGTTCAGTCCTGGGCAACAAGGTGAGGGTGGGTCATTGGAAGAGGGGATACGGGAGGTCAGAACAGACTGCATTTGAGATCATGCACTCAAGCCTGGATAAGTTGGACTCGAGAAGTCCCTACATGTCAAGTGCAGATGATACAAGGCAGGAAATGTGAAAACATGGCGTTTGAAGTTCAGATGTGAGCTCGAGGCATAATTTCGAAGTTATTAATGCATGAATGATAATGAAGACATGGCTGAGGTAAAGCTGTAGGTGGAGACAAGGGAGAGTCAAGAGAGAAGTTATCAAGGGCTGAGTCTTGAAGATCATCAACCATTCAGGGCTAGTGGGAGGGGACGGCATGGCACATGAAGCTACATGGGACAGGAGCTCAGGAAGGGCGTCAGCTGCATCAGGGCCTCCCTGGGGGACCCAAATGAAGGACTGAAAAACAATTTTTGAATTTAGCAACACGGCAGTTGTTTTAAATTGTGATGATATAAAAAAAAAAGTTTTACATGGAATTTCATGTAAGGGCACTCTCTAAAAAGATTCAGAATGTAAAAATGATGCTTACTCTCCAGGATTGTATGCTTGTAATAAAAATCTACAGAACTATAATGGAAAATAAAAGTATCCAGGGAATTAATTTAGACACCATCTATTAACAGAGAAGAGTTTCCAGAAAGGATTACTATGACGTTTACCTCAAAAAAATATACAACAGTAGGTTTTTGAATGGATTCAGAATGTCTCACATTTAATATGTTAGAAACACATATCACATTGCCTTGTTTTCACTCACTGAAGTCTAGACATTAATAATTTAAAATACAACTTAATTTAAAATACACTTAGAGTTATTACATTTAATAGAGAGGATGCTGTGATTTTCTTTGGTACTGTACAGTGAAAGAGCTTGTTCTTACAGTTTAGGGCAAGTCACTGGATAGAATGTAACCCAGGAGAGACGTTTGTAAAGCTGTGCTCAGTGGACCTCCCATCTTCGAACCACTTCAAGTGCTTGGTTTCCTCGTCTACAGGCCCGAGGCCTGCTGGGGCTGGTGGTGTAATCCCACCCAAACCCGAAGGCTTGAGAACCAGGGTGCCATTGGTGTACATCCTAGTCCAAGGGCAAGAGAAGACATTCGCAGTAGTCAGCTGGAGGGAGCAAATTCACTCTTCTGCCTCTTTGTTGTAGTCAGGCCCCCAGGTGTTGGATGAGGCCCACCGCCTTGGGAGCAGACGGCCTTCTTTACTCGGTCTACTGAATCAAATGTCAATCTCATCCAGAAGCAGATGCACCTGGAAATACTATTAAGCTAAAAATCTCGGCACCCCATAGCCCATCAAGTTGACGTGTACAATTACTGTCACATCCCCCCCATGAAGATGGCAAAGCATGCCGGATCTGAGGGCAGTTCGGGCAAAGGGTATCAGGTGGCTTCAGAGGCTCACCCAAGGGGGAAAGGCGAGTTTCGTCCCTGAACTGAATCATTCCAATTGTGCGGAGCCCATGGAAATACCGCACCTGTCTGTTTCTGATAAATCGTGGGTGGCACCATGCTCGATGCTGTGGGATTCATGCCAGAATCTCTGGTGTAGTATAAACCTTTATGGGTGTGGATGACGATCATTCAGTGACACAGAAACAAAATAATCAAAGAATAAGAGAAGCTAGCCTGGACAGGTGAAAGGCAGCTCCATTAACCACACCTATACTTGCTTCCCCAACTCTTTTATAAGAGGAGATCAAAGTTAGTACCAAACACTTGCCATATGCCATTACAATCATTACATATATAAAAGCATGATTAAATTATGTGCTAGGTAAATTTATTCTGTAGTGTGAGTTCAGGAAATTTCAATGATTGTTTTTTCAATATCATTTTAATACATCAGATTCAAGAACTTACTTTCATATTGTGCTGGATCGGGCAGAATTCAACTTGAAAATTACAGATAAAATGCTGGTATTGAGAAAGAGCAGCCAAGAAAAGTGGTGCCTTTCATGTGTATCTGTTTTTTACATTCATTACCCTCTGACTAGATCACATGTTAGAGATGTGGTTAATTTCAGTCTGACATTCTTGACTTTGTACTCCTGTGGACCCACTAGATGCCCAGCTGATCCAGCCCCAAACAGTCTCAAGCTATACGTAATTTTATGTAGTGTTTTCTGGGTATTGAATTTATCACTAGAGATTGCAAGGAGTCTTACCGCAGAGAGATTTAAGAGCTATTATGGCAAATATTTAGGAAAGGAGATGTAAGAGCTTTAACAGTGCAAAAGAGGAGTCTTCTTTCTATCAGCAGCAGGGCCACCGAGGGCTGGGGGAGGTGAGACCAGAACCAGCCACATGGAGCTGGGAGCTGCTAGCAGAGCATGGGAGTCAGAGTGTTGGACCATCACTTAGTGAGAAGCACCTTAAATGCCACCAGGGCACCAATAGGCACAATGAAACTAATTTCACTAATTAACACTCAGCTTCACTCTGCAATGTACATCATTTGCTACTCTGCCTCATTTAAAACTGTCTTTAAAGAATGTGATTGTACAATGGACCATTTTGGTCTTCTCTTGCTGTTTTGGACTTGGGCTGATGTTTCGGTAAATACTATTTCAGAAGACCTCACAGCCTGATACCTCTCCTGTGGAACAGCCTGAACAACAGCTTACCTTAACATGCAAGTCAAACCTTGGAAGAAGCAGGCTGACACTGAGTGGCATGGGACACCCCACCTAACACTTACTGTGCTCAACCTCATCACAACAAGGAAAGAAGCCAGAAGATAGGAGACACTGGGATCGCATCTCCCATTGAACAGCACAGAGCAATGCTGGCTCACACGTGTCACCTCTGAATTTCTTTAGTGTCTTACTTTACAGGATTCCCTGAGAGCTTGTTCCTGCTCCGGCAGATCTTCATATTAGGTTATTTACTGGAGGCTTAAGGAAGGGAGTGTCACATGTCACAAGAACTAAGTCGCTGCAGGTTACAAAATGCATCCTGATTTCACACACTTCGTGGTGTAAAAACATGTGCATATCTGAACTGATGGAGAAATTGAGACACAAGAAACTCATTCAGCAAAAAGATCCACAAAAAAACAAATGAACAGAAGTAACTTACTAGATTCTGAGATTCTTTTCCTTTGATGCATACAACGCACGACCTGAAACCCCCGATGGGCAACGAGTAAAGTAAACTGCAGGCAGCTTGGTAATGGGAAGGTACGGACTGCTCCGTGAGTCAGGCCGCCATACACTGGCCTCTGACTCGCTATGTACATAAATTATTTTGTTTTGTTTTCATTTGTTTCCAGCTTTATTGTGGTACAAGTGATATACAAAACACGTACATAATTAATGGATAAAATACGTGAGTTTAGATATGTAGTATATACACACATGTTATTATCACCATAATCCAGTGGACAACAAAAGAGGTTTCAAAACAGTATTATTGTATTGTGGTCTCATTTTTATAACGTTTGTCAACCTTAGTGTATTACACATGTCTGGTGTAGGTCTGGGAGAATAAAAATCAGATAGTCTGAGGTTGTTATTTCTGAGAGGTGGAATTTTTGGGGTGGTAGGCAGAGTTTATGTTCACATTTATATTAGGCTGGTGCAAAAGTAATTGTGGTTTTTGCAATCATGTTTAACCTTTTAAACTGCAATTACTTTGCATCAACCTAATATTTCTGTGTGTGTGTGTGTGTGTGTGTGTGTGTGTGTGTGTGTGTGTAGGCCTTTTGCTTTTCATACTGAGTATATGTTAATATGTTACTCTATAATTGACAAGAATAGTATAGGCATTTCAATTGTGAAAAAAAACACCAAAATCCATATTTTTAAATTTGTTAGCCAATATCTAATTTATGTGGATAGAGTGGTGAGCAAAGCAAACACTGTCCATGTTTCCTTAGTTACAGTCAAGACAGACAGAAAGCTGGATGGGACATGTGGTGCAACCCAGACAAGTCTGAGGACAAAGGAGCCATGTGTTGTTCAATAACAGAGAGGACCCTGCAGGAAGGTATGGCTTCGGCAGGAGAGTGTGGGAGCCACAGATAACCTGGGGTGGGGTGACTAAGACGGCAGGATGACTGGGAATGACAGGCCTACATCTGGGGAGCTGGGGTTTCACAGACAGGATTTGGGGTTTGAAGTGGCTCTGAGAACTTCAGATGCGATTCTGTGTTCATCTGGAGCTCAGAGGATTGGCCCAAAGTGGACAAGATGAGCAGGACTCTTTGGAGGGTGGCCTGCAGGGAGGAAGGGGTCGGTGAGAGGGGACTGGCACAAGGAGACAGTCAGAGTCGTCCAGAGACATCAGGGACAACAGCTGTGAGAAGAAATGACGCTGACATGGCAGGAGCTGCCCCGAGCAAAGCAGGAGACCCGAGCAAATAGCGTCCATGATCATCACACGGCTTTTTGTGGGGTTTGGTGGGGGAGATGAAGGTGGGGTGAGGAAATGGTGTCTGTGGATGAGGCAACTCTCTCTAGGGCTTAGATAAGAGAGGAAGTTGGGGCAAAGAGAGGTTCTTCTTTTTTTTCCTCCTAAAATGGGAGAGACTTTTGTGGGGAACAGTGACTTTTTTAAAGATGTGTTTCTGTGATGTGATTGGGAAAAGAGGGCCAAGATGGGAGTCACTGCCCTGAGCTGTGGAGGAAGCAGAAAAGCCAGGGTTGTCTGCCAGCCTCCGTACGTGTGTCACGCAGGCCTCTGGAGTGTGGCTTTGCCTCTCTGACTTGGGGTCACTCCCCCCACCCAGGTGGCTGCATCGACAGAGCTGAACCAAGGAGCCCGTCACCTTGTCACTTTTTCTGAGGGTTTGCACAGCACTTCCCCACCTCTTGGCTGGCATGGGGCATGCCAACTGCAGACAGGAAACCAAAGGTCACACTTCCTGTTTTCTGAGGCACAGCTTCTGGTACGCTACATGTGTGGACACACTTTTCCAAACCTTTCAGCAAAGTTGTTGAGGGTCCGAGTTGAAAACACATATTAACGTGTTCCTTATCTGTTCAACAACACATACAAACACCTACTGAACACCAGGTACTGTGGGGTGTGGGTGAGGAGCATGGGGACACAGATGACTGGAGTTCAAGGTCTTCCGTCAGTCCCAAAGGCCTGTGCCTTTAAGAAGACCAGGCACCTTAGCAATGACTCATCTTTCACCCTCACAGCCGCACTCAAAAATGTGCACAGAAGCATATTTCCAAACTGTCCAGAAATGTGGAGCAAATCCAGGAGAGTATTAAACCGTCTGTGAAGAGCACAGGGAGCTTCTTAAGGAAGGCTTCTCAGGCGTCCAGTGAGAGTTAAACCCCAGCGCTGCACCCTGAGAACAGGGCACACATTTCCCTGTCACATGCGAGGGACCCACCGTGCCTGCAAGTTGCTGCTCCCCATGCTCATCACCTGCGGGGCTCCTAAGTCACAGGTTGCTGAGCCATCCCCAGGATGTCTTACCCCGTCGTTTTGGTGACGCCAGACAATCTGCATTTCTGACAAGCTATCTTGCTGAAAATGCTCATCCAGGGAACCTTACCTGAGAGCCATGATCCTCGGGTATCTTCACCTTTTGTGGGGTTGACGCTGGCTCTGTGCCACCTGCAGGCTCCAGGTAGTGGATTTGCGGCCTTGTGCGTGGCCAAGGTTCTGGGCCTGTAGGGAAGAATACCTTCTGATGGACAGCAGGCAGCAGGCCTCGCATGCAGGCCACAGGACGCCAAAGCAGCCGTGATACTGTGGTTTAGATAAGAAATATGCACCTGGTCTTCACCTCTGGTTCTGGCACAGAGCTCCTAAAACCCTAAGAATGTTCCAAGTGAACAGAGATCAAGGTGTCTTTGTTATGAGAATGAGGTGACTTTTGGAACTCACCTAAGGATGGGGGTGGTTCACAGTGGAGCCAACCATGTGATCAGAGGACTGGAATTTTCTGTCCCACCCCCTCATCTCTGGGGAGGAGAGAGGGGCTGGAAGCTGAATCAATTGACAATGGCCCGCGATTTAATCAGTCATGCCTGTGTAATGAGGCCTCCATAAAACCCCAAAAGACAGGGTTTGGAGAGCTCTGGGGTTGGGGAACATGTGGAGATTGGGGGGTGCTCCCAGAGAACATGGAAGCTCCCCTCCGCTCCCCAATACCTTGCCCTGTGCCTCTCTTCCATCTGGATGCTCCTGATTAGACCCTTTCATAAGAAACCTGTGATCCAGTAAGTAAAGTGCTTCTCTGAGTTCCGTGAGCTCTCTGGCAAATTAATGGAACCCAGGGAGGGCGTAGCTGGAACCTCTGATCTAGAGGTGGTGAGCAGGGACCCTCACCCCCACGTTGGAATTAGGTTACAGGAACCCCTTTACCAGGGGAACTCATCTCTCTAAAGCAGAGGCCTGCAAACTGCAGCCCGTGGACCAAGTTTGTTTCTGTGAGTAAATGAATACAGTTTTATTGGAACGCAGCCACACTCGTTCATTTTCATGTTGTCTGAGGCTGGGACGACGGTCTGAAAACTGAAACAATTCACTACAGATCCTTGAGGGAAAACGTGGGCTCCTACTCTGAGCAGCGGGAGGCCTGAAACACGCCATGTCCACCATGGGCATGGGATTAGCCGGACTCTTGCCCACAGTCACTGATGTGTTTCTGATTATTGCCATCGTCGTGCTGACGCCTTCCCAGGGAGCTGAGTCTGGCATTGTGTCGAAAGTGCAGGTTGTTGTTGATTATTAGAGTTAGAGATTGAAAGATGGCTATTTTTTAAATTGATTGTAACTATTTAAAAAAAAATAGACAAAAAAAATTAGATATTCACTTTTTTTTACTGTGATGATAGCTTTCCTTGCTCATAGACCCATTAACCATCCCCTTTGCCATCAGAGCACACAGAGATATTCCTAGCACCTGTGTTATACAGCAGATGTCAGCCTTATTACAAACCCCGGAGGCCTCACAGTTTAATACCGCAGAAGACACAATGCTGATGACAGGCACATATATAAAAGCCTTCTGATGGGTCTTTGGACAAATTTATAACAAACTGGGATATATTCCCATCTTCATGGCCAGTTCCCCCATCTGAGCTGGGTCATTCCCGTATTCCAGGAGTCCAGCATTTGCTTTCTTTGAGGACACTTGGGAACATTCAGCGCCCCGCCAGTGGTGCCTTGGAAAGAGTGGCCACACTTCCTCTTGATCTGTCTACCTCACAGACAATCCGGCCTGAGGTTGGACTGCAACCTCAGTGTAAGATGAAGAGCTCCAAGCCTGGCGTTGGTGCTTTTTGTGCTTTTGTTTTCATTCTCTTTCTGCCGGTTTTGCCTGCCTAGTCAGTACCTGGTACCGGTGAACACATCGTAAGGACACTGTGAGATGAGCCCCTTGTCCCTGTCTGTCACATAGTGAGGTGTTTGGCATTTTCTATTAGCTCTTGGAAAACATTTACTCAGTGAGTCTCAGGATTCGTCCAGAGATAAACAGAGGGAACAATTGCAGAGGACAATTAGAGGCAGGCATCCCGGCCCCCAGCACCCATTCCTGAGGGAGGCGGCGGAAGGGGTATCCGAGGACAAGCGCTGTGCTGGCATGCAGGGCTGGCAGCAAGACCGTTCACACCTGCATGTCCTTTCTGGTGTCTTCCCCTCGTCTTTGCCCATTCTTCACTGCCTCTGCCATCGCTGGGAACACACAGTTTTGATATGACTTTAGGGTAAGACGTCTAACTTTTAAATGAGTGGTTCAAGTGTGATGCCAATTAAATGAGAATTACAAATACACATGTTCTCTGACAGTTGTTGATTCAGACCCAGAGAGGTAGGACATTCTCCTTTTGATGATGTGCTGTGGCCAAGAGGGGTGTCACAGAGTTTGATGGAGAAAATCATGAGCTGTGTCTGTATTTTGATCCATTCTGCAAAAATTAATTTCATATTGTTATAATGTATAAATGTACCTCAAATCACATATCCTCCACAAAATTAGTCTGTGTTCTTTGGTGGCTGTCAAACAGCAGATGCGCATTTCCTTTTTCCCTATGGCAAGCTGGCTAGAGAACAAGCTCTCAGGTAGAAATGGGCTGTTCTGAAGTCAACAGGAAAGCGCCTTTACTGCAGGTGTAAATTAGGTTGTAGACGTTTGTGTTGGTTACAGGAATTTTCTGCAGACAGTTTTATATCATAAATGCCACATTAACTGCTGTAGATTATGTTACTGATCATTGTTGTTATTTTATGCAAATAGACACTCATCAAAATCACTGTATCCTACATATAAAAATAGATGCATTTAAAACATCAGAAACCTGGGTAGAAGAAGTTTTGATGGAAAAAGCATATTTAATTCTCAGAGTTGTCTTCAGTGTTCATTTATCTTGAGGTCTGGTTTGGCCTTAAGCAGAATAATGGAATCAAGTTATCATTTTTAAATTATTTAATAAATTAATTTTAGTGCTTTTACTTGTCTGACTTCTTTGTGTTCTAATGGAGAAAAAGATATTATTAGAATCTGAGTTAAAGAATCTTGAGTGAATCTTTCCTTAAGTGTCTGTGTCTTGTATTTTCATAGAAAGTACAGTTTTAACCAGTGTTATTTTTAAATGCTTTTGCACAAATGTTCAATTGTCCATTATATGATCTTAAGTGGACGCATACTGGTAATAAAACGCTTTTTGCTGCACAGTCTTTAGTTTGAAGTCTGTTATTTGAAATTTATTCCAAACGTATTCCGACAATGATTACCAAGTACTGTGAGGGTCCTTTAAAAAGTGTTTCTCTGCGCTAAAAATTCAGTTTTCCTCCAAGTCAGAGCATGCCTCTCCTCCATCTAGTGATGTAAGACATGAATCTCTGTTTAGATACTGCAACTGCCACCCCTGTACTCCACGGGTTATGATTACAAACAAAATATTTGTTTAATGTCTGGAATTTGTCTTAGATTGAATTTAGACTTTTAACTAGGGTGTCAGAATTATCTATCATAATTCCTACCAGCAAACAATGTATGTCTGTGTGTCTATTAGTATTCAACTGCTATCATGTAAATGCTTAATAAACACTTTAAAATAAGTGGGTTAATGAAAATAGAGAGTTTCTTTGGTTAAAGTATTTTAAACAGCAGAACCTTGCATCTTGGAATCCCTAATTTGCAACTGGCATTATCTACAGTTTGTCTTATTGTCCTTTTATAATTATTTTTTTCTTAAAAATGACTAATTCGTTCTTTAGCCGTCACAGAGGTGGTTTGAATTAGTGTTACGCCTTTTGCTTACAAATTTTGGGGCTCTGGTTTCTTTCATATCCAGTCCATAGATAATCCATGCTTGTCATGCCGATTAACTTCCGGGTGTCTCGATATGAGAGCCAAATGTTTCTACTTGGTTTTGAGGTGGTTTTGAGGTTTGGGTTATACACTTGGTGTTGAATCCCACAGGCTCTGCATTGGTTTCCTGGAATGACATCTGTTTTGAGCTGTGAGCCAGAAAAAGAAAAAAAAAATCAATCAAATGAAAAAATATATGAATGTAATCTGTGAAGTTATATCCATATACGTGTGGATAAAACGTGCCAGCTTTTTATTGTTGCTTTACGAGACAACAGAAAGATTCCCCATCACTTCTAAGTAGCACATTCAACAAAAGTAAGTTGCTTAGAAGGATCCTTACTGAAGTCATGAGACTGCAAGATGAAGAAGCTGACTGTGTGCTCCTCCACCTTGGCAGTTCTTAAAAGAATTCTTATCTTTATGTTGTAATAGTCTGACTTTCTAACTTTGTGACCAACATGCAACAAGAGAAGAGCACCTAAGGCATGACAGCATGGCGCAGTGACTGAGCCCTGCGACACTGAATCCAGGCTGACGTACACCGAAATAGCAGTCACACAACACACGCCTCAGTACCAGGGGGACAGTTACTATGGTGAAACAAATTACTGCTCCTGAATCTTTATACAGTCTGTAACCTGTTAAAGTATACTGCAGGTGGTATTATTATTATTGCCTAAACTCCACAAATGTGAACATATTTCAATTTATTTTTAGAAAGGAATTTGCTGTTATTATAACGCTAAAAATTAATTGGCTTTAAAATGAAACTAAGCTGCTGCATAAAATTTAGGGCTTTGCACACCACACACACACACACACACACACACACTCACATGAAGGCACACATCATGCATCTTCTTGGAGTCAGAGTTTGGAGATCAAAACATACTCTCAAAATTCTGAAGTCCACCATTAATTCTGGGGTCAAAACATACTCTTACAACTGTGTACTACATATCAGAGCAACCTATTTTACAGGTGTCAAAGAAGGAACAAAAATCTTGGTATCTAAAAGATAAATGTATGGCAGACAAAACCTTTGCATGGAAAGACCGAAATGCTTTGATTTCTTCTTCACCTGCAAAGAGACCAGATATGAAAAGAGTCAGGAAAGTGTCCCTCTGTGCTGTGAAAAGAGAGGTGTCTTGTTCTGGTTAGGGCACCAAAAAACATGTCCAGCCTTTTTTCTCTTTCCCCACTTCATCAGCATCATCAAATGCATGTTCTCTGTTTTAGTCATTTCGAGTCCGTCACTAACTCAACTGTCTTTTGTGCTCTGGCAAAGACAATGTATCTGGGTTTCCTTAGTGATATTCTAAACACATTTTTTCTGTCCTCCCATACAGAGTGCATAGTTTGGGTGGAATTCCTGTTGTGTGGGAGGCCAGCTAAGCCCCATTCACACACTCACACTTCCAGATGTGGCCCCAGGGGTTTCATCCTATCTGAATTTCAAGCGCTGACAACTGCTACAGGAGGCCCTCTCCCACACTGGCCATAGCCTCAGTGGGCCTCTGTGTGCTCACTTACTGTTCACTCGGTGGGTTTCGGCTTTGTTTTTAAATCTTCCTCTGAGTAAGTTAAAGCTGTGAGGAAAAGCCTCCTCCAGGAAAACGGAGCCTAGTGCCCACTGATCGCTTTAATTGCATAACCGAGGGCCAATGGTGAGGGTGCAGGAGGAAGAGAAAGGACCAGAACCGGTTTGTGTCCAGCTTGTCAGACTTATTTCTGGTATTAAAAAGTCAAAAGGTGGGACTGGGAAGATGAGTACGGAAAGAGGGTTGCCATTCTTGTTGTTGGCATTCCATTTTGCCCCCACAGATTGATTTTTTTTTTTTTAATCTATCCGTGAAACAGAGTACTAAACTCTCGGAAAACGTAACCTTTCAGATGTGCACAGGAAATGGCACACAATAACATTTCTATTTCTTTCTAAGAATGGTCACTGTGTGACAATGTCAGAAGGACACCTGCAGCATCTGCTTTTGTCAACAGGACCTTGAATAGGAACAAAACAGATGCAATCATTTCCCACCAGGATGTGACCTTGCGCACCAGCCCTGGAGGTAGGCACATCTGGAAGATGACTATTTCGGCAGGAATGCTTTCCTCTATTCCATGACTTAATCAGTTGGGGGTCCGGCAGGGGGCCCTGTCTGCTGTTGAAAGCTTGAATGTGCTTTGGTGTGGTGGGGAGTGAGGACGAGGGGAGGGGGCAGCAGGGCAGAGGCTGAGCTGAGAAGTCAGAACTATGCTCGGCTGATTGAACCAAATGCCTAGGGGCAAGTATGGTTCTCAAGTGGAGTGGGGCTTAAAAATGAATGCTATAAATGCTACTCAGTGTACAACGAGGGAACCCATCCCTCACAGGAAGAGATTAAGGTCTTTATCTTCTGAGCCCAGTCACTAAGGAAACACTGACTAAGTGAGTGAAACAAATCAGCCCTTCGGAGCCCAGGCCAGTCTGTCGCCATGCAGTCACATGGACAAAGTGGACAGTCCCGAAGACCTAGACAGCACGTCCATATGGATGAGCTCCTTTGTTCACACTGGAGATGAACAGTGTGCGTCCTCAGCTTTCACAAGAAGGAATTGAGAGCTACCACCTGGCAGGAAAAGAGCTTCAGATCCAGGTCTCACTTCAGGTCGCGTGGTCCTTCTGCTGCGCTAGAGCTACTGAGCTTCAGCACACAAGGTCGGCAGCCTTGCCCGAATCCTGCCCATGAGAAGCAGCGGTGAGTGTTGCCAGACGAGATGCAGTGTAGACCAGCATGTACGCGCCAGCTGTATTATGCACGTGCATTTCCCAGTTTTCAAGCAGAAGAAAAATGCCGAATTGTGTTTGACTTTGGCCAACAACTTTTCCTGGGCCTAGAGACGGAACAATTAGCTCACAAGACATATGCTTCTCTTGGAACTGAAACGTCTCGGAGGTCCTAAATCTTCCACAAGCTACATTGTTCTGTTTTCTTGTACTTCCCAGAGCTTTATTTACATGGGTTGTCTTTCATTCTGGTGAGGCAATAAGATGAAAAATAAAGCTTGTTTAGCGCTCCCGTGATAATGCAATTGATTGACTGTTAGGTTAGCTGTCAACATCAGAACTCTCCCACTGTCTGAGGAATGAAAATATCCTGAATAGTAATCCTCACCCAGTTCGGAGGTTAGAGGTGATTCAGTCTCCACGAATGTGCTCTGGTCTTATTTTAAGAAGGGTTCTGAGTCATGTGGAGTCGTGTCAAAATATGTGTTATGTTATTTTAAAAAGGCAGCTTGGAGGGAGGAAATTGAACCATCTTTTTTCAAAGAACTCTGCCCTTTAATGGAAGCGAAGGGTGGGCCATTTCCCACACAGCTCACTCTGAGTAATGGAAGCTATGACACACGTTTACCGCAGATGTATCCTTAAAAGTGGTTGGATATCACCTTACTTAGTTAGAGAATTTTCAGTTTGCAACTTGAGCTGTTCTTGTTTAATATTTATTGTTAGATGTGCTTAAATGTGATGGTCATCAAACACAATTTACTATTGATCTGTCATTATCTTGAGTGTGTAGCCATCTGGAGTGGTGGCTATACAGATATATACATATACTATTTTTATCAATACAAAAGGCAAAATCTCAGTTTTCCCAACTCGGGAAAATCGGAACAGAGCCAATGTTGCCTGTCCTCCTGAGTTGTAGCGAAATATTTGAAAGCCCTTGGAGAAGTAACAAAACAGTGTGGCTTGGTGGGCCAGACAGCATTTAGGTCACGCTGGCTGTACCACTGGTTGGTGGCCTTATGGCTCAGAATCTCTGCTGCAGCCTAGAGGCCAATGAGATACCCCCGGTGCATGGTCTCATGTGGGGAACCCGCTCCTGCTCCCAGGCTTCCTGCACCTCTGTGTGCCTTTCCACAGCACGCGGAGACGGTGCTGACATTTCCACTTTATTTAGCCTAGGCCACCGCTGGGTCCATGATTCAGCCAACTTGCCGGGCTGATTGTCTGAGCCATCCCTAGCTGGTCGGCTCCAGCATCAAGTCAGCGAGCCCTCTCAGGAGATTCGGCACCGGCCAACCTGTGGGCCACCCCGCTTGACCATGCACCCTAAGTTGCACAGCCATCCTTGTTCCCCAAGCTGATCACGCAGGTCTCTGCTGCACATCACACCCCATGAAAGATTTGGGACTCAAGTATAATTACAGGCCCATAAGAAAAGAGAAGTGAGGGGATGACATCTAACAGGGATTAGCAGGCACGTTCCTGGAGGTGTGTGTGTGGGGGAGGCATTCGAGGCTCATGGTGAGAAAGGGGACAAACCTCCTCAGGCAGGACGAGGGCTGCTTCTGCTGGCCAGGAAGGAGAAGCCTCCCAAAATCAGACCCCCCCAGCCCTCCCCCACCGAAATCTGCTCATATGAACCCATGCCAAACTTCTAAATCCCCTTTCTTTTCAATAAACATCTTCATTTTAATACAAAAGACCCTGTAGATTTGGGGATTCAATTTGGGCTGTAATTCATCCACTGTAGGATGAGACTTTGGGTTTAGTTTTCAGCAATCTTGGTCCTCTGGCTACAAGGAGATAGGATTTCCCCAGGCCAATCTAGATGCTTCTAGGTTCCTTATGGAGACCTTAATGTGGTCTGTACAACCTTTTTTCATCACAGTGGTCAAAATCAATAGATCCTCGGTCGCCCGGGACTTGCCCTCAATAGGCACTTAACTGATGTAAGTGAAGGTGACAACTGGAGTGACTACATGCGAAAGACTCCTTTAACCCTGGAAACGGGGTCATCAGTGCCCGGAAATCTCATCTGATCAGAAAGCCAATTTCCACACAACCTAGACACGTCAGGAGCTTGTCCTGGAGACTCCGGCCCTGGGGAACCATGCTCCACGCCACATTCTGCCTCCGTCTGGTTTAAATCCGAGAGCGTAGCAGCTCTGTCGGTGGTGTTTGGGAATTCGACGGCATGCAACAGCGGGAGCTGCTTGTGCCACATCTGCAAATCCTGGTGCCTGGTGCTGGGGCCTGAGTCCACAGAGTGGGATGGAGGAAGTAAGCCGAAGCTCCTAGAGACAGGCTAAAACCATGTCCTTCTAGTCATGGCGGACCTTGGCTGCCGTTTTATTTGTGGGGAGTGGGGGAGGTCCTGCAGAACAGGCTGGATTGCTGATGGAATTAACACCTGAGGACTTTCTCCTTAGGTTGTCTCACTGCTTTGGCGGCACTGCCTTATGGCTCTTTTGAAGTCATCTAGAAGCATTCTTTTTTTTTAAATTTATTGGGGTGACAATTGTTAGTAAAATTACATAATTTCAGGTGTACAATTCTGTATTACATCATCAATAAATCCCATTGTGTGTTCACCACCCAGAGTCAATTTTCCTTCCATCACCATATATTTGATCCCCCTTACCCTCATCTTCCTCCCCCGACCCCTCTTACCCTCTGGTAACCACTAAATTATTGTCTGTGTCTATGAGTTTTTGTTTCTCATTTGTTTGTCTTGTTCTTTTGTTGTTTTTGGTTTATATACCACATATCAGTGAAATCATAGGGTTCTCTGCTTTTTCTGTATGACTTATTTCACTTAGAATTATACTCTCAAGATCCATTCATGTTGTCACAAATGTTCCTATATCACCTTTTCTTACCACTGAATAGCATTCCATTGTGTATATATACCACACCTTCTTTATCCATTCATCTACCGAAGGACATTTTGGTTGTTTCCATGTCTTGGCCACCGTAAACAAAGCTGCAATGAACATTGGAGCACACGTGTCTTTACGTATAAATGATTTCAAATTGTTTGGGTAGATTCCCAGGAGAGGGATTGCTAGGTCATATGGTAATTCTATTCGTAATTTTTTGAGGAACCTCCACACTGCCTTCCATAGCGGCTGCACCAGTCTGCATTCCCACGAACAGTGTATGAAGGTTCCTTTTTCTCCACAGCCTCTCCAACACTTGTTACTATTTGTCTTGTTGATGATAGCCATTCTGACTGGGGTGAGGTGATATCTCATTGTGGTTTTTATTTGCATTTCTCTGATGACTAGTGATGTTGAGCATTTTTTCATATGTCTATTTGCCATTTCTATGCCTCTTTGGAAATACGTCTCTTCAAGTCCTCTGCCCATTTTCCAAATGGGTTGTTTGTTTTTTTGTTGTTGAGTTTCATGAGTTCCTTGTATATTTTGGATATTAGACCCTTATCGGAGGAACTGTTTGCAAAAATCTTCTCCCATTCAGTCGGTTGCCTCTTTATTTTGTTGATGGTTTCTTTTGCTGTGCAGAAACTTTTAAGTTTCATATAGTCGCATTTGTTTATTTTAGCTTTTACTTCCATTGCCTTTGGAGTCAAATTCATAAAATGCTCTTTGAACCCAAGGTCCATAAGTTTAGTACCTATGTTTCCTTCTATGCAGTTTATTGTGTCAGGTCTTATGCTTAAGTCTTTGATCCATTTTGAATTAATTTTGGTACATGGTGACAGATAGCAGTCCAGTTTCATTCTTTTGAATGTGGCTATCCAATTCTGCCAGCACCATTTATTGAAGAGGCTGTCTTTCCTCCATTGTATGTTTTTAGCTTAGAAGCATTCTTAAAAACCAGCACGTGGTTATCAAATTTCAGTTGATCTTCCACAAAAGTTTTCCGGAATCTTTCTCCATCAAATCATCACAACGTAACATTTGTAAACAAATATACTCATAACACACAGAACACGGGGCCCACGGGTGAGCTTCCCAGGTGAGAATCTGCATTGACCTTGCACGATGGATAACATTTCACTATCGGCCGGTGCTTGAAGCACCCGTGTCCGTTACCTGTTGTGACGTCAAGGGCATTCACCAAGCTGAGGAGTAGTAAGAAACGTAGGCGATGTGGTCGCTCAGGTGACTGCCATGGTTTGAACTGGGTTGTAGGGTCTTCCCGGGCCTGGGGTTGGGAGAGCACTGAAATACGGGGATTGAGGATGAAGAAGGAGCGGAGGCTTCTCACGCCATACTTAGTCTGAGGACATGGGCGGAAAAGACACCGGAAGGAGGAGGAGCCACGGGGAAGGGGGTGGAGCCATCGGGCAGGGAGTTGTCCCGCCAAGAAGGGGTGTGTGCTCTGGCTCTCCTGCGTTGGTCTTGCTTGGAGGTTGAACACCTACCTGGCTTGGGACCACCTGGGAGCAAACTGTGTACACTGCGATGAAGATGCAGAGCTGCCCACCGGCAATCTTCACGTCAATACGGTGGCGTTAGGGTCGTCTGCCGCGGCCCCCTTTTGACGAAGGGAGGGAGGGGACTCTGAAATCTTCGCTAAGATATGTCTTTCGCACAGGTTTATGGAGCAGGCTCTTACTGGCCAGAAACTTTGCAAAGCAGGATCCCTTCTCCAGGAGCAGATTACGCCAGGCCTTAGATTGTTGGTTGAGAGAAAGGCAAAAAGCATAACATCTAAGTGAAAAAAAGACCCCGTACAGAAAGTCCCAAACTAATTGCTTAGAAAATGATGTTTTGGGTGTGGAAGGGTTGTGATCGAACATGAAAACTTTCTGGTGTCCAGCATTTGCAGCATGTGACTGAAATGTCTCTCCTTTGATTCGTCGGCTCCCCTCAATGGGACCCTCCCCATTAGCTTTCACGTGTGCTGAGGTTGCCCCATTTCAGTGAGGTCTCAAGGTGACCGGTCCCATGCAGACGCCCAGAGGAGAAGCTTGTGTGTTGGTTCAGAGCTGACCCCAACCTCCCCTAATGCCTCAGCTGCACGTTGGATGGGTTGTACTTTTAAAGTGTCTTCAGGGAACACGGTCCCATTCAGCAGTCTCCGGGGTTCCTCTGGGAGCCTGAGTAGGAGGAGGAGGAGGAAGCCTGGATCCCAGCACTCAGCTCCGGGAGCTGCGTCTGCATGGGACCTTCCCATGCTTCCGGCTCCGCGGGCCACACAGCCCTGGGGTCCGGTTCTCGTGACTTGGTGGTTTGCCCGGCTGTCAGTCCCACCGTGGCCCTCATGATCCTTCTTCCCCCTGAAGTCCAGATCTTTCTCCCACTGAGCCCTCGGCCCTCCCAGCAGACCCCCTGGCAGCTCGTGCTGTGCTCTCAGCCGCCGCCTTCTCAGCCGCTCCTGCGCGGCTGTCATGCTGCAGAGGACACCAGGGTGGCTCAGGAAAGGTCACCCAGGCTCGCCCACGTGCGCTCTGTTCACAGGGGCATTGCAAGTGGTGAGGGGAAGCCCCTGAGTCTGTCTTTTCTCACTGTCCCCAAGAGACAGCAAAGTGAGTTATCCTGTCCTTTCGGGTCCCCCCAACATGCTTCCCTTCCTGGTGGTCAGCCAGAGCGCCTGTGTCTTCATGTCCTCATCCCCCACTTGTCCAAAATAGTTGACCCCACATCCTCCCTCGTGCCACATCTCCCTCCACTTGCAATCTTCTTCCTCAGGAGCTTATGCTTTACCCTTTCCCGGGACTCTAATGATTAAACAGATGCCAGAGAACATGTCTTATTAGAATATATGGGAAACACATTAGCTTATTATTTTCAAAACATAGTTCTGTTTTGTCATTTGAAAAAAAACCAAACAGAATCCCTCCTAGCCTAGTGACAGAGGACTCTTGGGGCAAATTTCGCATAAATGCTGATGATGTCTTGTTTCCATTTCCTCATTTCTTACTCACTTTGGCCTGACTTGCACCCATGACTGCATGGACAGAACCTGTGTCGGGCCACCAGGACTCCCATGCCGGCCACCAGGACTGTGTCAGGCCACCGGGACTCCCACGCCGGCCAATCCAGTGACAGCTTTCATGCATCTGACTTGAGTACTGGAGGGCTTCTCGCTACTGATCACTCCCCACCTTGTGGGAACCTTGCCCTCCATGGTTTCAAGCAGACAGCTTACTCTGTCTTCTCACATCACTGACCTAGCTTCTCAGTCTTCTTTCTGTCTCATCTCTGGGCTCGGCTCTCTTCTCGTCACTCCCATGTTTTCAATTGTGAAGTGAACAAACATGAGTGTAATGCACAAAAAGAGCCCAAACCACTGTCCTGAGATTAGGAAACACACATCCTCGTACACACCTACAAATCTCCTCATGTGTTTCACCATGGGTCACCTTCGGTCTCTGTGACTTACCACCCTTATCCAACCTGCCATCGTCTCTCACCCCAAATACCCTGACAGCTGCAACCAACTGATGTCTTTGCAGCATTCTAATAGTCCTTTAATAACTTCTCCATGTTGTAGCTAGGAAGTTTTTTCAAGATGAAAATTGTTATTATATGACCCTCTTTCTAAAATCCCTCTTGTTTTTACCCTTCCCTCTTAGAAACTAAGAGCCTGATTAAGGCCTAAAAGTCTCTCCATGGTCTGCTTTTTGTCTCATATGGCTGTGTCCTTCTAATAAATATTTCCTTCTTTTCTGTGTTTTACATACTTTGGCTTTTTTTTTTTTTTTTTTTTTTTTTTTTTTTTTTTTTTGGTTCCTTCAATGAGCCAGTTTTCATCCGGTCAAAGACATTTCCACATTGGATCCCTCTGTCTCACCCCAGTGTCGAACACCCGAAAGTCCCTTTTATCTGGAGAACTGCTAATCACCCTTCAGACCTGAGCTCCAATATCAGTTCCTCAAGGAAGAAACAAGCCACCTTCTTGTCCAGCTCAGTCACTTGTCTTTCCTTAAGTTCTTTCACAGCAGTAATTACAGCTCAGTTGAATTGCTCCTCCATTAGTGCACGGGTTCTCTGACATCAGCAGGCCTCAATCTCCAGAGGGCTGGGTTATAAAGATTGCTGGGTCCTCTTCCGAGACAGGGAGGTAAGTGGGCTTATGCAGCATTTGTTCTTTTGTGTGACTGGCTTATTTCACTTGGCACACTGTCCTCCAGGCTCATCCATGATGTAGCCTGTGTATGCACCACATTTTGTTCATCCATTCATCTGTCAATGGACGCTTGGGTTGCTTCCATGTTTTGCCTATTTTGGATAATACTGCTATGAACATGTGGCTAACACTGCTATAAATATCTCTTGATGCCCTGGCTTTCCTCTTTTTTTTTTTTTTTTTAATACCCAGAACTAGAATTTCTGGATTGTATGGTAGCTCTATTTTTTTTATCTTTTTGAATACCATCCTGTTTTCCACAGTGGCTGTACCACTTTACATTCCGTCCAACAGTGCACAAGGATTCCAATCTCTCCACATTCTCACCAACATTTATAATATTGTTATTTTGATTGTAGGCGTCCTCATGGGAATGAGGTGCTAGCTCACTGGTTTGATTTGCCTTTCCTACTGATTAGTGATATTGAGCATTTTGTCAGGTGCTTGTTGGCCATCTGTGGACATCTGAGGACACTCTTTGGAGAAAAGTCTATTCAAGCCCTTTGAGCATTTTTAAAATCAGTTGTTTGTTTTTTGTTCTTGATGTTGATGATCCTCTGTGATAGTTTAAAAGTCCTAAAATTAAAAAATTAATTTAATGGGCATTGTCTCTAGACAATTCCCAGTGTCTTCTCAGAAAGGTGGAAATTTTTCAAATTACAAGTTGTTCTATTAGCAATATGTGGTCACGTGGGAGTTTGCTGAATTCTCCCGTCCTTTTTTGGGAGCTTAAAATAATAAATGAGTTCACAGCAGTGGAATAGTTTCGAGCATCGGAAGGCCAAGATTAAACTGCTCCTTATTTCCCCTCTGAGAAGGGAACATTAATCTCTACTGGAACTATCAGAATCCTGGATAAAAATAAAAATGTGAATTTTTAAAATAGGGCTCGCTTTTTGAACTACTCTTCCAAAACGAATCATGCAGTTTGGCCTTTTTATTTGAACTATTCTGGTCTCCCCCATGCAGTCACAAAGTATATGAGAGCCTGCGTAGCTGGACTGGGGAACTTGGGGGGACCTTTCAGACTTGCTGACACCCAGCCTCATGTGTCCTGTGCTGAGTGGGTTAACAGTCCACTCTCAGCCCTCATTTACTGTGCAGATACAGGGAGAATTCACAGAAATAAGAATGCAACTGACCAATTGTGGGTTCATCATGGCAGCCACTAACCCACGGGTGAGAAAGGAAAGTAAGAAGCACTTTCCCTTCTGAGTAAAACCCCATAGTTAGGGGCGTTTCCCACCCCTGTCATTCTCAATGGGATGATTTTGCCTGACACACAAGGCACAGTGGCCACATCTGGAAGCATTTTTGTTGTCACCAATGGGGGGTGTTACTGTGGTGGGTAGGGGCTAGGATTCTCCCAGGACAAAGCAGCATCAGGCCCAAGGTATAAGGAACAGGAGGTGGGAAGCCTGCTCTGTGCTTAGACGTGTTCCCTGGAGCCTCGCCAAGCGGCAGAAGAATCCTGGTCACCTGCCTTCTTGGCCCAGGCCCGTGTCCTTGCAGCAAAGGCCCTCTCCAACGTGGCTCCAACCACACGGAACAAGGACCCGTGACCCCAGCTCAATGGAAGGGCGGGCCCTGGGACCCAGTCTTGTCACTTCTTAGTCTGATGATTCCCAGGTTGGCAAATGCACCAGGCAACTTGGAGAGCTGTGCGTGCGAGGAAAGGGGACCCTGAGGGAGGCTGGGCCCCCATGTGTCTTCTGGCTGCAGTCAAGTCCTCGTGTTGCAGCTCGCCCAGCTCTGGGACCAGAGCAGTGACCACAGAGGGGGCTGTTTGTCTGAAGTCAGACCCAGGTCCGTGGTCCTGGAGTGGCTCACTGCACGAGTCCAACGGTCAGTAGCTGCAGAAACCTGAGAAAGCCGTCCCGTAGTTTGGGTGTGCAGTCCTCTGCTCTGCGCAGGTCTGACACCTTCTCTCTGTCAGCTAGCTGAGCAGGCACACGGGCTGTCAGCTTGGCATCTGCTGTTTGGCAGGGAGGCCTCGGCTCGACCCGCAACAAGGGATGTTCTGGAGTCAGAGAGTATTTCATCGCCAGCTTCTCCACAAAGTTGGCAGGAGATCATGAGTAAGTAATGGGAAACAATTTTATTTATTTATCTATTTTCAACTGAACTTGTAATCACAGTTTAAATATGCAGGGACTGAATGTGTGAGTTGTGGATGCGAGTTTTAACGTTGTGAAAGATATCAGAACCAAGGAACACAGGACAGCGCTGCCCACACCCCATCCCATCCCCAACCATGGCAGCATGAGAGTGAGTGCAAAGCCAAGTTTAGGATCTATGCACGTGAACACGTAAATCAGATGGGAAAGTTAGAACCACGTCTTACACATACATGGCAATTAGAACACGTAAGCAGTCCATTTTCTTTTTTAAAATTAATATACTTTATTATTTAGAGCCATTTTAGGTTGACAGAAAAATTGAGTGGAAAGTATGGAGAACTTCCACGTGCCCTGTCTTTCCCAGGCTCAGTTTCCCTCACTGGTAACACCTTGCGTTAATGTGGTGGTTTGTTACAGTGGATGAGCCAATATTACTGATCCTGTACTGTTAATAAACCGACGTCTGCAGTCTACATTAGGATTATTCACTCTGTGGGTTGTGTAGTTCTGCAGGCTTTCACTAACATATCCACCGTTACCCCAGTCTCGTGAGTTTCCACTTCTATTTTTCACAAACCATGCTGATTCACGTTTGGATCCTACTCATTTTCTTCTTTTGTGCTCTTTTCTTATATTTCCTTTCCCTCCTTCTGTCTGATAAACACCTATTAATTTTAAAGGCTTTATCAAACATAATCTTCCGTATGAAGCCAGTTCTGAGCCTTCCACGAAGAACTGGCCGTTCCGTTGTTTACACTCTTATGACCCAAAACACATCTTCTTCTAATCCGATAGCACTTTACTCAACTTGTTTGATTCCAATTACTAAATAGTAAGCTCTTTTTGAGGGTAGAGACTGTGCTTAATCATCGTTTTATCCCTACTCCCAGAAAATATAGTAAATGCTTAATGATTCTTTGTTGAATGAATATATAAGTAAGTGAATGAAAGTGCACGCAACGTGTAACTGGGGAATACAATTTGCACCATGTCTCAGTGGTTGTCCTGTTTTATAGTAAAAACACCTGACTTTATGTGTATGGTCTAATGTCACTTAAGTATTTGACAGAAGTAAGAGTAAGTATAGGGCGCTAGTTAATGTTCTTCAGTAAATTAAGGGTAAAATAACAGATTTGAAATATTTGGCTCCCAAGTATATTTTTCTGTCATTCAATATCTGTTTTCCTCCCTGTTTGTTACGTACGATGCAAGTAATATAAACTGGAAAGCACAACTGCTTTTTCTGAGTGAGGAAACCCAGATTTGTATCTCGGCTTTACTTCTTACTTCGACTTCTTGGACAGGCACTTTACTTTACTTTAAGCCTTAGTTTATTGGTCAATAAAATAAAGAGCATAATTCAACCATAATGGTAGTTGTGTAAATTAAATGAGGTAATTTCTATACACTGATGCAGGAGATTCTCAATAAATGTTAACTTCTTACTCGTTTTCTTCTATCTCCTTAATAAATGTTCTTGAGTTTATCACAAATATCCAATTACAAAAACCTACGACTTGCCGTTTCTGTTTATTTTCCTTTTTTTCTCTACTTTCAAAGAAAATACACAACCTCAACTTTAAACTTGTTTATGCATAATTTTCAGATTGGTGGGGGTGGGCTGGGGTAATGTAAACAGGAATACCTTCCAGTCTTTCTCCTTTCATATTTTCAGTTTTTGTGACACCTTCCTGGAGGCAAGTCTTCATTTGAAAAGTGCTATGAACACAAGTGTGACTGACAAGCGGTAAACGTTAAGTAAGAGAGCCTCTGAAAGAGCTCTAGCATGCACGTCACTGCTGTCCCAGGGAAAACACCGCCTCACTAATGCATTTATGGGGCAGGAAGCAACAGAAGTGAATGCATTTGTTATCAATTCAGGAGACTCGACCAACAGAGTGGTGGCTGACGCTGTCTGTGCCCACCCAGAGCCCTCAGCCCTCGCTCGTCCCCAGCAGCCTGTATCTCCCACCGCGCTGGGCTCTGCAGCCCAAGGATCTTCTCCAGAGGCCTGTCCTGGCTGCGCCTGGCATCCATGCCCTCCTCCTGCTTCCTCCCGGGGCAGCCCCACCTCAGCTCTGATGTCCTAGGCACAGAAGCACATACTGCAGGTCCGGCTCACACGCGCCTGCTGCTGGTCACTCTGGCCTTAGTCACTTCCTTACAAGTCAGTTTCCCCTGGAAGCATTTGTGTAATAGATACCTGCAGCAAACCCTCGTCTCAAGGTCTTCATCTGTCAATCTAAGACAGGAGCATATCAAGAAAGGAAAAGGAAGAAATGTGTGCAGGAGCAAGAAGCTGCTGCAGCTGAAAAGAACAGGCAATGCAGGGATTCACCACCACAGGGCAGATAAAAATCTGGAACCTGAGACCGCTACATTCCATGGTGTTCAGTGTATCGGGTATGGAGCCGGTGACGTGAGTGGTGTCGGACAGAGCCTGGAGGAAGAGTCCTGGAGGAGATGATCAGAACCACAGGTGGGTTTTGCCAAATTTGGGCTCCAGAAGTGAAAATCTCATGCGAGAACAGAAAACAAGAATGCAGAGAATCAGATGGTGCAGAAAAGTGCACCTCCAAAGATGGCAGGGTGGGGCATGTGGCTGGTGTGCGTACGTCTCACAGTAGGTGTCTTTGAGTTTGGGACAATTTGCTTATAAAAGCTACGTAAGAAAAGGTGAACACTAAGAGCTTAATAAAAATGGTCATACCGTGTTGCCCTGAAAATAGGACCTCAGCAGAAAATAAGCCCTAATGCATCTTTTGCAGTGAAACTTAATATAAGACCTGGTCTTACTTTTTGGGAAACACAGTAGTACCTCCTTTCATAATAGAATACATTTTTCCTCCTGTCCTGGAGAAACAGGCCTTTGTGTAGAAGGTGAGAAAGGGGAAAAGGCATTACAGTCCTGTTTCTGTTCATTTCTACAAGTGTCAATATATACCCTCTAATTTCAAACCAAGGTTCAGTTCTGACACAAGGCGGCTGGACAATTAAGTTTGCGAACTCATCCTAGAAGAAGTGCTCAATACCTCATTGCTGAATATCACTACAGTCACCTTCCAAGTCCTCCCCTTGGGAAGCTATGCACCGATGCCAGCGCCTAGTCCACCCTTCAAAGCAATTTTGGAACTCGTTTTCTGGAATGGCCGTCAGAACTGTCTTCATATTATCCTTGACGCCCTGAATGTCATCAAAATGTCTTCCTTTCAATATTTCCTTTATCTGCAGGTAAAGAAAGAAGTCATTGGGGCCAGATCAGGTGAGTAGGGAGCATGTTCCAATACAGTTATTTGTTTACCGGCTAAAAACTCCCTCACAGACAGTGACGTGTGAGCTGGTGCATTGTCGTGATGCAAGAGCCATGAATTGTTGAAGAAAAGTTCAGGTCGTCTAACTTTTTCATGCAGCCTTTTCAGCACTTCCAAATAATAAACGTGGTTAACCGTTTGTCCAGTTGGTACAAATTCATAATGAATAATCCCTCTGATATCAAAAAAGTTGACATAAATATCATTGTAACAAGTTCTCAAACTTAATTGTCAGACCTCGTAAATACAACCACTGGCTAGTAGGGGTGTGCCTAGAAAGAACAAAATCCCCATTTTATGGTGTTAAGGGGAAGTGTCATCTTCCAAACAAGGGAGGTGGGTTTGAGTACACGCTGTGTGTGGTATTGGTGTCCCACGGGGCTGGTTGCAGCGATCCAAGGCCCTGTCAAGAAAACCCGACGAGCAGTGACCAGGTGATATTTTCTGCAAACACTGAATGCTTTGAAACATTTTGAATCATAGCTCTGAAAATGAAAGTGTGCATTTATTTAATAAGGTGCCTATTTCATTTATTGCAAAAGGTTAAATATTTTCAGTAGTAGAGATTGCTACCAAAAATATCTCCTAGGAAAAGGAAAGTCTTTCTTTTCACTTTTCTTCCATTTTTGCCACAGGAGGTTCATTTCTGAGACATCCTCTGGGCTAAGTGTAGGTAAGTCAATAGTGGATACATCTCTCTACTGAGTGATGGATGACAGTTGCCAACGAGGAATATTTTTAGTTTGAGGTCAGTTGCCTCTAGCGTCAAAAGCCCTAATTGCTCATTTATCCAGTCTTCTGGGAGAGCAAAAGGATGGAATGGACTCAGAGATGCCTCAGTCTTGCAGGCTCTGTTTCCGGGTGTTGGGGAACACGCAGAAGCACTGGAGCTGCCACTGCGTGGGAGATGCTGTTGCTGTTGTTACTGTTATTATTAGTCCCCAATTCTGGGCTGCTCTTCTCTCAAGTAGCAGTTTCATTATTTAAAAAATGTTCCCGTGTATCAGTTTTCCTCACGGGGTGTTCTGGAAACATGTGAGCCTTTTTAGCTGCCACACTGAGTAAAACTTGACAGGCTCCCTGCCTATGCTCCCTGCCCCTGGTTGTGAGAGCAGGACGGGCTGAGAACAAATCTGCAGCAGTAAATACTATGGTTTATCTAATGCTTCCACTGTGAAAACAATGACAGAAAGTGGAGTTCACATAAAAGACCGGAGGTCAGAATCTATCGGTGCAGATACTCCACACGAGCTTTCATAATACACTTTTCATAGAGGGCTAATTTATGGGGACAGTGTGCGTCCGAGCAATTCATAACAGTGTTCTATGGAAAATTCCATCCTCTCCTCACACAGCTGACACACAGCACTCACTTTTGATTCACGAGAGTCACAAACGTACCTCAAAAGATATAATACAGTAGTTTACAGCTTTAACCTAAATTGACAGATAAATTTGTTTCTTCATAAAACAAGAAAAATGGGAGAGAATGAAATGGTTGCAGTTCTCAGCAGGACAGTCAGCTGGCCACAGCCGCGACAGCTTCAGTCTAGCTGACCAGGGTCTTGTCCTCTCCTGCCTTGTGTATTCCTCTCCTACACGACAGCTTCTTAGTCTCGTCTATAAATACCTTGCTAATTTGAATTGAGATGATGTACTCGCTGTGCTTGTTAGATACGGTCTAACGTAGTTCGTACTCCCTTTAAACATCACCGACTCAGAGAGCATTTTTGCATTCCAGATGGAGCTAAAAATATTCACCCATTAAAATAGTAATCATCATTAAAATTAGCTCACTGATTCTGCTGATTAATTTTTCAGTAACAAGTGTGCTTTCTAAAAAGCTTTAATGAAACATTTTTTGACAAAGCTAGATTTAAACATTTTTAAACTATATTAAAAAGATATAAAGAAATAAAAATAGAAAATTTAAATCTACTGTAATTTTTAAAGATCTTTTCAAAAAATTTGCTAACAAAGAAGAGTGCAGAGGAAGGAAATGGTTGTTATAACTGGACTGTAGAACTGAGGCCTTTCCGTCTTCATTTTGGGCCGAGACTCTAATAACTTGAAAAGGTGCTGATTTTTGTCTGTAGGAAAAGTACCACGTACAAGCATGAGTAGTCAAGTGATCAGAGTCTCTCTTGTGTTACGTAACTGCCTATTGACGTGTGTTCTGTTTTCATAATAGGTATGCTTCAGGTTCAGATGACGGTTGTAAACCTGTGACTACACAGAGGTCCAACTTTACGGGCATAGATAAAACGAAGGGCAGCCATGAGCACTGATTTTTTGTCTTTAGTATCTTAATTTTAGTTGGAGTTAGAGACAAATGTAGTAAAATACAGTTTTGATTAACTCTATTGAAAATTGTGGGAGGGACAATTGTGTGTTTTCATTTAAACCCTTTAAGAAACCATTAATTTTAAAAAAATAAGATAATATAAATGTCTTGGTTTTAAAATGCATAATTATGTTTTCAACTGAAAAAACGAATATTAGTTATAAGACAGTAACCGGTTGAGAACACTTTAGAAGACAAATATTAGGAGAAAGTTGTAATGTTTGGTCATGTTTAAAGTCATTCAGTACTGAGTAAGGCAGTTAAATATTCCTTCACTGTATTTGATGTTTCTTAGCTGTAATGGACATAGATCACAAAGTGATACGGAATTCCAATATGGCAACTGTCATAGAAATGCCTCTGACCTTTCTCAGACAACGGGCAGCAACAGGTCTACAGAAAAACACACATTCATGTCAAAATGGCAAAATGGTATATGGCAGGTGTGTGACAACAGCCGTGAGCCCAGGGGTATCCGTCTTTCCATGAACACACACACACACACACACACACACACACACACACACACACACACACACACTTCTTCTCTGTTTAGAAGACATAGATAATGAGAAGTAATATGTTTCTCTATTTCCAAAGTTCCAAATATTAAGCTATAATGGAATCCAGCCAGCTTTAATATTGTCATTTAACCTCATCTTTTATGGAGCTTTAGTGAGTTATTTTCTAAAATTTTTAGAGAATGTATCATTTGAATCACATGTATCTTATTACATAACCTCTTGGGCATGTTTATTGTAAGAGATACTAAACCAAAACATTCATGAAAGGTCATTTATGAATTATGTGATAGCATGTCTGAGATGTTCAGTATTTGAGAAAAGAAGATCGTCTTATTTGTCTCCTGTAATTTAAAATGTAAATCTTGTTTGACATAAGGTGGGATTCGATGAGTAATTATCAGAACAAATAATCTCTGTGTGTGTGTAGAGATAATGATGATGATAGATAGATGATAGATAGATAGATAGATAGGTGATGGACGGATGGATGAATGCATAGATGATGGATGGATGGATGGATGGATGGATGGATGGATGGATGGATAATAGACAAATAGATGGAGATATGGATGATTGATAGATGGACAAATAGGTATAGTAAACAGACATTCAAATATGACATTCAATATATGACAGTCCCTCAATTGTCATATATTTTCAAGTGTTTGATCTTAATTAAATCCAGAAGCATATAAAAGTAAAGTGTTTGGAGCTGTCGAATGGCTCAGGTAGTTAGAGCACACAAGCTCTCAATAACAAGGTTGCCAGCTCAATTCCCGCATGGGATGATGAGCTGTGCCCCCTGGAACTAAAGACTGAAAACAGCGACTGGACTTGAAGCTGAGCTGCGCCTCCACAGCTAGATTGAAGGACAACGACTTGGAGCTGATGGGCCCTGGAGAAACACACAGTTCCCAAATATTCCCCAATAAAATTTTTTTAAAAAAATTAAAGGGTTTGAATTATTTTAAATCCTGTGTGTGTGTGTGTGAGGGGGTGGTATTTCTCAGCTTTCACCTTTGCCCTCTTACAGTCATCCCTTTAGTTTCCAAAATAATTTTTAAAATTAAATTCAATGTTTCCAGCCCTCTAAAGGTATCCCATCACACTTGGACCCAGAACTAAACCCCTGGCCATGGCTCACCTCTTCCACTTCTCATCACAGGACTCCCCCCCTCACTAAGCTCCACCTGGTCTACACCCATCTCCTGGGTCATCAGGACACCCACAGAGCCTTCCTTTAGTCCTTCCCCCTGCCTGAAATGACCTTCCTCTGGTATTTGCAGGCCAGCTTTGCTTAGGGGACTGTCTTTTTAGCGTGTGTGTGTGTGCATGTGTTACTGTGTGAGTGTGCATGTGTGTGAGGTATGAGTATGCATGTATGAGTGCATGAGGTGTGAGTGTGCATTTGTGGAATGTGAATGTGCATGTGTGAGGGTGTGAGGTGTGATTGTACATGTGTGAGTTGCATGTGTGAGTGTGCTTGCATGAGAGTGTCATATGTGATTATATGAATGTGCATGCGAGTGTGCATGTACATGCATGTGTTCATGTGTGAGATATGAGTGTGCTTGTGTGTACATGTGTGAGAGTATGCATGTGAGTGTGCATGTGTGGTGTGTGCATGTGCATGCATATGTGTGCATATGTGAGTGTGAGGTGTGAGTGCGTGTGTAAGTGTGAAGTTTGAGCGTGCATGTTTGTGCATGTGTGTACATTGTGAGTGCACATGTGTGCATGTGTGTGTGTGGTGTGATTGTGCATGTTTGAGTGTACATGTATTCGTGCATGTGAGTGTGCATGTGTGAGGTGTGAGTGTGCATGGTGTGAGTGTCTGTGTGTGTGAGGTGTGAGTGTGCATGTGTGAGGATATGTGTGTGTCAGGTGTGAATGTGCATGTGAGTGCGCATTTGTGATGTGTGAGTGAGCATACATGAATGTGTGTGCATGTGTGCAGAGCACGCACCCCTGCCTGACACATCTGTGTTGCCCGCCTAAGCCTGCAGACACAGAGTAACTTTCTTTCCAAAGTGTCTGGCCTGGCGTCCTGTAGATGTGGCCACTTAGTAACTGTCTGCTGAGGACGACGATCAGGTTGATGGCAAATCTCGGTGTGCAGTGGACAGAGCTTGCTGATTAGTTTCTGGAATTGTTCCCCAGTTTTTACAAAAATGGAACTTCGCTTATTTTTGGATCAGTGGGTTCTGCAGTACATTTCAACGAGGAGCTCTCATTACAACAGGTGCCCTAATCTTCCCTAGGTATGTGTGTGCCTTAGAAGGATTCTTCCGCTACCCCTTCTACTGCCCTGGGAGTGGCCCATTGTCACAGGGTGGAGGGCGAGGCTGCAACACGTCTCCATGGAGCTGGGGCCCTGTATGTGCGTCAGGCGTTTGCATGCGTGTTTTAGAGCCTTTCTGTAATGTGTCGGTCCTACGCCTCAGAAAAACACCCGGTTGGCACTTGGCAGAGCCCCTTTGACTAGAATCTCTCTCATTAAATCTTGCCGTAATGGATGTGATTAAACATTTCTTTAAAACGGGAAATGGAGAAGTCCTTTGTCAGCATCTTAGCAGAGCTGCGTGAACCCGAGTACCCCATGTCTCTCCAGCTTCCGTAATGCATTCTGAGCGTGGGAACATTTCCAAGGCCCCACCCCTCTTACAGGCCCCTGTATAATAGCAGCTCCTGTGCGGGTCACTTATACTGTGTTCTCAGTGCTCCTCAGGCGAAACTTGGTGCCTGTTCCATTTAGCTGTGTCAAGCAAGCTAAAGAAGGAAAATATGAGACTGGGAGATCCCGCCCTAAAGAGTAAGGAATCAAAAAGAAAAAAAGTGTTCAGTATTGCAAGGGATGGATGGCAGGTCTTTCCTCAGACGTGGAATTACACGGGAGGGAAATGAATGTGGGTGCTCCCAGTGAAAGCCCACTTTCGGAGAAAGTTACTGTATCATTCAGCTGGGACTTCAGACAATTAAATGTCTGATTAGGGCATCACAATAATAAAAAGAAAGACACTAAGTAAAACAAAATAAAGGGAGACACTGAGAAATACATGGTAGACTTTGTTTGCAGGATCCAAAATCCCAGTGTTCACAGACGAACTCTGTCTGGAAGACGGTCAGCAGAACAGACTGGGGAATGTGGTCCGGCTCTGTGGGAACGAGAACGCTGTGTGTGGGACTTGCAGAGTACTGGGTGAGCTCTAGAGATGGAGCTCCAGCATTTGAAGCTATGGGAGGTGCTGCCATCACCTACCGTGTTTGGAGTTTCAGAGCCATCCCAGAGGCCAGGAAACCCAGCAGTGCATGCAAGGAGGTAAGATGTCCCTTGGTACTCAGTTTCATATGGCAAGTGTAGTGTTTAAGTGACCGTGACACGATCACCCTCACAATAGTATCCGGCAACCTAGCCCGTTAGGATGTGCCCTCCACCCTACCCATCTTGACATTCTTTATTTCTCCTGACATAACATCTGCTACAAGCCCTGCAGGGCCCATGGGCATTGAGCAGGAGAAGTAGTGTGGATCGGAACCAACAGGCTGCTTGGAGGAGGGGAGGAGGGGCATGGAGTCCGGCTGTGGTCCTTTGTGCTCATGCTCCAGTGAGGTGGTTTAAAGGGGACATGTAAGGGATGCCTGGCAACATGTCTTCTGCACCACAGGACAGTATAAAAAACCCCATTTCCTTAGTGGGATAAGATTCAAATTCCTGCTTGAGTAATGGATATAGAAAATGTTAGGAATGATAAATTATTTCATTCTTTTGTTTTAAAATAATCCATATCATTTTACAGCAGGAAAGCTACACGAGAACGTTGCAGACATATGCTGACCACAGGTCACTAGCATTAAGCTTTCTCCCCAGGAAGAGAGTTAAGAGGAAAACCGTTCAAGTATCAGTCGAAAGATGGCCCGGGATTTCGGCCTGGTGCCACCAGGGGTCAGAATGCACACGTGGTGACACCAGGAACATGGCGCTGTCCTCAACTCCTGTGCCCCTGAGTCTGCCGACCTTTCTCTAGGAGCGCCTCTCACAACAAGTCAGTATCGCTACAAGGTTGATGTAATCTGAACACATAGTTTTTTTTGTGGGTTTTTTTGTTGTTATTTTTAAAATTCAATTAGTTTAATCCTTCTCATTCAGGCAGTAAAATATCTAAAAATCACAAACAGATTTGACTCTATAATCATGATTACTAATGATCCCTGATTATAATAAGCATGTAATTTTCTTTGGAATAAGATTATCAATTGCTTAAAAAAAATCAATTTCTGATGGTTCTGAGATTATTCCAGACAACTAGATGTTATGTATTTCTTCTCCCTGAGAGAATTTTATGGTGGGCCACCCTGGCTTCAGGAAAAGAACTTAATCTTTGCCTGTTGCAACTATATTTTGTAAAACTGTTAGAAATGTCTAAAATAGGATGAGTGGAAAGGGACTATGCAATATTTTTGTTTTCTTAAATTTTATCTTTGCTGAATTAGTGTGAATTTAGGAAGGACTATTGACTGGGACCTGCCCAATGACTGTCACAGAAAGAGGACACAAACATCCACAGGAAGTGCTTTTTGGACCTGTAGAGTAAAATAATCTATTGTGTGTGAGTGTGTGCTCTTCCTGGGCTCCAAGAATATTTGGGGAAGGACAAGTGTCTCAGTCGGCTGCTGTAGCAGAACACTGTGGACTGGCAGGCTTATCAACAGCAGACATTTATTCCTCACAGTTCTAGAGGCTGGAAGGCCAAGGTCACAGTACCAGCATGCTTGGGTGAGGACACTCTTTGAGGTCAGACTTCTTGCTATGACCTCAGATGGTGGGAGGGACGAGGGGGCTCTCTGGGATCTCTTTTACAAGGACACTCATCCCATCGTGGGGGCTCCACCCTCATGACTTCATCCCCTCCCGAGGCCCCACTTTTTGACACAACCACACTGGGGCTTAGGTGTCAACATATAAATTTTGAGGGGACACAGTCAGTTCATAGCAATGAGAATCAGAAAGTCAGAGGACAAGCAAAAGGCAAAAAGTTTTATAAGGGAAATTGTCAGTTAACAAGAACTTGTATAAATACTGGGAGCAATGACTTGTCGATTTGGTACTAGGTAGCACTGGGAGTTTTGAAAACATGTGAATTTTACTTTCCAGTTTTGATAAAATCAAGATTTCCATTCAATTTAAACAATGTTCACTGTATGAATTTTGTGCCTATAGCCAAAGGAGGTCATCAGCCTTCCCTCCAGGCACTGGGAGAGCTCAGCTGCCCAGGGCTGGGAGAATAGCACCCATGGTGATGTTAATGAAATCACTTTACATGCTCCATGGGGCTGCAATTCTCAGGATTGATTATGAAGCATAAGATATGGCAAAGGATAATGAACTCCCAGCTTCCTCAAATCTTCAGTTTGACACAGATATTTCACAATTTCTTAAGAAATTACAATTTACAGTAAGTTTGAAGTCCCTTGTCAAGCCCCCAAATACCTCTCCTCCTTTTTAGAGATAACCAATACCCTGGATTTGTCATCCCATTCATACTTTATGCTACTTTGATATATGTGAATTCCTGTTTTCTATTGCGTTATTTTGTCTATTTTAAAATTTACGGGTTATCATGCTGTATGTTCCATTTCTTAAGTAGATTTTCCCACAAAGTTTTGGAATTTATTCTATTGCATGAGCAATCATTTTAACTGTTGTATTTTGCTGTACGAATATCCCATTTTTCCTTTCTTCTGTACACCTATTTTCTGTATGCTCATTTGGATGGGTCCTTATAACAGTGATTGCAGAGGGACCTTTTTCATGCCAGACTTTTTAAAGAAGACAGACATATCTGAGATACGCTGGTTTATATGTGGTCCCCCTTCCATTCAGGATGCAGGTACAGGCATCGAGCCGCGGTCGCTGGAGAGCAGCGAGCCCCACAGCGCTTGCTGCTGCAGGCTTGGTCTCAGGTGCAGCCACCAGCACACCTACCATGACATCTGGGCGCCACTGAGAGGGGAGATTCTTGCTGCAGCTTCCCATCTAAGCAGTGAAAAGTGCAGAGACAGTGGACCATTTGTACATATGAGCTCTCCAAAACTGCGATCTTTTTTTCAGGGAGCAATCAAGTCTGTGCTCCATTAAGATTAAAATACATCAGTGTATTAGATTGGCTGACAATATTTAAATGTGTTCAGTTAGAATGCAGAGAGGAATTAAATGCTTCCAAAGGGAAACAACACCTGGGAACCTCCTGAGCCCTCTGGTCACTGCTGGGCGCTGGATCTGGGGCTGGGGCTTCACTACAAGACATGTGGGAATTGCTCTTCTGTTTTCTCAGTGCTAGTTCGTGTTTGCAGAAGTCCGACCTCTTCTGGTTTAATCCTGATTTCCTGTGTTCTTTCTGTCATCTTCCAACCCTTCAACATTTCCTTTCATATTTTTGCTCTTACATTTCATATAAAAAAGCTCTTTTGTGTTTATCTGACTGTACCATTTTTTTCTTGCAATCCTTCCTTATTTCTAGGAGGCAACATTCCATTATATTTTTATACATATTCATAGTTTTTTGTTAACAAGATTTCTCGTTTCTTTTAATTCTCCATTGACTGACTTTACCATTTTTACAGTTTGCCTATTTAGTCTTTTATAAGGAAGTTTGAGGCTATCCTCAGATATCTACCAATTCAGTTATTCAGTAAAACTGTATGTCCACCTACAATTTCACTGGATCCTGCCAAATTGCTCTGCAATTTAGTGTCCGGACCAGAGCAGGGGTGCTCCTGTGCCCAAACTCACCCCAGGGCTGAAACAGGCAGGATCCAAGACACAACATGGCTCGACCACACCTCTGTCTCGACCTTTCATCTCAGGAACAAGCCTTAAACATCTAATGCTTGGAAAACAGCCCCACTGGTCTCCAGAACGAGCCTTAGACAACTGATGCCTGGAGAACGGCCCCCTTAGGTCTCGGGAAGGAGCCTCAGACAACCAATGTCTGCAGAACGGCCCCTTTAATATCCTGTGTTTTGCGGGGTTCTTGACTAATGTATCTTAGCAGTGAAAGTCTCAGCATTTTAAATCACTGATATACATTTGGTGTTTCTTGGATAAAATATATTCTCTTTTTTTTGGATTTTTTTCACTGAAATAATTTTTTAGAATTGTTTCATATATATATATATATATATATATATATAGGAGGTGTTAAAATATGTATACACATGGCTTGTATTCATTTTTTGTTATCGGTATATATTGATTACTACAATTTTAATAGTTTATTTTTCCTTTCTTAAAATGTGTATACATTTTTTGGTACCCTCTGTGTGTGTGTGTGTGTGTGTGTGTATGTATACATATATATGTATATATATAATATATATTATATATACACTACAATATATAATATATTATGTATATACACACTTATATAATATATTAGATAGATAGATAGATAGATAGATAGATAGATAGATAGATAGATAATATGTATATATTTAATCCAGCAAATATAAACAGGGCATTGGGCATTGGATTAACATGTTTTCTTATGCTTTTGTTTGTAGAATTGATCATTTTAGATCTTTTGAAAAGAAATCTGTGTGTGTGTGTGTGTGTGTGTGTGTGTGTGTGTGTGTGTGTGTGTTTCAGCCAAAGATCCTGTAATCTTCTCTTATTTATACTCTGGGTAGATCTATTTATCCAATAACAAAAATGGGCCTCACTGTGAGCTCCAACAGACTTATTGCAAGATGCTGGTGGCTTTCTGTCCTTACAAAACATGAGATCTATCTTAAGAAATGTTCTCATGGGAAAGCAGAAATATATTTATTGTAATTTATAAGGGGCAGTTATGCAAAAGAATAACTTTGCAGGACTAGCATACTCATTTGAAAAACTAGAACTAATTAATAAGATGAATTCAACTTTCTTGAGATAAATATTCCACAGTTAATTTTGAAAGCCTATGAAGGAATTTTTGTTATTTTAAAATAAAAAGTGATTGATTTTGAACCTAGATTTTTCAATTACATCAAATTGGAGACACATTTATCCTGATTCTCTTGCTCTGAGTCATATGGACATATTTATATGCCAAGACTGTTCTACCAAATGCTTACGCTTAATTACTCGAACAGAGCACTACTTTCATCAGACAAAACTTCAATTAAAAATCGTTTTCATTTTCATTATCTAAAGTATCTTTCTACCTATATATGTATATACATATACATGTGTGTATATGTATCTATATACCTCATTTTTGTTCATTATATTATCTATATCAATATCTAACAAAGTTTAACTTGAATAAAGGAAGAAATTATATTTAGTAATTATTGTAGAAAGTTATAGGAGAAAAAATGATTTTGTCAGTTTTGCTTTCTGTTTGGAGCTTGTTGGAAATGTATTTGCTAATTACTATCAAAACACAATGTTTGCATATTTAACAATACTCTTTGTAGCTATGAAACTAGAAATTAGGTTTCTCCAAGAATATTTATTTGTGAAGACATTTCTGCTTTTCATAGAATACTCGTATTGGAAGCAGAGAAATCCTGGTGGGAAAGGGGTGTTGCACAGTAACCTGAAGACGGAACAAGGAATCCCCTGACCATGTTACCGTAATGCCTGTACTTATTTGCCTAGAAAGAGACTTTGTCCAGTGTCTGGTGGTTAATTCTGCCTGTCAGCTTCGCTAGATCACAGGGTGCTTCGATATTCTATTGAACATGGTTACTGGGTGTGTCTGTGAGGGTGTTTCTGGATGAGATCAACATTTGAACTCAGGGACTGAGTAAAGCGACCCTCCCCGACGTGGGTGGGGAATCATGCAATTCCTCAAGACCTGAAAAATGGAGGAAAGCTGGACTCATTCTCTCTGCCTGACTGAGCTGGAACACTGGTCTTCTTATCCCATGGAACTGGGACTTACATCATCAGTCTCCCAAGTCCCCAATCTATAGATGACAGATAATGGGACACATCAGCCTCCATAATTTGTGGGCCAATTTCTCATAATGAATCGTATAAATATATACCTGTTACCCAGTGTATCCTATTGGTTCTGTTTCTTTGGAGAATGCTAATACTCTAAAGTTAGAGTTGAGGGTATTTGGAGGTTCATGAATGGATTCCAAGGAGTCTTGACATTGTATATCAAAAAATATATGAGAAAGTATCATATCTTTAAAAATATTTAATTCCCCTAAAATTAATAGCCACCACCTAACATATTTGAATATATGCTATTAGAAAGCTGTTAAACATACAAAGAGTATGCCATTGATGTATTTGCTATCATTTATCCAGAATTATTTTCTCTTTCTTTGAATACTGTGTTTCCCCCAAAATAAGACTGGCTCTTGTATTAAGGTTTTTTCCAAAAGACGCATTAGGGCTTATGTTCAGGGGATGTCTTCCTGAAAAGTCATGCTAAGGCTTATTTTCCAGTTAGGTCTTCTTTTCAGGGAAACATGGTATGCATTTTTTTTTTTTTTTAACAAATGAGGACACTTGATAAAGATCACTTGATTAAGATAGAAAATCAACTCGATGTTCTTACTCAGTTGTTGTAAGAAATAGGTTTATTATAAAAGAGATTACTCAAAATAAGTGTATGTCTTTATATTTTATGAGCACACTTTTAATAGACTCTCTTTTCATTAGTGAGAGCAATTAAAAGATTATAAGAGAAATCAAGAGCATTAGAAAGACTGGAGAAGAGACATGCAAGACCCTAAACTTGTAATAAACTGTCCTTTAATGAGACAATTGTGCAAATACTTTAAAAATCATCATCATAATAATGGCAATAATAATAATTAGATTTTTTTTAGTCTGTAGTGTCTTTCTACTGAGGCATGTAAAGCATTTCTACATAATGGGATAATATTCATGACAAAGGAAGAGCCATAACCATAACTGTCCACGGTACTTAAACACTAATGAGGAACTTGGGCAGTCCATGACTTACAAAAGCATTTCCTCTAAGTATTTTGCAATACTTAGGAGCTTTATCAGTGACAGCAGGGAAGCACAGAGAGTGACAGGAAGGTAAAGGGTTCACTAGAATAGGGATAGAGTTTTTCATTGGTGATTGGCAATTGTGCAACTTATGATGCTGGTGAGTTTCTATTATAACAAGCCTTTCACAAATAAAATGTAAAATTTACTACCCGGCAGTTCTGTGAGACATTGAATATTCTGGAATTCACACAGTGTTGCATGGCTCCCTGTGTACCCTCGTCATATTCAGAAGCTCACCCACCATCCCTCCCGCATCTGCTTTGTGGCCGCCTCTCTGCTTTGACTACTCCAGCCACCAGCTAACTGGTCTCCCCAATGTGTCCTCCAAATTCTAACTCGTGATATGTCTAGAACACAAACTCCCAGTACTTAAAACCATCAGCAGCTCTCATGTGCATTCAGGGTGAGGCTCACCACGCTCCACGATCCTGCTTCTGTCTAGTGTCCTAGATGGTGGTGACAGGAACTGTAGCTCTGAGTCAGCCAGTACCTGGCCCCACTACAAGAAGCAGATCTGGGACCCCGAGACCTCCTTAGCATCTTGAAGACTCACCTCCGTCATCTATGAAACTGAGACAGAAATGAATCCTAGTTTGTTGCTCTGCTCTGAGAAGTAAAGGAGAAGCCAGAGGCTTAAAGGGCCAAGGTAGAAGCCTCAACTTGGAAAGCTTCCTTTAGCTGGGCTTCCCAGAGGAGTCCATATGTTTGAAGTGATCTGTGTGGGTAGGAATGGAGGCCACTCATCGGCTGAGTCACATGGCTGAACTTCAAGGTTTGGACCTTGGCCCTGATCTGACCAAGGGAGAGACCTGGCGTCCTTCAGCCATGCCCACAAAGGATTAGGGTGAAGAACATGCTTCTTTTCTGACCTACTGCTGGGACTGAGGCTCTGAGAACTGGAGGGGAAAGGCTGCTTCTCCCTCATTCATCTGAGGGTCTCCAGGACCACTGACCAGGGGGTCATTTCTGACCCTGTGGGGGAAGTGCAGCCATGCCCACCTCCACGAATTTCCTCCATTAAATGTTGCTCGGACAAAAGACAGGATAACAAAAGAAAACCAAACAAGTTTATTCACACATGCATCACACATATATACGGGAGCACTCCGTGGTGGTGAGAACTTGGCTTGTGGAGCATCTGAGCAAAAGCACAACACTCTTTTAGAGAAGTGACAAGACAAAGGAAAAGGACTTTGCGTTTTCAGGTACAGCAAATTGTGGGAAGGCAAATATATAGGGAACTAATGGGAAATAAGGACCAGTTTGTAAGGTTTGTTGTATAGATTCCTGTGGTGCTGCCTTTGGGCTGGTTGGGGTCTAGGGCTGTCTCTGATGATTAACGTCCCCTCTGGGTGAGACAGGAGGGGAACACCTTCACAGATACTTGCCCTGCTCTTAGGCAAATAGGGGAGGGCAGGGAGCTTTTCTTGTATCTGCTTCCTTTCAGCTGTCCTCAGCCCAAATAATCCTTACACCAAAGTGGTATATTTGGAGGAGGGGAGGCATTTTCTCCCACCCTCAATGTCTTTGATGCTTTCCTCCGTTTCGCTGAATGCCTTGATATCAGCCTGTCTGGGTCCTCTCAATGGCTGCCACACTCATAAATGCATGGGAAACACTCAGTAAAAGGAATAGGGATGGTCATGATACCATTCTTTTGGCTGCAGTTCTAGTTCCCCTCCTGGGTTTTCTTCTATCTGTCTGTCTCCTTTGAAGATTCTCTCTTCTCTCCTCTCTTCAATTGCAGTTTTCCCTGGGGCTTCACCCCCGACTCTCTTCTATTTTTGCCAAGCTACCTCCCTCGCGCCCGTGTCTCTAATGCTACCAGAACTCACACCTCTTTCTGAAGCTCCAGAGCAGCGAATTCATCCCCGAGGAGGCTGAGCTCCACAGTGTCATGGCCCCGCTGAAGCCACGGGATCTCAGGTCAGACACGTGGGGTTCGTGTCCTCCCGGTTCATCAGCCCCTCCTTCCAACAATAATGACATCGCTCTCGGCTCTGACTCATCTTTCTGAGGCCATTTCCTTTCTGTTGCGGCACTGCTGGAGCCCAGCTTCCCGAGGCTCAGTATCGGAACTGCTCCAACAGTGCAGGTGGGTCCTTCCCGCCTCTTCACATGAGTTGCATCTTCTGCAAGCAGTGTTCTTTTCACAATGCAAACCTTACCCTCCCCATCTGCTATATAAAACCACCCCGACTGGACATCACACCACGTTCCTCCCCTTCCCAGCTGGAAGATGTCACTCAGTTCTAAGGACAGACGTCCTCCTTCCTCCGAAGCTCCCACCCTTTAAGAGATGTTACTGCCAGGTGCCCTTGCCTCCTCAGGTTGCAGCAGGTGTTGCTTCTTGCAGGAAGCACTCCCTTTGAGGCCTCCTGGGCCCTCTCCATGCACAGGTCCCACCAAGGGAAGACCAGGGGAGCTAGTGAATGAGAAACACTGGCTCTCTGTGGCTAGTCCTTTTCAGATGTCTGTTTCTCTGTTACTCTGGTCTGAAGGGTAGCAGGACACACCACCCCAAAATGTGCCGCCGCTGCATGTAGCTATTTTGACTTGGAGGTACCTGAAGGGCAGGGACGAACCACAGAGACATTTTCTCTGAATCCCTCATCTGCCAAAACACAGACCCTCCAAAGGGACTCGGGTGTCATAGGTCCCCTCCCAGGAGGTTCCCCAGCCAGGAAGACTTGTCACAAAAGAGGGACTAGAAGTTGGCACCAGGGGGTACAGTGGAGGGAGGGGCCGGGTGGGGTCACCCAGGGCAGGGGAGCAGGCTGGGTTCGGGGAGGCGCAAACTGAAAGACTCAATCAGTGAGGCTTTCAGGAAGGTCCGAGCACAGGCCCTGCAGATGCTGACACCCGGGTCCAGACAGAGCATGCGTGCTTCTGCAGTAATAAAAAGTGAGATTTTAACATACATCACAGTGGTTCTCTTCAATGCCTTTTAGTTTCCAAGGGCATATTTGTTTGTTTGTTTTTTTATTACTTTCTAAGGGAAGCGAGTAATTATTAAGTAGTATATTAACATTATTAAACTCATTAAAGACTTCTTTAAACTGCTATCCAAGGGAGTTTAATTACTAAAAAGTTTACAAAATAACATGCACAAAGATTATCACCAGAGCTTCAGTGGTTAGAATGCAGTCCCAGGAAGGTAATTCTGAAGTGCCGACGAAATGCTCCTGGTAGGTTCTGTGATGCAGGTGACTTTTAAACTGATGCCAACAGTACATTAAAAGTCGGCTTTGGCCTTTGACGACAGTGCATTTTACTGTATTTTGGCTTAGGAATTGTGAAAACGGCACACAAGATGATAAACAGAAAAGGCTCTAAGGTCATCAGGAAAGGGAATGTAGGCGGAAAATCCTTTGTTTAAAAACCCAGGCCTCAAAATTTCTTCCTATGTAAAGTCTATGTTTTCACATTCTCACACTTGGGTTTGCGGGCCTCAGTGACTATAGGGGATGTGCACAACTTTGAAATATTAATTACAGTCAGGATTTTTTTTAACACTAATGAAAGCCTTATGTATGTGAGATTTTGCAAAAATGTGAGGATCTCGCTCCCTCTCCACCCCTCAGCCCTCTCGGAGGACGTGCAAACACTTCTAAGTACAGAATGTACTTTTCTTCAGTGCAGTCAGTTTTTCCCAATGACCACTTACATAAACCTCAGGCATGTTGAGAACGGAGAATTCCTGCAGCAGTATAAATAGCTTGCGAGAGCTCGGCCTTTGACCCACAGCACCAAGCGGGTAGCGCCTCCAATCACTGTGTCCTGCCAGTGGCCGATAACCCACAGGCACTCATGTTTCCTTTGGCTGCTCAGCAGTGGCGGCCCTGAGTCCCTTGTTCACCTAACAGTGTATTAGCCAATGAGGAAGTGTTCCTACAGGTGCATTCACACCCAGCACCGGCACGTTCTGCGCGTCCGTCCGCTCTCTGGTGGTAGGCAGGCCAGCACGTGGAAATGGCCCCAGGCGTGACCGAATACGCCTGACATGTTTTGAAATATAAAACGTGAATAAATGTATGTTTATTCAGCCTCAGAGTAAGCAAAGTTCCTAAAGATCCAGATAAGACCTTCTGTCCTACCATTTTCTCCCCATCAGGAATAAGCTCATGCAAAACAGAAAACTGTCAGCCTCTGGCATCCACAGTGAGTCATCCATGTTTGCTTCTCCCCAAATCCACTTCTTACTGGTGTGGATGAATGTTTGAGCAAAGATCTGACATCAAAATAATTCCCACTGTTTTTGTTTTTATTTTTAATTAAAGTTTGTTAGGGTGACAATGGTCAATAAACTTACATAGGTTTCAGGTGTACAGTTCTGTGATACATCATCTATATGTCACATTGTGTGTTCACCACCCAGAGTCAGATTCCCTTCCATCACCAGATATTTCATCCCTTTTACCCTCATCTCCCACCCCCCTCCCTTCCTATCCTCTGGTAACCACTAAACTATTGTCTGTGTCTATGAGATTTTGTTTCTTCATTTATTTGTCTTGTTTCTATTGTTTTCAGTTTTATATACCACATATCAGTGAAATCATATGGTTCTCGACTTTTCCTGTCTGATTTATTTCGCTTAGCATTATACTCTCAAGATCCATCCATGTCGTTGCAAATGGCGCTATTTCATCTTTTCTTATCACTGAATGGTATTCCACTGTGTATATATACCACATCTTTTTTATCCAATCATCTATCGAAGGACGTTTTGGTTGTTCCAAAAGGAACCCTCATACACTGTTGTTGGGAATGCAGATTGGTTCAGCCTCTATGGAAAGCAGTGTGAAGGTTCCTCAAAAAATTAAGAATAGAATTACCATATGACCCAGCAATCCCTCTACTGGGTTATCTATCCCAAAAATCTGAAAACATTTATCCGTAAAGATACATGTGCTCCAATGTTCATTGCAGCTTTATTTATGGTGGCCAAGACATGGAATTCCCAGTGCTTTGACGGGGGCAACTAGACAGGAAACAATGATTCTTCTGTTAGCATGATAAAGAATGACGACTCATTGCACCCACTTATGATGACACCCTGACTTTGAATACTTGCTAACAAACATGGCTCTCTCACAGGTACTGTGTTTATAACTGCAAAGGAAAGAAGGGCTTTGGTTACAGGTTCCTTTTGTAAGCACGGTCTGAGGGAAGAGCTGTGTGACCCAGGTGTCACCTTTGATTTCATCCACTGTAGTGCTGTGACAATTTGGACCCATGTAATAATTTTGTGCTTCAGTTTAATTCCAGGGCAGGGCCAATCTCTCTGCAAACAATCATGATGCTTTGCCCTGTTAGAAAGAAAGCTTGTGGGTGGGAATCATTTCTGTTTTTTAATGAGCTACTACATTCTTCAAATGAAACTGAAGATGGAACTGTAATGTTTAATGTGCTTTCACCACAGGTCAGAATTTTGTCCTTTAGCTACCTTTGGCTGATGCCTCAGCTCTTTAACAACTCCAAATCACACTTGTAACTATATCACATTGCATTTTTATTTGTAGTGCAACTCGATCCCTTTTAGAATTGGAAGCGTATAAAACACAATTAGAAATTTGATGGTATCATTTCTGCCTGGCTAACTAGGGGTCCTTTGCTTACAAAGACAATAGGGTTCCCTCCATCCACTCCAACACTCAGTCTAACAGCACAGATGATTGGAAACACTAACAACCAACAAGGGACAGGAAAGAGAAGGCACAGTGTCAGAGAAAGTGGGTGTTCAGAGCAGAGAAGAGGGGGGAACCGACCATCCTACGCTGCCACCCTCCAGGTCTGCATGAGGACAGTCTGTGGGGTCCCACAGAGGCTTCAGGGCACGGTCTCCCCAGACAACCTGAAGGAGCAAGCTGCCCTCCCTGTTTTAGCACTCCCTGAGGCTCTGTCTCTCGGGCAATGGGTCTGCTTCATTACTGAAACTCTCAAGATCCCAAGAACGTGTCCCTTTGTAATCCCTCCTCTGACCCCCATTACTTTCAGGCACGTTCCATCCCTAAAAGCGGAACTGCCTGTGGCTCCCTCAGTCTCCTTGCAGCCTGCTCCTGGGAGCCCTGAATGGACGCTTCCCACTTCACACAGTGTGTCATTGTTCCTTCTGCAACCAAGTGTGGTTACATCACTGTCTGTCACCATCTCCTCTTTTAAACTTGGGCCATGCCCATGTAGGGAAACCCCTTTGCCTTTCTCCGACAGAAGGGAACCTATGAGATACTATGAGGAGCATGATGTCCTTTCTTGCTTCCATGACCTGGAGGACTAAAATGATCACTTCTTTCCCCACACGCACCAGAGTCTCCTGAAACTATAATATTCTGGCCTAGACAACTCACGTGTCCTACTGACAGTTGGCTAGACTGCGTTCACATCTGGTAGGTAAAGTGTAATCACTGCCTTTTCAAATGCTTTCTTTCCTTCTCCCACTTTTTCCTCCTAAGCTTATTGAGAAAATATTATTTCTTATCAGAGTCGAACATGGAAAACTTTAGCATGATCCTATTATTGGGTTTTATCACACATTCCAGGTAAAACATAAGTCCTTTGACTCGGCACACTGCCCTTACCCCACACATTAATGGGACATCTAACATCTCTAGAGCACTGGGCACATACACTTTGCATGAATACAACAAGCAACAATGTGTATTCACCCCAGACATATAGGTATTGAATAAATAATTTAAAACACCCTTCTAAAACAAGCAGGAACATGGACTCTTCCTGTCCTGGATGTGTCAGTCAAGATCCCCTCAGGGTCGACAGTGAGGTCCAACAGTGGGTACATTCACTCCACAAAACCATTGACATGTGTTTGGGGATTAAGGATGAGCCCCTGCTGGAGGACAGCAAGCTCCAGGCGGGCGTGGGACCTGTAACTTCTGGGTACAAAGATGCACTAGAGTCTCTCATTCAGGAACTTGACCTGAGACTACAGAGAAAAGTAGATAGTTAGCAGTGGAAGCTGAAATGCTAACAAAGATGATATAGTTAACTTTTGAAAGTACAACTACCTGTTCTTGTCTTAAGAGATATTAATTTCCTACATGATCATTTATTTTCCAAAAGGAAATTACTAAACTAAAATATTAACACCATTTTAAAAATGTGCCTTCTCTTTCAAAGTGTTTGGGATGGTTATCTTTGCAAAATGTGACAAGAAAAATATAGAGAGCCTAAAAGAAAAAAAGACTGCTCTCTCTGGAGAGACAGCTAAGGAACAATTGGCTAACTGAAACAATTTTCCTCGACATTTAATGCCTCCCTTCAACAAAGGGTTTCCAAGCTGCTCCACAGCTTGACTCTGAATGAATTCAATGATGAATTCACCTGAGAAAGGTGCTCCATGCCTCACTATGTCCTCCAACAAAGAGAAATCTATTCGTCAATATCATCGTCTTCACATGTTAAGTGGTAACGCAAGTGATCCATTCAAAACTCTCTGTGCATCAACCTCTAGATTATGGCAAGTTATTGAAATACTTCAGGCTATTTATCATGTTCTTATCAGCAGTACCCAAAGATCTAATTTTATCAATTCTGGAGTAGAAATAGAAAAACAGAACAAGGTGATATGTGTTCATCCACTTGCTACATAAAGTATGATATGCCTTTGAACAGCTAAAATCTTCCAACACTGCTTATTTTGGGGTAGTGTAAGATCACAGAATTATGTCATGTCCAGCTTCGTGACTGACCAGTGGTGTCCTCTGATCTTGGGTGGCTTGCCTGCTATGCTCTAGTCTGAACTCTTTGAGTTTAAATGGATACTTGCGTCCAGTAACATCCATTTACTCATATGTGACTTGACTGGGTTGTAACGAGTGTGTTGACTTGTGTTATGGACTGAATGTTTGCGTCTCCTTTCCCAAATTCATATGTTGAAACCTAAGCCCTAATCTGATGGTCTTAGGAGGTGGAGCCTTGGGGAGGTGATGAGGTCCTGAGGGTGGAGCCCCCATGATGAGATTAGAGCACTGATAGAAGATACACTAATAAAAAGGAGCCCCCTCACCCCTCCCTCCATGTGAGGTCACAGGAGAAAACGCTGTCTATGAATCAGTCAGGAAGTGGGGCCTCACCAGACACCAGGGCCTTGATCTCAGACTTCCGACCTCCAGACTGAGAAATGAATGTCTATACTATATGGTATTTTGTTATACCAGCCTGAAGTGACTAAGACAAATTGTCCCCCGCCCCCAATATATGTTGAAATCCTCACGTACAATACTTGTAAATGTGAGCTTATTTGGACATAGGGTCTTTGCAGATATTCTCTAGTTGAGTCATATGAAGTATGAAGACATCCTTGAAAGAAGTGAGGGAGAGGCAGTGGGAGCGGGAAAAGAGGTGGGGGTGTGCCCCACTTGGACGAGGGGCAGCTGTGTGACACGGTGTCAAAGGTCAGAGCCCAGTCACGGAAAGAGTGATGTCCTGGGGGACAGCTGGGTATTTCTTATGTCCCACAGTCCCAAAGAAGCTGAAACTTTTCATAGCACACCAAGAGTCTATAAAACCAACAGTACTTTATAGTAAACAACAAAATGCTCTCAGTAAGAGTTAGAACGCATGGTTGAGAAACATGGCTCAGAAAGAGGCTTCATACTTCTCTCAACAATCAAACTGTTGCCATAACTACCAGATAGTGGGTCTACAAAGCACGACATACGTCACAGATTTGTACACACATACACAAAATCATACACACACAAACTAAATCCAGATCCTGTGAGTTTAGTGCTTAGAGTATGAAGTTAGTACCCTCACAATCGTTTTATTTGTTTGTGTCATGCTGCAGACTATGTTAGCCCTTCTGAACGTCCTGGAAGCCAACATGCAATTCTGGCAGCACATGATTTTCACTTGTTTCTGAAGCAGCTCGCTTAAAAGATCCATCTAAAATGTTGCCAACAGCAGGAGCCATTTGTGCAAGTCTAGGAGAATAAGGACAGTGAAGGGATAGAATCCCCAGAGTGTTTGTTTAGGGAGATAGCCTGTGTTCATGTTTTAGGCTCTGACAAAATTTTAAGTGTTTAAATAATTGAAAGAAACGGTAGAAACGGTTACTCCGTTTCTGAATCTTTATTTCCACTAGACTCATAGGGCCCTGGCTTCTTCTTCCCTGAGCCTGTCCTCTGCCCCTGTCTGGCCGACACTGAACTGTGTGGCCCTTCACGTTTGGTGTGTTATAATTTTATCACCCTGTCACGTGGGTGGACTGCAGGGTCTCTGCTCCTGCTTCCCACACAAGAACGCAGGATATGGTGAGGCCAAAAAGAAACACCCACGGAGCCATAAGTAGGGGAGTCATATCACTATATTCTCGCTGGCGGCATCTGCCTCTCTGCAATCCGCGCTTGCAGGCTCAGCCACCATCTTCTTGCTAGCCCCCATTTTTTACTAGTGGAGCCACAACAGTTATATTAGTGGCCAATGGCTCACTGGTTACAGCTGACGGCCAACTAGCCACAGCTGATGGCCATGCAATCACAGTTGATGGCCATTTACTACCTGAGCCAGCACCTTTCTATGTGAGGCCGAGAGCCTGGAAATTGCACTCCTGGCTCTGTCCCCACACACCCTGTGCAGACATATTGTATTTGTGCTCCCTGCACAGGTGTACAGGCCACCACTGTGTGCTGCTAGTATCTCCACACTACTGAGCTTTACTGTGAGATGTAACAGTGTCGTGCGGGGCGGCCTGCTGGGTCTCAGCTCCCGCTCCCCACATAAGAACACAAGATAAGGCGAGGCCAAAAAGGAACACCCACAGAGCCATAGGTAGGGGAGTCATACCACTATAATCTCACTGGAGGCTGGATTCACAAGACATGCAACCTGCTGTCCGCTTTTCTGCCAACTGACCAACTCCCACTCCCTAGCACAGCTGCGGCAGTTATATCAGTGGCCAATTGGCTAACTGGCTACAACTGACGGCCAATTAGCCACAGCCAATGGCCATCTACTACCCTAGCCAGCACCTCTCCAGGTGAGGCCAAGAGCCTGGAAACTGCTCTCTGGGGTTTTGTCCCCACAGACAGCTTTGCTGTATCCTACGCAGAATGGGGACACAACACAAGTGTTTGTGGACACAGCTGGGGACAAATGGAGCTGCTGCCCCTCACAAGGTAGCCTCTTCTTATAGCATCCTACTAAGAAATGCAATATTCCTCATTGACCCCAGGGCTCTTTGAGTGAGAAGAAAGCGAAAAACTTTCTTTTCAATACCCAGCTAAACACACAATGCAGGAGGCAAGTTCCATACGCAGAACTCAGATCCCCGCTGTCCCTTCTTCAGTCGGCACAAGGCATGCACACTGCCTGTGGGCTTCAGAGCCGGGTTGGTTTAGTTCATTAATGTTAAGATGAATTCAAAGCAGTATTTTCACCTCATTGCAAAAGCTAACCTCTCATGAACTATATTGCTCTGTGTATATGCTAAGCAATGCCTCACCTATAATTGGGCTGGTGAGTGAGCTACTTCACTTTTGGGAATCTTCTAGATGAATGAAATTTCCCACTAATATGTTAGAACTTTTTAAAAAGTTAAAATTTATTTCCCTAGTAGCCCTTTAAAAACATATATTAAAATTCCCTCTGTCTTCTTTCTTAATCACATAATTTATTGCTCAGATGACCCATTTCTGCCCTACCATTAACAGTGAGATGAGTGGATTAAGAAGTCACAAGGAATCACAATCAGGCTCAGTGCAGTTTGTTGTCTCATTAAGGCCTTTCAGATTGTGTACGAAATGATAAAAGCCAAATCATGTTTATGCCAGCAAACCCCAGTACTCAGAAAATGACTATATTTATGTACAACCACCTTTCCTCCAGGCTAGTTCCCCCACCCACTCCGCTCTCACAGGAAACTCTGCATCTGCCTGTCTCCAACATCCTGCACATGCCATCATTTGGTGCACCCAACACTGTCTCCATCGGGACACTGGAAGTCTTCTGTAAACTGTACCCTAGCTGGGCTGTCTCTTCTCTTCTGTAAGACCAAGACCTCCTACTGGGAAGATGCAGACCCGTCCATGTCTGAGCCCACAGCAAAGCCTTCTCAATATGGTTAGAGTTGTGATACAAAATTTCAATTTTCTTTGCCTTTTCCTTCCTTCCTCCCTTCCTCCTTTCTTCCTTTCTTTCCTTCCTTCTTTCTTTCTTTCCTTCCTTCCTGTTTTCCTTCCTTTCTTCCTTCCTTCCTTCCTTCCTTTCTTCCTTCCTTCCTTCTTTTTTAAGCAAAAGGAGTGGAGAATGCCTGAATTTGCAAAAACTAAAAGAGTGGTTGTGTTGAGTGTACCAGGGACTCTATACTAACTGAGTTTGCATTTGATTAATAATCGGGTTTATCGTTACCCACGTCAGCGGGGTGCTGCTGTAGTCCAGCTGCCCCTGGAGTTTTGAGGTGTAGAGAGGGTTTCTGCTTGGCCATGGATGGCACATAAGTCTGAACTTGACTGGCAGCTCTGAGCCAGTGGGTGGAGCCTGCCTACAGCACTATGTTGAGACGGACTTTGTGGCCATATGTAGGCTTCATAAACATGGCTGACTCTTGCTGGCCACGTCTGCCTTGTGCACAGGATGGGGTTTGTAGCTTCTATGGCATGGCTTTCCCTATTCCAGTCCTCTACACAGGAGCCTCCAACTACTGGACCGTAGAGCTCTTGTGTTTCCTTTGTACCTGTCACTTCAATGAGTGTGCACCCACATCAAATTGTGAGGTTGTCAGTGCACCAAGGTCTCTCAGGCCCCCTGTTGGTACTCTCTCCTTGTCCCAATTCACTCTGATCCAGTCCTTCCAATCTTCTTTGGGTGGAATGGAGGTTATTCACCATGTGGAACTTGTGTTTGTAATAGACCGATTTATGAACACAGAGGTGATTATAAATCTGGGTGGTGGTTACACGAGGGCTTACTGTGCAGTTCTTGTGTCTCTTCAGCACGTTGGACATTTCCATACCAAAGTGTTGGGGACAGAATTGTGTGCATGGTAATAATTAATAATTGATGATTTGTGCATGAGAGAATTGCCTAAAAATAAAGTGTCTTTACTGTCATGGATATGATATGACCTAATACCCTATTCTGGTTCCCTGGGTCCCTTTTTTCGCTTACCTCTACATTTTTGTTTTCTCAATATGAAAATAGTCCAATAAATGGCATAGAGTGAGTGTATTTTTAGGGGCTTTTGAAAAATAGTGGGTGGCTTTCTAGTGGGCTTGTTTATTTTGTCTTATTTATTTATTTATTTATTTATTTATTTATTTATTTATTTTATTATATTGGGAGTTGGGGCAACAAAACACAAGGGATTTTTTTCCCCACATACAAATCCAAATAAACCAACATTCCACTTGACATTGACTTCGATAGAAGGAAGTGCCAACAACAACATAATGCTCTAAGAAGCAAAACTAATCCAATTAATTTTGTGTAAACCTGGGAGAAATTACAAAATCAATGGGAGGCATCTGGCAGGTATTTGGAATTCAAGTCTATCTCTAATGGCTAAATCACACTTTTAAAAATGAATGTACTGTGGTAGCGACCCAGGGTTAGAATGGGTCCTGGAAAGCTGATGAAAGACCTGCTGAGAGAGAATCAGGAGAAGGAAGTGGGTGGTATTTTTTGATATATTTTTTTCTCATTAAAGAATCATATAAGTGTTTACCCAACTTTTATTTTGGAAGTGAAGGAAATAATTTCACTAAATTTATTTGATGTGGTTCACAGAAAACATGAATACTTTACAAATATTCGCACAGTAACTCAACTGAAATGGGCAGTGTAAATCGCTTGTTGTCTTACCTTAGGGCTGTGGGAGCTTCCTGCTCGTGTCAGAAAGGAAAACAAAAACAACATGTACATCAACACAAGAGAGTGTTTTAAAAATCGGCCCCGCTGGGAAAGACAAATAGAGTTTGGCACCAGCTACCCCAGAAGCTTACTCCCAACAGTGCCCAGAGTCCTAGAAACGCTGACTGTGTATGAAATGCCAAGAGAATCATGGCCCTTTGACTTGTTAAAAAAGCCGAATTCTATTTAATAGATTATTCTGCACGGTTGGGCAGACAACGGCTATAGGCTGTCTGTCTGCAGTGGTGAGTGTGCACCCAGGAAATTAATTGAAGATATGACTGATGTGAGCAAGAGCACAGAAGACCCATCCACGGAAGAGAGCCAAGGTTCTGAGAATGCACCCGGCCCACCGCCTCAGCCGACTGGTCTGCAGGACGCGGCCACGATTGCATTGGCTGCTCTCGTTCTGAAGAAAGAAATGGAAATGTAGCTCCCTGAGATCCACACAGAAACCACTGCAGAGCAGCCCTCTGCTCAGCACAAGCCTTTATAAAACGTAGAGGCAGCAGCAACCCTAAAGAGTGGGGGTGGGGGACTGCTTTCCTGGGCATGCCTCGTCTACAAGCAGTCATTTGCCACCTCCCTCAGGACAAGTCAGCCCAAACTCAAGCCTGGTTGTGGAAAACTGTCACACAATTGGTGTGGCTTTCAACAGGACCCCACAACAGCAGTTCTGATTCTGGGGCCGCACTCGCAGAACGCCTTCCTAAGTTTAGGGCTATGGGGTCACTGCTACGTGTGAGGAGGTGACGAGGGCGAGAGCCACCTTTCTAACTGTTATCTGTAGAGTGTGATGAGAATAAATGCTGATTTGTTGATCTGGGTGTGATGGTGGGAGTGTGGCTGTCACCAACAGTGTGACCTGGCCAAGCCCCCTCCCCGCCCCCCCCGCCCCCCCCCGCTGTGGGCTGCAGGCATGGCGATGAGCCGACCCCCACACTGTTGGACTGTTGTGGGGGCGAGGAAGAGCGCGGGTACAATGCACTGTATGGTGCCTGACGCAGCAGGAGGGCTTGGCACATTCTGCTGTCTTCATCACGATGTGCCAGAGTGTTCTCTTTGCACGTTATCTCTGAGCTCTAAAAGCGGAAGTAGTTACTTCTACCCTCTCCACCGACGACACAGCTGAGGCCAAAGGCCTCAGGCTTCTCCAAGGCGCAGTCAGCATTTGAACCCAAGGTGTCTGGCAGTTGGGGTGCCCCGCTCCTGCTGTGAGCTCTGTGAGCCCGTTGTTCAGAACATCCTTCAGCCCTGGGCAGATGGGGACAGTTGTCAGCCTCATTCTGGCTCCAAATCCTTTTGCTTCCCACTGTTCTATAGCTGGCATCGTCATACCAGTCTTAGATTCTCTCCATTGAGTTTTTGTTTTCTTTTCCATTTCCATCTTGGGCCACATATGCCAACCAATGATATAGAAAAGTCACAAAAATGCTTTGGGACTAAGTTATATTAACACATAAAAACCAGTGCTGCTCATAGACTTGCTCTAATGCCCAGTTCAGCAAAGATGGTGTAAGGCAGGGCTAGCCCACGCGAGACCACTCTCCTGATCTCTTCTGTTTTTTTAAGAGAGCTAGATTGTCTGTTTTCATTTGTATAATGGGCAGAGGTGGATACACCTGCCGTACATTTTTATAGGGAAAAAATTCTTAGTGGTAAAAACATAGTTTTAAAAGTTTGCCCTTAAGAGTTGACTGTCAGCTATTCCTGAACTGAAGTTAGATGGAAAGGGTGATACAACCTGTGAGATTTAGAGGAACTGCCTTGTGCCCCACCGTTGGGGCACAGGGAGCAGAAACACTGTTCATTTTGTTCTTAAAGTTCCATCATGAGAATCCCGAGGACCACTCCACATAGACACATTCCAAAGATTTGCTTTACAGGTGGGCCAAATGCCTGAGCTAGAAGTTTAGGTAGCTGAAAAAGTCAGCAGCCTTCATGTTCTTCCTGATCTCTAGCTCCAATCTGTACACACAGAGAGCTGCAAAATATGATTTTGATAGTTCACATCCAGGACAAAGGAGAATAACTTGAGTGAGAACACACAAAACCTTAATGACTGTGCTTTTATTTTGTCAGGGTGGGGGGAGGGTGGGAGTGGCATTGATTTATTCATTCTCAAGCTGGAATATATTTCCACATTAAAATAAAATTTGCCTTCCGATTTAAAGGGAGTTTTTATTATGAGAAAAACATATTCAAAAAGAAAAAACTATATATTTTTTTTCACTACACATGTAAAACGTCATAGAACAGCATAAGACATATTTGGGCAAAGGCCACTGCATTTCATCAAAAAAGCTGTCTTGGTCATCCAGTGTTCACTTTGGCGGAGACCAGGGACGCTTCCTGATGACCGCGGTCTTTCAGTGATCCGGTATGCTGGCAAGCATAAAGAGAATTTGGCTAGCACTTGGAAAATGTCATGTATTTCCTGTGTGTTATTATGGGAAAAAATAAACATATATATGACTACAGTCTCCAAGAGATGAATAGGAAATTGCGATATGGTATTTTTTCAGCCATCCTCCCTTTATTGAAAATCTTTTTTCTCTCTCTCTTTATTTTCCAAAGCAAAGGAAGAATTTTAGCACAAAGTGCCTCTTGTTTTTTATTCTCTGTGGTTGTGATGTCACACAGCTTTTCAGTTGAGTCTCAGAATCAGGCCTGAATGATGATTCTGCCACTCTTCCTTGCAATTCCAGACTTAGGGAGTTCACACAGCCCCCTCGGATTCCCCAGTAGCACACAATTCCCCCCCCCCCCCCAGTGAGGTGAGGCCTTGAACTAGACCTCCTGACTGCCGCCATGGGAGGCAGCAGGGCTCCTGGCTCTTCCAGAGAGCTGCACTCTTGCTGCTCACATTGCGGTGTGCCAATAAGCAGCATTAACAACCCCTGGCACCCGCTGAGGTGCTCAGTGTCAGTGCCCCTCTCCCTGAACAGAAACTGCCCCTGCACAGAACACCATACTGGACACCGGGAAGTGTCCAGTCCTCCCTATGCCATCTTCGTTGAGCTCAGGGGCATTTTCTCAGCTCACCAAGAAACCCCTCCCCAGCCTTCCAGCATAGACCCGGGGCCTAGGGCCTGGGGCCAGTGCCAGGAAAAGTCAGGTCTGTAACTCCTGACTATCGGGCACCACTTTTTCAGCTTAAGGTGCTGGGTTAATTGCTCATCTGCTCCAGTATCTAAGTACTGCCGATATTCAGTAAAATACAGCAATCTGGCCCAAATCTCAAG